>NC_079317.1:8459772-8762803 GCF_029931775.1 Euleptes europaea
GGTGTCTGTTGCAGGAGGGGAAGGGAAGGTGATTGTAAGCCGGTCTGATTCGTCTTTAAGTGGGAGAGAAAGTCAGCATATAAAAACCAACTCTTCTTCTTCTCTCAGAGAGCTGTGACTAGCCCAAGGTCACCCAGCTGGCTTCATGTGGAGGAGTGGGGAAACAAATCCAGTTCACCAGATTAGCCTCCACAGCTCATGTGGAGGAGCAGGGAATCAAACCGGTTCTCCAGATGAGAGTCCACCGCTCCAAACCACCGCTCTTAACCACTACACCATGCTGGCATTCTAGCTGTATCTGAAGAAGTGAGCTGTGGCTTACAAAAGCTCATACCCTGCCAAAAAAATAGTTAGTCTTTAAGGTGCTACTGTGGACTCTTGCTCTTTTCTACTTCTCATGGTGAAGATGGTCCTTTTTCTCTTCTGCTGTGTATGGAGTTGTCACTGCGGCAAAGGACCTACTAGATGCAAGTTCAGTAGCACCTCAAAGACCAACAAGATTTTCAGGGTATGAGCTTTCGAGAGTCAAGCCAGCATGCTGTCTGCATAACAACCCTGGATTTCCTTGGAGGTCTCCCATCCAAGTGCCAACCAGAGCTAACCCTGCTTAGCTTCCGAGATCAGGCTAGCCTGGGCCGTCCCTCCCAGGGGTAACTCCTCTCGAGAGAGAGAGAGAGGGGGAGAAATCCATCCATTGATCACTCAGCCAGTACATGAACAACAAACCACAAGGGTGTTCTTAGCCTTAAGAAACCATGTAGAGGACATAGCAAACACTACTAAGTAAACACTGATGCTATTTCTCAGGGAAGCAGGAACCAGGAAAACAATAAAGTAGGTGAAGTGTTCAAAAGGCAGTGGCTGAAGGACACAAGCACAGATGCAGAACTATACACAGGCTGGAAGAGAAACAAGAAACTATCATAAGAACATAAGAAAGGCCCTGCTGGATCAGACCAAGGCCCATCAAGCCCAGCAGTCTGTTCACACAGTGGCCAACCAGGTGCCTCTAGGAAGCCTAGAAACAAGACGAATGCAGCAGCATTATCCTGCCTGTGTTCCACAACACCTAATATAATAGGTATGTTTCTCTGATACTAGAGAGAATAGGAATGCATCATGATTAGTATCCATTTTGACTAGTAGCCATGGATAGCCCTCTCCTCCATGAACATGTCCACTCCCCTCTTAAAGCCTTCCAAGCTGGCAGCCATCACAACATCCTGGGGCAGGGAGTTCCACAATTTAACTATGTGTTTAATGTAACTATGCATTTAATTTAACACCATTCAGGTACGTGGGGCCCTAACCTGGACGGCCCAAGCTAGCTCGATCTCATCAGATCTTAGCAGCTAAGTAGGGTCGGCCCTGGTCTGTTTAGGACTTGGATGGGAGACCACCAAGGAAGTCCATGGTTACTACACAGAGGCAGGCAATGGCAAATCCCCTCTGAATGTCTCTTGCCTTGAAAACCTCATAAAAGGTTGCCAGGCTGCGACTTGACGGCACTTCACCAGGTATATCTGACATTGCAGACGGCCCGCCCATTGTCCCAAAAAAAGAAATGCTGGGGACGAGTTTGTAAGTGGCCAGAAAGCCGATGCAATAGTTAGAATGCTTTTAAACTTCTACATAAATCATGTTACATGACCTCAGTTCATAGCTACCTTTTCCGGTATTTCTGATTATTAAAACTGTTGAGAATTCTGTTTGTTCAGGAAACAGCATCGGACAGTCTCCAGCCACAATCCTAACTTCATACCAACTTCGCAATTCCACAAATTTAAAAAATGTATTTCAAGTATTTATAAAGCCACCTTTCCCCCAACAACTGGGATCCAAAGTTAGTGTGCGTGTGTTCAGCACTGCACACGCATGTAACATAGGCAAAATGCACAATATCAATTATGATGAAGACATTAACCCCTTCCCCAAATATCTTCCAGAAGAGTTCAGTTTTACAGATCTTTTTTACTGTCATCAGGGTGGGGGCCTTCTTCAACTGCACAAGGGAGGACACCCCATAAAACAAGGGCAGCTGCTGAGTAGCAGAGGGGCCACAGCTCAGTAGTAGAAAATCTGTGTGGAGTGCAGAAGGTCTCAAGTTCAATCCCTGGCATCTCCACAGGCAGCAGAGGATGTGAAAGAACTCTGCCTGAGACCCTGGAGAGCTGCTGCCAGTCTGAGTAGACAATACCGATGTTGATGGACCAAGAGTCTTGTACAGTATAAGAAAAAGAAGAGTTGTTTTTTATATGCCAACTTTCTCTACCCCTTAAGGAAGAATCAAACCGGCTTACAGTCACCTTCCCTTCCCCTCCCCACAACAGACACCCTGTGAGGTAGGTGGGGCTGAGAGATCTCTAAGAGAGCTGTGAGTGGCCCAAGGTCACCCAGCTGGCTTCATGTGGAGGAGTGGGGAAACCAACCTGGCTCACCAGATTAGCGTCCGCTGCTCATGTGGAGGAGTGGGGAATCAAACTCGGTTCTCCAGATCAGAGTCTACCACTCCAAACCACCGCTCTTAACCACTACACCACGCTGGCACCAAAGATGAAGAGTTGGTTTTTATATGCCAACTTTATTTACCACTTAAGGAAGAATCAAACCGGCTTACAATCCCCCCTTCCCCTCCCCACAACAGACACCCTGTGAGTTAGGTGGGGCTGAGAGAGTGTGACTTACCCAAGGTCAGCCAGCTGGCTTCATGTGGAGTTGTGTGGAAACAAATCCAGTTCACCAGATTAGCGTCTGCCATTCATGTGGATGAATAGGGAACCAAACCCAGTTCTCCAGATTGGAGTCCATCACTCCAAACCACCACTCCTAACCACTACACTACACTAGCTCTCATGTGAATTCAAGGTTCCTGGCATGGGCTCCTGTTGCAAGAGTGACTCAATGGGATACGCTCCATGGGTTGTCTATTTGGGCCGCAGGGTTAGGCTTCATTTGCTGCACTATTAACAGCCCCCACTTCGCTAAAGGCAGTGACATTTGAGGCAAAGCACGCTGCTCCTTCGGAAGAGACGCGAGATGCCAAGCCTATGGGGTTCCCAGCGAGCAGCTGGAGGTCTCGAGGAATCCATGACCAAAGCAAAGCTTTATCAAGCCATGACGCATGCTGAATATAGCATCATACAGTTGTCGCGCAAGAGTGAAGAAATGTATAAAAACAGGCATGCCCAATACAAATCGACGCAGCCCTCTTCCATCCCACCCCGCCAGATTTTTAAGTCAAGTTTCCAGAGAAAATTAAGATTCTTTGAAAGGACTAGTCTACATTTATGTATCCCGGTTCAGAAAATAATTAATAGAAAAGAGCAACAGTCCAGCAGCACCTTAAAGATTTGACAAAATTTCTGGTAGGGTATGAACTTCCGTGAGTCACAGCTCACTTCCTTCAAAAGGGAGCTGTGACTCACAAAAGCTCATACCCTGCCAGAAATTATTAAGTCTTTAAGGTGCTACTGGACTCTTGCTCTTTTTTACTGCTGCAGACAGGCTAACACGGCTACCCATCGAGAAAATGATTAAACACTTTTACATTTACTGCACACATTTCCAATATTGCCATCTCTCTTATGCCATCTCCTCTCTTTGCCCCGCTCCGTTTTAGAGCACCGTGTGACAATCTGCTTTTACAATTCACGTGGCGTTATTTAAAGAGAACCCCACCCAAGACACTGCTAATTGAATCCTAACAGTTCTGAAAAAGAATAGAATTTTGTTTCCCCCATTTGAGGAAACAGCTGCATTTTACAGAATGCTTTGATTAGTAGGACCAGTATTGGAAGGAAAGGGGAATTAAGTTTGCGCAGTAAAAGGGAAGCGATTTATTTACACACAGACTCAAGAGTTCTGGACACGTCATAACTGCCACAATGCCCTCTTTAAAATAAGTTTGTTTTCTCAAAGAAAGCTAAGAACCAAAGTCGATCACTGGTTTTGCACTATGCAAATGTCTTCATCGCAACCAACAACCGGAGAAGCTCACATTACCAAGCTTAACAAACATCAAGTTAGCTTTCCAGGGAGTCGAAATATCACATTACCTGGGAAAATGAGAAGGCATGAATGCTGTTCAGATTCCTCTACATGAGCAGAAAACACTTTTCAGAACCAGTTGGGACCACATACCTCAGAAGCCACGGTAATCTTTACAGCCAGGAAGTACCATTAAGATAACCAGGTAGCATCTCTTTCACAACAGCATCTAGGTCCCATATTTGGACTGCCTGGGCATAAAGAACAGCATTCTCAGAGGCAGCCCTGTCAATACGGGATAGTCTTCTAGAGGCTCAAAGGGCCAAGGGCCAGGATTTGCTCAAGGCGAAAGGTGGACATCCGGTCAAAAGGAATTAAGACAGAAGAGGCTCTCCCCCCACCTCTAATCTCCTTTGATTTACGTCTCTTCTAAGATGCCTCCCACAAGAACAACACAAACGGAAATAGAACAAGATCCAAAGACGAATGGAGAAAGCCCTGCTTGGAGTGGGAAGCCTCCAGGTTATTCTGCCATCAAGATCCCTCAGTACCACCATAACATTTTCACAAGAGAACTCAAAAGGCAAAAACCCTTTTAGTGATCTCTGGGGGGTGGGGGAACTCCAGCATATCCATGATTTACTCTTCCCGAAGCTCACTCAGAACCAATGAAGAAATCAGAGCTCTGGAAGCATCTGGGTGGTGACACAAACTCTAAACCAGGAATGGGCCAGTTTTGGGGCCAAAAGGCCCACACATGGGTATTTCTCTCTGTGTGTCACTCTTAATGGCTGTTGGATCTCACTTATAACCACAAGAAACGAAAACCACTCAGTTGTCTTTCCATTAAACTGTGTGGGAAGGTATTTCCTTCTGAAGGACTCCTCCTTTGAGGGAGCAAGGAAGCCCCCAAAAACGTTAATCATCACTTCCCATCAGAAGACCACCCCATAAATCCCCCACGGCCATCCTTCTTTTTCTCTAGATATAGGGGACCTCTCTTTCACCCAAAGACCCCTATCACTTCGGGAAACAAGACATAAGAACATAAGAAAAGCCATGCTGGATCAGCCCACGGTCCATCAAGTCCAGCAGTCTGTTCACTACTGGACTTGATGGACTTAATAGGCAGGCTCCTCTGATCCTGGAGAGAATAGGCATGCATCGTGACTAGTATCCATTTTGACTTGCAGCCACGGATAGCCTTCTCCTCCATGAACATGTCCACTCCCCTCTTAAAACCTTCCAAGCTGGCAGCCATCACCACATCGTGGGGCAGGGAGTTCCACAATTTAATTATGCGTTGTGTGAAGAAATACTTCCTTTTATCAGTTTTAAATCTGTCACTCATTCAAAAAAACCCAACAAGGAACGCCCCTCTGCAGACCATCCCTAGGATCAACACTCGGGTGCCTCAAAAAATTAATTAAAAACCGAGTGCTGTCAAGGCGCAACTCACTCATGGTGACCCCAGGACCGTGGGGTTTTCAAGGCAACAGATGAACAGAGGTGGTTTACATTTTACTCCAGGCATCCTGGGACCCCCCCCCCCCACACACACACACACAATCCTGCCAAGGGTTCTACATTTAGGACTACCTTTCAAGAAATGAAAAGTACCCCCACCTAGATCCTCGGCCTTCTTCGATCCAAAGATACCAGCGTCCCCATTCGTCCCAAGGATTATTTCACATACTTTCTCCCCCCAGTACACACAACCGGGGTTAAATCCCAAAAACCCACCACAGCTGCCTTAGATTGTTACCAACCACAACACTGATTAAAAGTGTCACACTCAGCTGGGGAAAAGGGGAGACACCCCCCCTCATATACAGTTCCACCCGATTTCTACACAAGAGTAAGTCCCTCTTCGGGGGCGTGCATTGAAAGCCTGCTCTCCCCCATTATAAGAAGGAAACACCTAGCTGGGGAAAAGGGGAGACCCCCCCATATATTCTGCACCCCAAAAGAATGAGTTCTTCTTGGGGGTGGGGTGCACTGAAAGGCAGCTGTCCTTCATTATAAAAAGGACACACTCGGTTGGGGGAAAGGAGACATCGCCCTACATACCCTGTACCCCAAAAGGGATTTCTACACAATAGTCCCTCTTTGGGGGGGGTGCGTTGAAAGCCTGTTCTCCCCCCTTTTAAAGAGGAAACACATAGTTGAGGGGAAAGGGGAGACCCCTCATATATTCTGCACGCCAAAAGGGAATTTTACACAACAATGTTTTCTTCTTGGGAGGGGGTTGCACTGAAAGGCAGCCGTCCCCCATTATAAAAAGGACACACTCGGTTGAGAAAAATTAAAAGGGATTTCTACACAAGAGTGAATCCCTCTTGGAGGGTGTGCGTGGAAAGCCTGTTCTCCCCCCCATTGTAAAAGGAAACACCTGATTGGAAGGAGGGGAAGGGGAGACCCCCCTATATATTCTCCACTCCAAAAGGGATTTCTACACAAGAACTAGTTCTTCTTGGGGGGAGGGTGGCGGCATTGAGAGGCCGCTCTCCCCCCCACACACACACTGCAGCGAAAAGGACACCCCAACCGTGCTTCCCCCACCCAGTATCCTGGAACAGCCTGTCCTAGATTTGGGGTGGGTAATTGTGGGTCCGGGACCAAGCCTTTTGGGGGGGCTCCCCTCGAAGGGGAGGCCCCCACATCTCCCCTTCAAACCCCATCCCTGCGTTCCCCCAAAAGGATTTGGGGGGAACAGGGGCAGGGTCCTTTTGGAAGGGTGCATGGGGGGGTCCTATCCCCCTATTTTGCAAAACGAGAGAGGGGAAACCCCCTATATATTCTCCACTCCAAAAGGGATTTCTACACAAGAACTAGTTGTTCTTTGGGGGGGGGGGGGGTGGCTAGGATTAGATTTGTCCTAGATTTGGGGTGGCTAGTTGTGGGTCCGGGACCAAGCCTTTTTGGGGAAGGGGGCTCCCCTCGAAGGATCCCCTCCAAACCTCATCCCTGAGTTCCCCCAAAATGATTCCTACACAGAGTCCTTTTGGAAGGGTGCATGGGGGGGGGAAGGGGCTGGGGGGGGGTTCCTATCCCCCTATTTTGCAAAACGCCTCATTTCAGCACCCTATTTTTAAAAAAAATTTATATTAATTTTTGTAATATAAAACAAAAAAAACCCACAATAGAAAAAAAAATACAAAAGGCAAGAGTACAGACAATTATTTTAAACATTTTGAATCTCTGTTACAGAAAAATTACAGTAACTTAAAGTACCCTTAATACCCACCCCCCACCCTAATGCACCCTAAAGTACTCTTTAATACCCACCCCCCACCCTAAAACACAAAAGGCAAGAGTACAGACAATTATTTTAAACATTTTGAATCTCTGTCACAGTAAAATTACAGTAACTTAACGCCCTCTTAATACCCACCACCAGCATCTGACTTCCGGAGAAGTATTTGAACAGCATTAAAATGACTGGTTATGAATTATTAATAATTTTGATTATTAATAACATGTTATTATGATTGATTATTGATAATATACTATTGAGCACCCTGTTTAGCAAGACGAAAGGGGTGGGGGGGGCGCGGGGCCCAGCTCCCCCCACCCCCTCTTGCAAGGGCCTGCCCTAGATTTCGGGCCTGCCCCCACGAGCCCCCCTCAGGAAGGGGCGAGGCCTAGCCGAGGAGGGGCGCGAGGAGAGGCCGAGGCCGAGGCGGCGGGGCCTGGCACCGCCTGGCTCGACCGCCGAGGCATGCGTGTGTGTGTGTGGGGTGAGGGGGGGGGAGAAGGCAGGCGAGGAGCGGCGCCGGAGACCCACCTGGCAGCGGGGGGGAGGCCGGCCGGGAGGCGGCGGAGGGCCGGGGACGGGCGGGCGAGCGGGCGGCGCCTCGTCCTCCGGCGGCGGGCCTTGGGGGCGGAGGAGCGGGGAAGCGGAGGGAGGCGGCCCCGGCGCGTCGGTCGGCGTCGGCCCGGCCTCCCCGCCGCCCATCCCCGCCCCTGTTAAAGGGGCAACTCGCCGGCTCGGCTGGCGGCGGGGAGGGGGGAGGGGGGAGGGGGCGGCGCGGCCCCAGGGAGACCCTGACTCCTCCTCCTCCTCCTCTCCTCCTCCTTCTTCTATCGTTATAATCTTCTTCTTCTATCATCTTCTTCTTCTTCTGTCATCATCTTCTTCTATTACCTTTTCTTCTATCTACTTCTGTCATCATCTTCTTCTATTATCATCTTCTATTATCATCTTCTATCTTCTATCATAATCCTCTATGATCATTTTTTCTATCATCTTCCGTCATCATCTTATGTCTACTTTTTCTGCCATCATCTTCTATCATCATCATCTTCTATTATCATCTTCTATCTTCTTCTATTATCATCTTCTATCTTCTATCATCATCTTCTTCTATTACCTTTTCTTCTATCTTCTTCTTCTATCATCTTCTATCATCATCTTCTTCTATTATCTTTTCTTCTATCTTCTTCTATCATCATCTGATGTCTTCTTCTTCTGTCATCATCTTCTTCTATTATCATCTTCTATTATCATCTTCTATCTTCTATCATAATCCTCTATGATCATTTTTTCTATCATCTTCCGTCGTCATCTTATGTCTACTTTTTCTGCCATCATCTTCTATCATCATCATCTTCTATTATCATCTTCTATCTTCTATTATCATCTTCTATCATCATCTTCTTCTATTACCTTTTCTTCTATCTTCTTCTGCTATCATCTTCTTCTTCTGTCATTATCTTCTTCTATTATCTTTTCTTCTATCTTTTTCTATCATCATCTGATGTCTTCTTCTGTCATCATCTTCTTCTATTATCATCTTCTATTATCATTTTCTATCTTCTATCATAATCTTCTATTATCATTTTTTCTATCATCTTCTGTAATCATCTTCTATCATCATCATCTTCGGTTATCATCTTCTTCAATCTTCTTCTATTATCATCTTCTTCTATCTTCTTCTATCATCATCTTCTATTACCTTTTCTTCTATCATCTTCTGTCATCTTCTATCATCATCTTATGTCTTCTTCTGTCATCATCTTCTTCTATTATCATCTATTATCATCTTCTATCTTCTATCGTAATCTTCTATTATCATTTTTTCTGTCATCTTCTCATCATCTTATGTCTTCTTTTTCTGTCATCATCTATCATCATCATCTTCTGTTATCATCTACCTTCTACTATTATCATCTTCTTCTATCTTCTGTCATCATCTTCTTCTATTACCTTTTCTTCTATCTTCTTCTATCATCTTCTATTACCTTTTCTTCTATCTTCTTCTATCTTCTTCTTCTATTATCATCTTCTATTATCATCTTCTATCATCATCTTCTACTATCATTTTTTCTATCATCTTCTGTCATCATCTTATGTTCTTTTTCTGTCATCATCTTCTATCTTCTTCTATCATCATCATCTTCTATTATAATCTTCTATCATAATCTTCTATTATCATTTTTCTATCATCTTCTGTCATCATTTTATGTCTTCTTTTTCTGTCATCATCTTCTATCATCATCATCTCCTGTTATCCTCTATCTTCTTATATTATCATCTTCTTCTATCTTCTATCATCATCTTCTTCTATTACCTTTTCTTCTATCATCTTCTATCATCATCTTCTTCTACTATCATTTTTTCTATCATCTTCTGTCATCATCTTATGTCTTCTTTTTCTGTCATCTTCTATCTTCTTCTATTATCATCTTCTATCTTCTATTATCATCTTCTTCTATCTTCTTCTATCTTCTATCATAATCTTCTATTATCCTTTTTTCTATCATCTATCATCTATCATCTTTTTCTTCTATCATCTTTACTTCTATCATCATCTTCTTCTATCATCATTTTATTTCACACATGCAGGATAGAGGTCAGTCAGTGGCTATTAGCCATGGTGACTAGGGGGAACCTCCATATCCAGAGGCAGTCAATCTCTTTATTCCAGCTCGTCCCCACCTCATTGCTCTTCTCTCCAACATCTAATCAGAGACCCGGTTTTAAACATCAACAGAGAACATAAGAAGGGCCCTGCTGGATCAGACCAAGGCCCATCAAGTCCAGCAGTCTGTTCACACAGTGGCCAACCAGGGGCCTCTAGGAAGCCCACAAGCAAGACGACTGCAGCAGCACCGTCCTGCCTGTGTTCCACATAAAATGGGCATGCTCCTATTATCCTGGAGAGAATACGCATGCATCATAACTAGTATCCCATCTTGACTAGTAGAAGCAAACCTTTTTGACGCAAAATCATGTAACTTTTTTATTTAAAGGGAAAGATTGTGCCTACTTCCCCAGTGCATGCACAGCACCGGGGGGGGGGGTGTCATCTTGTTAAAAACAGGGCTGCTTCCCATCGGAAGGGAAGACCATGCTTTGACACTGATTGGATCGGTTCACACATTCAGCTGAAAGGCCACAGAGCGGGCACGGTATCAAGAGCGTGGAGAACATCAAGTGGTGGGCAGACATGTGAGAACCAGGGTCTTGTAAATGTGTTAACTGGCTGTACCCTGAGGTGAGGCAATGTAAGAGTTCTGCCTGTGGTGTTAGATCTGCGACGGCTTTGATTCTTTCTACAGGGCTGGTTTGCCCAAGAGCAGGCCGCACGCAGGCAAAACCTCACAGGTGGTTTTTCAGTTCATGTGCTTCGGTCAGCCTTATGTATCAAAGCAGTCCCGAGCATAAAGGTGAGATAGTTTTTATTTTATTTTTTATTCAGAAGAAGAAGAGTTGGTTTTCATATGCTGACTTTCTCTACCACTTAAGGAAGAATCAAACTGGCCTACAATCACCTTCCCCTCCCCACAACAGACACCCTGTGAGGTAGGTGGGGCTGAGAGAGCTCTAAGAGAACTATGACTAGCCCAAGGTCACCCAGCTGGCTTCATGTGTAGGGGTGGGAAAACCAACCCGGTTCACCAGACTAGAGTCCACCATTCTTGTGGAGGAGTGGGGAATCAAACCTGGTTCTCCAGATCAGAGTCCACCGCTCCAAACCACTGCTGTTAACCACTACACCAGGCTGGCTCCCCACACTGGCTTACTTCATTTATACCCCGCTTTTCTCCTCAACTGGGACCCGAAGTGGTTCACATCATTCTCCGCTCATCATTTCATCCTCACAACAACCCTGTGAGGTAGATTAGGTTGAGACAGTGTGACTGGCCCAAGGTCACTCAGCAAGCTTCTATGGCCCTGGTGGGGATTCATATCTGGAGTTTCCCAGATTCTAGTCCGACACTTTAACCACTACACCACGCCAATTCTCCCAGCATGTTGCTGTCCTGCAAAACAGGTTCTGGAGCTGAACTTCTGCCTTAATGAACCCAGGACTCAAGTCCGGTCCTGTTTACCGTCTTCTCGTTGTCTCTTACTTGCTGAAGATCTGCTGGACCAGCTCCACACACATCACCTGGGCATCAAATGCAAAATAAGAACGGAATAGGGCCAGTTCAGACAGGCAGGCATGTTATTTGGTTGCTGTTAGCGCATGAGTATTGTACACTGGAGGATGGTTCACACTTTCACTGTCATCCCATGACAACTGCAACGATAGAAACAGATTTGTAGATGGAAATGAGGCCCCACAGACATAGCACGGGGGACAGGGGGGTGAGAGATTCAAAACAGATAGAAGGAAGTATTTCTTCACACAACGCATACAGTTTGAGACCTTTTAGCTGTAGGTACTGGAGACCAAACTTTGGTCCTTCTGCCTGCCAAATAGGTGCTCTGTTACCACCACCAGCTCTGGGCTGGGAAATTCCTGGAGATTTGAAAGGTGGAGCCTGAGGAGGGCTGGGCTTGTTATTTTTAATTTTATTAGATTTATCACCCACTGTCCTCCCGGCCATGACCCAGAGGGCTGGATTTATTATTTTTATTTTATTTTATTAGATTTATAACCCGCTCTCCTCCTGGCCGTGATAGTGCTCAGCGGGCAGGGACCTCAGCAGGGTATAATGACATAGAGTCCAATTGCCAAAGCGGCCATTGTCTCCAGGGGAACTGACCTCTATTGTTTGGAGATCAGTTGTAATAGCAGAACATCTGCTGGTGCTACTTGGAGGGTGGCAACCCTAGGAGACGGTGGCGCATTTGAACGTACTAAGAATTGAACCAAAGAAGAAGAATGGGTTGATGGTATGGAGGAGGGTGAAAGCTAATATCACAGGAGAGCTTAATCGACAACTTGAAGCTAATTAAAGTGACACCCTGATTATTAATAATTGCTGTTAGCTGGGAGGATCCTTCACTTTATGTACCCATAAAGCCTTAGATCACAGGTCACTAAGAGAGAGTGATGTGGGCAGGTATTGATTATAGCTGAACCACTCATATCTAAATGCCTCTAATGCAAATGTCCTAATGATGACAATGATCTGTGAGCTCAGACTCCTTCTGGCTGCTTCCCTGCTGCTATTACAATGCAGCCTAAACAGCGCTACAACTAGGGTTGCCAACCTCCAATCTTTGATCTGCGAGTTAAACCGGCCCTGAGAGGTAGAGTCAAAACGACAAGCCCTACGGGGCGATTAGTAGCCATTTGTGCTGTAGACATGCTGATGAAGCCCTTAGTGGCGAAACCTGTAAAACAATCCGGAAGGCGTTCCTATTTTCCTTTCTGGCTGAGAAGACTTCTTGAGAAGCTAACTCAACTTTACTTTTAGCCTTATGGGCAAAAAGAATGAAACTGTAATTGATGCACTACTTATAAACTGTGGAATTATGACATGCGCAATTAAGGAGAAATAACTTTCGATGTATATTGAGATATTTTTTCCACGTTTGTATTGTCTATAATATTATTTGTTTTGTCACAATTTGGGTGGTAATTCACATTTGTCACATTGTTTGTCATGTATAGTATTATCTATTTAATATAACTTTTGTAATTGAAATATAGAGCCTTGTGCTGTTTTTTCTTGTCAATCGCTTAATTATAGCATAGGTGTATTTTTCCTTCCAACCTCCAGGTAGTAGCTGGGGATCTCCTGCTATTACTACTGATCTCCAGCCGATAGAGGTCAGTTCACCTGGAGAAAAGGGCCACGCTGGCAGTTGGACTTTATGGCATTGAAGTCCCTCCCCTCCCCAAACCCCACCCTCCTCAGGCTCCACCCCAAAAAACCACCCGCCGGTGATGAAGAGGGACCTGGCAACCCTAGCTACAACTCTTTGAGTGACCCTCAGGTCAGGGTCGTAGACTTTCCGATTTCCCGGGGGGTGGGGGGACGGACGACTGGGGCTGGACCAGAGGCTTTACTATGACATCATAGGGTGGAGCCATTGACATCACAGGGAGGGGCCTCCATTGCCCCTATCTATGGAGGCAGGGCCATGGGTGATTTAGGGAGGGGCTCCCCAGAAATTTAGGGGGGCTTCAACAAATGACCTTCAGACAGCTGAAATACAACTTTAACTTTTAATTAGCAATGTAAACTGTTTCTTTATTTACTTTTTAAAAATTACAGTAAAAACAAATATTCTCCTAATCCCCTATTACCTCCTCCTGCTCCCACAGGTAATGCCCATAATGCTCTGTGCATTTCTTTGCCTTCATTCTACACCTGCTACCTGCTGCTGGAGACAGAACACTAGGCTATGTTAGGGTTGCCAACCTCAGTGTGGGACCTGTGGATCTCCTAGAATCACAGCTAATCTCCAGACTACAGAGATCAGTTCCTCTGGAGGAAATAGCAGTTTTGGAGGGCATAGAGTCTAAGAGAAATGGAAGCACTAGAATGACATGGCATCTTTGCACAGCTCCCTCCCCCTCCCCCAACTCCATCCTCCCCAGGATCCCCAAATCTCCAGGAATTCCCCATGCTGGAATTGGCAACCCTCTACAACAAACCCAGAAAGACTTTTTTTTAAAAATGTATCTTCCAGTGTTAATTCATGCCATTGTATTCCCTGTTACAATGTATGGGTGTGAAAGTTGGACAATGAAGAAAGCTGATAGGAAGAAAGTAGATTCCTTTGAAAGGTGGTGTTGGAGGGGAGTGATACTGATACCCTGCCAAGACAAGAGTCACTGGAAAAGACAGACATGCTAGGGAAAGTTGAAGGCCGCAGGAAAAGAGATGGATTGAGTCAATCAAGGAAGCCATGGCCCTCAATTTGCAAGACCTGAGCTGAGCAAGGCTGTTAATGATGGGACGTTTTGGAGGACATTGATTCATAGGATTGCCATGAGTTGGAAGCGATTTGACGGCACTTAACACACACATACGCACACACTTTGTCCAGAACCTGCATAATTTGTATGAGCGTCTATCATTATCCCCTTTCCCTCACCTGGCATTTTTTAATGAACTAAAAAAAACACCCCAACTTTAGGTTTCTGCATACGGAAGGGGCGCTTAAACCCCACTGCATTTTCTTCATCTTTCCCAGGGTGACGAGAATGTCAGTTCTGAGATGTGAAGGATGTACGGCGTTTCTAACTCCGGAGCGGCACCTGCTGGTAGGAATAAGTGGTAGGAATCAATGGTCAGTTCTCCCAATGGAGGGATGTGAGCAGTGGGGTCCCTCAGGGATCTCTGTTGGGACCAGTGTTTTTCAACCTGTTCATCAATGACCTGGAGTTGGGGGTGCGGCTGCTATGAAAAAGGCAAATTCCATGCTGGCCATAATTAGACAAGGAATAGAGAATAAAACGGGTGCTATCATACTGCCCTTGTACAAATCTATGGTGAGACCACACTTGGAATTCTGTGTACAGTTCTGCTCACCACACCTAAAAAAGGATATTGCAGAGCTTGAGAAGGTGCAGAAAAGAGCAACCAAAATGATTAGGGGACTAGAGCAACTGCCCTATGAGGAGGGGTTAAAACGCTTAGGGCTGTTTAGCTCGGAAAGAAGGAGGCTAAGGGGAGACATGATGTCTATAAAATTATGCATGGTTTGGAGAGAGTGGACAGGGATAAGCTTTTCTCCCTCTCCCATAATACTAGAATGCGGGGTCATCTGCTGAAGCTGAAGGGTGAGAGATTCAAAACTGATAAAAGGAGGTATTTCTTGACACAACGCATAGTTAAATTGTGGAACTCTCTGCCCCAGGATGTGGTGATGGCTGCCAACTTGGAAGGCTTGAAGAGGGGAGTGGACATATTCATGGAGGAGAGGGCTATCCATGGCTACTAGTACAAATGGATATAGTCATGATGCATCCCTATTCTCTCCAGGATCAGAGGAGCATGCCTATTATGTGAGGTGGAACACAGGCAGGAGAATGCTGCTGCAGCCGTCTTGCTGGTTGGCTACTGTGTGAACAGGCTGATGGACTTAATGGGCCTTGGTCTGATCCAGCATGGCTTTTCTTATGTTCTTATTTAGGAACAGAAAATGGAATCACTGCAGGGCTCACATTTTTATAGGCTGTAATAAAGGTTGCCAACAACCAGCTGGGGCTTGGAAATCTCCTGGAATTATAACTGATCTCCAGACTAGAGAGATCAGTTTTCCTGGAGACCATGGCTGCTTTGGAGGGTGGACTCTATGGCATAGTATCCATGCTGAGGTCCCTGTCCTCCCCAGGTTCCATCCCTAAATCACCATGAAGAGGTGAGCTGTGGCTTATGAAAGCTCATACCCTGCCAGAATTTTTCTTAGTTTTAAGGGAAAAAAAGAGTTGGCATGCGTAGGAGCAAGGAAACAAATCCAGTCCACCAGATTAGCCTCTGCTGCTCATTTGGAGGAGTGGGGAATCAAACCTGGTTTTCCAGGTCAAAGACCACTGCTCCAAACCACTACACCACACTAGTGTTACTAGACTCTGGCTCTTTTTTACTGCTAGTGACAGACCAACATGGCTACTCCATGATTTTCCCAACCTGGATCTGGCAACCCTACTCCGCCAGCCTCCACTAGTGACTAGGGGGACCTGGGAAATACTTGAAAATTTGGGGGGGGGTGGAGCGTGTGGAGGGCAGAGTTTTGGGAAGGGAGGGACCTCATTGGTGTATAATGCAATAGAGTCCACCTGTCAGCCCTTGGCCCACAGAACCAGAAATCACCACAAAGTCATATAGAGTCCAAACAGATGGCTTTTACTGGTCAAATAGGCATACAGTGCAAACGAATAAAATGACAGCTATGAGAGACTCACTAGCTGGGAGATATTATAAGGCAGGAAAGGCGGGAGATTACACGCATAGGCTGAATACAGTTTCCCAGCAGCTGAGTTCCCAGGCCTAGGTATGCGACCTTGGGGGGCAGACAATACAGCGCAGAGACAGAGGCAATAACGAAACCGAGATAGCAGCCTGACATTCTGCTCCCCTTAAGGCCCCCTCCCAGTTCGCAAGGGGGCTGGCCTATCCGGGTAAGCAATGTGAAAGGCGTCGACGAGGTCGGGGGCGGAGACATCCCGTGCGCGCACCCATTCGTCATAGGCAGGGGGGAAATGTTTCCAACGGACTAAATATTGCAGGTTGCCATGGTGAACACGGGAGTCAAGGATCTCGGAGACTTCGAAGTGTTCCTCCCCCCCCACCATGATGGGTTGCGCAGGAGGTGAGTCCGGATGCCACTGTGGAGAAGCAACATGGGGTTTGAGGAGGCTAATGTGGAAAACAGGATGCACACGCCTCAAGGATTTGGGGAGAGCCAGTTCCACCGTGACAGGGTTTATGACCCGGGTGATGGGGAAAGGGCCAATGAATTTAGCACTGAGCTTATGGCACGGTTGGGTGGAACGGAGATTTTTGGTGGAAAGGTAAACCAAAGCACCCACTTGCAGATCACCCCCGGGGGAGCGATGTTTGTCAGCTTGCGCTTTGTATTTACGTTTGGCCCGGTCGAGGTTGCTAACGAGCCAGGGCCAAGTGGTACGGAGGGCGTGTGCCCAGGAGGCAATGTCGGGGTTCCCCTCCCCCTCCACATCATCTGCAGGAGCGATGGGACTGAAATCTTGCCCATACACAGCAAAAAATGGGCTAAAACCTGTGGATTGATGCATGGCATTATTGTAGGCATATTCTGCTAAAGGTAACAGTTCCACCCAGTTATCCTGGTGGTAGTTAACATAACAGCGTAAATAACATTCAAGTACAGCATTGACACGTTCAGTTTGACCATCAGTTTGAGGATGGTATGCACTAGACAACCCTTGTTCCACTCCCACCAACTTGAGGAAAGCTTTCCAAAACTTAGAAACGAAACCACTTCCGCGGTCACAAATTATCTTACGCGGAAACGAATGTAAACGAAAGATATGCGTCACGAAGAGGCGGGCCAGTTTCTGAGCAGAGGGGATCCCTGCGCATGGAATCAAATGTATTTGCTTAGAAAACAAATCAGTAACAACCCACAACACAGTTTTACCCCCACTGAGAGGGAGATCAGTCATGAAGTCCATAGCAATCACTTCCCAAGGTTTGCTGGGCGTTTCAAGAGGTTGTAGCAGTCCCGGGGGTTTGCCCTGCGATCGTTTCGCAGCGGCACAAACGGGACAGCTGCGGATGAAGGAGTCAATGTCGGAACACATTCCCCCCCACCAGAACTGTCTGCGCAATAAGTGAAGGGTTTTCAGAAACCCAAAGTGCCCAGCTGTTTTGGCTCCATGGGCTAAATGTAAAACGTCCTTCCGGAGAGCTTTGGGGACATACAATTTCGAGTCCTTGTACCAGGATCCTCCTTGTTCCAAAACACCAGGAGGTAGGGTATGAGCGGAACGTTCTAAAAGGCACTGGTCCCGAAGGACAGTTAAAAAGGACTCGGAGATGGGGATTTTGGAGGGGGCCCCCCCGTCGGCCATGGAGATCTTAGAAACAGTTATGGGGCTAGTGCTTACGTGCGGCGGCGCGCAGACTGCAGGCGGCTGGGCAGCCGGTTGGGCTGGCGGAGCTTGTAAGTTGGGTAAGGTGTGCTGATGCTGGGATCGAGTTTGCACAGCCAGCATAGGTAGGGCCCCACGTTGCATAGGGGTGAACAGAGAGTTGGTGGGTCTCTCGAGTTTTACCGGATATTGTGGTAAACGGGAGAGGGCATCCGCGAGAATGTTTTGCTTCCCAGGGACGTGCTTCAGGGTGAAACGGAACTGAGCAAAGAACTCCGCCCACCGTTGTTGTTTCGCCGATAGCTTATGGGACCCCGTGAGGGCAGCTAGATTTTTGTGATCGGTCCAAACCTCAAAGGGGACTTTAGACCCTTCCAAGAATTGTCGCCATAGAGTCAGTGCATGATGAACTGCTGAGGCCTCTTTCTCCCAGATGGGCCAGTTTAATTGAGCGTGCGCAAATTTTTTTGAAAAGTAAGCGCAAGGGTGAAGAAGACCATCCGGTCCTTGCTGGAGGAGAGCCCCTCCCATGGCTACATCGGAAGCATCGACTTGCACAATGAACATTTGATTTGGGTCTGGGTGCTGTAGCACCGGCTCCGAAGTGAAGAGGCGTTTGAGGGCCAGAAAGGCGGCTTGGCATTGCTCAGTCCATAGGATTTTTGCGGAGGGCAAGGCAGCCGAGCTTACTTTTCCCTTAGTTTTCAGTAGGTCCGTAATGGGTAGAGCCACCTGGGCGAAGTTAGGGATGAATCCTCGATAGAAGTTTGCAAATCCCAGAAATTGCTGTACTTGCTTACGGTTGGTGGGGGGAGTCCAATCGAGGACGGCTTGGACTTTGGCGGGGTCCATGCGAAGACCTTGGTGGGAGATGATGTATCCCAAAAACGTGAGTTTGCTTTGGTGAAATTCGCACTTAGCTAGTTTTGCGAAAAGTTGATGGTTACGCAGGCGTTGCAGAACTTCCCTGACCAGAGCCACATGCTCGTCCATAGTTTTCGAATAAATGAGAATGTCATCTAAGTAGACCACCACCCCACGATATAGAAGGTCATGTAGGATTTCATTGATGAGTTGCATGAAGACCCCCGGGGCCCCTTTTAATCCGAACGGCATCACAAGGAATTCATACATTCCGAAACAGCTAGAGAAGGCAGTGAGGTGCTCATCCCCTTCGCGGATACGGACTCGGTAGTAAGCTTCCACCAAGTCTAATTTAGAGAACACACGGCCTTCCTGTAATTGTCCCAAAATATCTGATATTAATGGGATAGGATAGGCGTTGGTCTGGGTAACCGCATTGAGCTTTCTGAAGTCAATGCACAGGCGAAGGTCGCCCTCTTTTTTCCGGACGAAAAACGCGGGGGCCGAGTTTGGGGCATTCGAAGGGCGAATGAACCCTCTGGCGAGGTTTTTGTCCAAAAAGTCCCGGAGGACAGTGCGCTCGGAAGCGCTCATAGGGTAAATCTTACTCTTGGTCAATGTGCAGTCCTTTACCACTTCAATCGCACAGTCTGAGGCCCGGTGGGGGGGTAAGGCATCACATTCCCTAAGGTCGAAGACATCTTCAAAGTCCCGGTATACAGCGGGTAGAGCCGGTGGTGTTGGGGCGGTAGAGGTTAATGCTGGAACGGGCGGATATAGCAGAGCAAAGTTTTGCCGATGCTGGTCGCAGGTGAGACTAGCGAAGGAGATAGTGTTTGTTTCCCAATCAATACTGGGACTATGTCCTTTAATCCAGTTAATTCCCAAGACCACTTCAAATCGGATAGGGGCTATAGTGAAGTCTATTTGTTCCCAGTGGGAACCAATTCCCATTGCCACCCCTATGGTGCGGTGATCAACTGGACCCCCCTGGAAATGGCTTCCGTCCATTTGGGCAAATTGGACGGGGGCGGGTAAAGCCTCAGAGTCGGCTCTGAGTGCAGCAAAAGTGGCTTCGCTTATGAGAGTGCGACAGCAACCGGAGTCAATTAGTGCTTTGACGGGGATTTGTGGGCCACCGTTAAGTTGTTGTAAAACTGCATCCACGTAGACGGTGGAGTCCACTTCTTTGATTTTGGTAGGAGCATTCTGTTTGATAGGAAGATCCTGAGAGGTCTGTGGAGACGCTCCATTCACCACAGACCGGAGCCGTTTTTTGACAAGTCGAGGGGAGATTCCAGGTTTAAGGCTGGAGAAATCCAAGGATTTTCCTCATCCGAAGAGGGAAAGTTGTCCCCCAATGGGGCACTTGTAATCCGAGACCCGGCGGGGTCGTTGGTAGTAGGCAGGGAGGCTGGGTCCCCGGCATGGAGTGCAGAGGGTGTGGGTCTTCCCGGAGCTGCGCTGCGGGTGGCCGCGGTGCCTCTGCATGGTGGACGACCTCGGGCGCGGGTTGTCGTGCTGGGACGAAATAATTCCTGGCGGCGCGGGCAAACGGCTGCAAAGTGGCCCATTTCTCCGCAAGTAAGACAGGCACCCCTCTGAAATCGGGCTTCACGTTCCTGGGGCGGACGTGGGTATTTCGTGGGATGAGCAGTGGTGCCTTGGGTTGAGGCTTTTGGGTGCCTTTTTCCTTGTGCTTTTGACGGACGAGAGAAATAAAGCGTCGGCGGCTTTCCACTTCCTCGGCTAATAGGATCCAGTCTTCGAGGGTATCGGGATCGCCCCGCATGTAAGACCAGTTCAGAATGTCAGGATGCAAGGCTTCCCTGAAATGATGGATCAGGGTGGTCTCGGGCCAACCTACAATTTTACTTGCCAGTCGTTGAAATTCATCGGCAAATTCTCGTACTGTAGCAGAGCCTTGTTTTAATTGTAAGAGTTCCGTTTTGGCTCTTTCCCCCACGAAGGGGTCCTCAAACCTTCTTCTCAGGGCAGTCATGAAGTTGTTGAGGGAACGAATAGCACGAGAGCGGGTGTCAAACTGGAGGACCATCCAGTCAGCCGCTTTACCTGTCAGAAGGGAAGCTACGTAACGCACCCGGCTATCTTCCGTGGGGAAAAGTTGTCCTTGTTCTCGCATATAACTGTCCACTTGATGCAAGAAACAAGGCAAAGTCTCGAGAGATCCGTCATACGTAGTCCTCAATTTGAGTTGCTTCCAAGGGCCGGGCGCAGGTTGACCCGGTTGCACGGGTGGTCCGGGCGGAGGGACAACAGGAGCTCCAGGAGGCAAGGGTGGAGCAGGCACATTAGCGGGTGGTTGCACGGGTGGTCCGGGCGGAGGAGCAACAGGAGCTCCAGGAGGCAAGGGTGGAGCAGGCACATTAGCGGGTGGCTGTACGGGTACCCCCTGACCCGGTATCGGAACGGGCTGTCTCTGAGCTATCAGGGTTTGTTGTAATTGCCTGTTCTCCTGAAGCATACGTTCCATTACTTCCTGGAGTTGATCAACACGGTCGGAGAGCTCCCGATTCTGGGCTCGTAAGAGATGAACCTCCTCACTTGGGCCACCAGTAAGATGAGGCTTACTGGTCCAGAAGCTTGTGGCCCATTGAGAGCTATCCCCATATAAATCCTCGTCTTCAGACTCTCCTGAGTCTCGACGTCGGTCAGCCAAACGGCGTGCGCGTTGGGTCGCGCGCGACGGGACAAACACCGGGGAAAAGGACAGACCTGATAGCCCTAGTACATTGTCCTTAGGGCGCGTGTCCACGTTCGCCTGATTCCTAATCCTTGCTGCAGCCGCCCTGGCTGCTTCCGCAGCCTCTCTCTCTCTTGCGACCTTAGCCGCTTCGGCGGCTTGCTGATCCGCAAGAACTTTGGCGTTCTCAAGTCTCAGGGCAGTCTCTGCCGTAATGCGCGGCAAAAGTTCTGTCTCCAGGAGTGAGAGTATGGGGTCGGGTTCCCCGCCCAGCAGAGGTTGTACTCGAACCGCCAGTGCGGGTGCCTCGGCTCCAAAGGTCGAGGTCAAAACTTGAGCCAAGGTGGCTACCGGGGTGTCCTTTGTACATTCCACAAGGAGAAGAGCGGTGCTAATAGCGACTCGCTTGGCCTCAGCCTGACAGCTGGCTGCATCCGGGATCAGGGAAAAACCCTCCGGTGGGGCTCCCGCCATGGTAGAAAGAGTTTCTCGAGAAATAAGATTATCCAAAAGTCCAGTTAATATTTGTAAATCCTCAGTCGCCAATCGGGCATCGTCCAGTAATTGATCCAAGTCCTGAAGATCTAAACGAGCATCAGTATCCTCCGACGTTAACATCCAGAGACGTCCTGTAAGAGATTGCCACTGTTCCTGTACCAGTCCCCTCAAGCGGCAAACCTCTCGGATCGTCCGGAAAAGTTCAGCGATTACGTCTTGTAACAGAGTAGGATCCTCAGAGAAGGGCTCCAGGGTAGTAGATCACCTGGAGAGCTGCACAGCTCCCATCCAAGTGGCAGGCGAACCCCCCTGGGCTCCAGCCTGGCTAGTAGAATGGTGAAGAGAGATAGCTGTCATAATGTCAGCCCTTGGCCCACAGAACCAGAAATCACCACAAAGTCATATAGAGTCCAAACAGATGGCTTTTACTGGTCAAATAGGCATACAGTGCAAACGAATAAAATGACAGCTATGAGAGACTCACTAGCTGGGAGATATTATAAGGCAGGAAAGGCGGGAGATTACACGCATAGGCTGAATACAGTTTCCCAGGAGCTGAGTTCCCAGGCCTAGGTATGCGACCTTGGGGGGCAGACAATACAGCGCAGAGACAGAGGCAATAACGAAACCGAGATAGCAGCCTGACACCACCTTCCAAAGCAGCCATTTTTCCCCCAGGGGAACTGATCTGTGTTTTCTGGAGGTCAGTTGTAATTCCAGGAGATCTCCAGGTGCCACCTGGAGGTTGGCAACCTTAAATATCAACCATAACTAACAAAATTTATTCCCAACATAAACTTTTGTGGACCAGATCCCACGCTGGCAGATGCTAACTGCCCTGGAATTATTACCATGGAACATGCAATCATCCTTACAACACCCCTGTGGAGTATGGCATAGGTACAGCTAAAATTAACAGCCCAATTGGAGCCTTCGATGCTTAATTTTAACCAATCTATTTCTGATATTAAGAACTGCAGCAGCATAGACAATGACGGTTGAATAGGGTAGAGCCTTGTCGATTGTTTCGCGAACTGTAGTTGCAAAACGACTAAATCAAGTTGACACACTAGGAAAAAACTAGCCGCCCAACGTGGGGCTCGAACCCACGACCCTGGGATTAAGAGTCCCATGCTCTACCGACTGAGCTAGCCGGGCGCTGTTTTCCACTCAGAAAGACACCTTCTTAATGGTCACTTTACGCATGCGCACTCCATGCTGAAAAAACCCACGCCTGGTTTCGGCGGCGGTGACTCGGCGCTCCTGAGAGTGCGCGCGCACACACGCATCCCAGCGGGGCTGTTCCGATTGGCCGGCGCGTCAAAGGAGGCGTCCAATGGGCGCGCGTGTTGTTGGACGGTGCCCGAGAACCGCGAGGGGGTGAGAGTCTGAGGGGCGAAGGAAGAGAAACGAAGGCCGGTGAGGGGCGGAACGACTCGGATCGGCTCCTGGGGTCTCCTTCGCCATGAGCTCCATCGGCACCGGGGTAAGCGAGACGGCGCGGGGCCGGGAGAGAGCGACATGGCCGCCGGAGTCCGTGGGCAGAACTGGGGAAAATCGGGGGCTTCTTCTCGCCTCTTCATCCACCCCCTCCCTTGGCTACATACGGGTCTGTAGGTGCAGCTGGGGGGAGGGGGTTTGCTCTCCTCCTACTGACGTCACCACAGGCGCTTACGGAACGAGACCGGGTTGGATGCTGAGTCACCCTGGAAACCGAAAGCGGAAGAAGCGGCGCGTGGGGAGGGGGGAAGGAGGAGGGAGGTTGTCCCGAGGATGCTCCAAAGGGGAGGTCTTGGGGGTGGATTGTTGTAATTGTGATTAGCTTCATTTCTAGTCCGCCTTTCTCACTGGGACTCAAGGCGGGTTACGGGTAGCCTGTGAACTCCTCGGCCGTAGCTCAGTGGCAGAGCTTCTGCTTGGCATGCAGCAGGTCCCAGGTTCAGTCCCCGGCATCTCCAGTTAAAGGCACTAGGCAGGTAGGTGATGTGAGAAACTTCTCTGCCTGAGACCCTGGAGAGCCACTGCCGGTCTGAGTAGATAATACTGACCTTGATGGACCAAGGGTCTGATTCAGTAGAAGGCAGCTTCATGTGTTCATGTGAGAGTCAAAACTGACAAAAGTGGTTTCAGAGGATAGCCATGTTGGCAGATTGAGCAGACCTACACATTGTTCTGAATGAGCAGACCTACACATGAAGCAGACCTACACATTATTCTGAATCAGACCCTTGGCCCATCCACGTCAGTAGATCGGCAGCGGCTCTCCTTGGTCTCAGGCAGAGGTGTTTCACATCACCTACTTGCATCACCTTTAATTGGAGATGCTGGGGATTGAATCTGGGGCCCTTCTGCATGCCGAGCAGATGCTCTACCACTGAACTATGGCCCTTCCCTTAAACATATGAAGCTGCCTTCTACTGAATCAGACCTTTGGTCCATCAAAGTCAGTATTGTCTACTCAGACCAGCAGCGGCTCTCCAGGGTCTCAGGCGGAGGTCTTTCACATCACCTACTTGCCTAGTCCCTTTAACTGGAGATGCCGGGGGTTGAACCTGGGACCTTCTGCATGCCAAGCAGATGCTCTGCCACTGAGCCACAGTCCCTCCCTATCTGTACAAATAGTCTGAATTGGTTATAAAGCAACTTCTCATAGGTGAGGTTTGGGAAAGGGTGAAACTTGAGGGCTTTTCTGTTAAAAAGCTAATTGTGTTGTGATAAGGTTGTTATTGAGGCATGTTGTGGCTTGGTGGTTCACATGAGATAATGGTAAGATGCTTTTTATTCGCAGAGTTGTTACAAGTGGCCAGTGCAGAAGATGTGAGTCACTCTTGAGTGGGTGGCATCTATCATTTACCGTGTAGGAACCATACCTTTTTCCACCCGCTAGTTGTCAGAACCATGGAATTTCTCCATTGGATTTACCTTGTCTTCCATACCTAGATAAGTTCTGTCTGGATACTTATTGTTTTTATGTTTGTGTCCTGATTCTGGGTCCATCCAAGGCCTTCAAGGATACATCTGTGATGCTGCAAGAACATCCCACAACCCAGACTCCTACTGTCCTCATGGTGTTTCTGAGAAATTAGACATGGTGGATCCTACTGGTTTATTCACTACATTGTTTGATATGCTAAAAGTGCTAACAAAATACCTTATTGATTTGGGGGGATGCGTCTTAATGTTAAGAATCCTGTTGACTTGCTGAATCTCCTGGAATAGGGTATTGTATAGAGTGTTAAACTAGGATCCTGGGAGACCTGGGGTCAGATCCCCACTTCTAACATGGAAACTTGCTGGTTGACTTTGGGCCATCACAAACTCGCCCTGGCCTACCTCACAGAGTTGTTGTTGTAGTAAGAAAATGGAGGAGGGGAGAACATTATTTTAAGCTGCTTTGAGTTCTAGCTGGGGAGAAAAGCAAGATATAAATAAATAAATGCATACTTGTCTCCAGATTCACACTGATTGTAACAGACAACAGATGTTGTGCAGTGGCAAGCTCCAGCAATGTTCTGACATACCTTTAATATCAGTTATAATAACATACACAATGTGTGGTGGAAAACAGGGGATTTTGGCAATGCAAAAAGGCAAGAGAGGTTTAGAGGTGGTTTGCCATTGCAGATGATGAGAGGGAGGGCATCTTGGCCATCGTCTGGGCATGGAGTAGGGGGTCACTGGAGGTGGGGGAGAGGTAGTTGTGAATTTTCTGCATTGGGCAGGGGGGTGGACTCGATGACCCTGGTGGTCCCTTCCAACTCTGTTTCCCTGGTATTCCTTGGAGGTCTCCCATCCAAATACTTGGCAAGGTTAGGGTTGAGACTGTGTGAATGGCCCAAGGTCACCCAGCAAGTTTCCATGGCAGAGTTAATTGTCTTAACGCTGAAAGAGAAATTTTTGGAAAGTTAAGAGCCCATTTTCTGTCATCTTGATTGGCCAGCAGAGGCTGCTGTCGGCCAGCATAAGCAAACGATCCCTAGGGACATTCTTGAACCAAGAACAGGAAAGAGAAGAATGGAATTTGCAAAGGTAATAGCATCACATACCATCATTATGAGCATAATTACTCAGAACAAATTCCATGTATTTTCAAATAAGACCCCAGGATTGCAGCCTTGTTCACCTGAAAGCAATTGTACGCATCTTGTTGTTTGGTTGCTTAAAATCTGTTCTCATGCACCCTGAAGAAAGACAGAATGCTAAGTGTAATGTTCATCCAGTGCCAATAATAGATGCAACTCCTTAAGGCAATACAGTATTAAAATTTGTGCAAGGAAATCAAGCGAAGATGCTTTCAAAAGTCCGTGTCGCTGATTCTGTGGTTCTCTAAAGCATAAATGGTAGCTAGACCTTAAGACACAGGATTCTGCCAATGAGAAACCACAGTCCTGTGTCTCCTCTCACTGTGACTTCTAGTGGTATATAAATCATGTGACACCCTTGCTCCACTTCAGCTGGCTGCAGTTGTGGGGATGGGGAGACTAGTGGCACAGTGTTCCTTCACGTGTGCCATTTTTGCTAAATTTCAGCAGGTGGATGAATGAATTGTGAGTTGCTCTTACTCACAGTAGCTGTGTAAAGGTCTGAGATGCACCTCTAGCAGCACGGTCCTACGTGGAGTTAATCCAGTCCAAGGAAATCTGTGGGCTTAATCTGCAGTAGCTGTACATAGAATTGCACTGTAAGATGCACAGATTTCTTCCTTAAGGTCTGTCTTGGATCACTGTGCTAAGCCACACCCTCTCACCAGTGTAAGGAGAGCAATTTTTTCTCTCTCAGACTACCTTGAAAGATACTACATGAGTCGATGCTACATGAGCACAGGGTGGAATGATTTGTGTCAAAGCAATTTAAAATCACAAAGGCCAATCACTGATTTGAATCTAACTTCCCTTGAGCACTTAAGGTATTCCTGAAATGAAAAGTAAATACTAACTGCAGAGATATACAATTTCCAGAATGTAAAGCCGTGGGATAAAGTCGTGTGTTTTTTAAATTGGGGAGTGGGGAATTGAAATATAGGCAATACTTTCCTATCCAACGTAAACCTGTTTTGTAGTTTTAGTAACACAAAACACATCTTTTTAAAACTTAGCATATAGATTTGTATTAAGTGTTATATTTATGGAAAGTATAAATATCCTTACTTTTCTACAAACAAAACATCAAATACAGATATTAAAGCAACAGTGAGCTACAAATTGCTGTGATCTATTTTAGCTATTTCACTCTTTCTGAAAGAGAATAATATTTCACAGAAGTATTTTTGTCTTATTTCCACTATAAAAGTTGAATGCCGTACATCTTAAGCAAAACCAAGTCTTAAAAACGGTTTTACTCATTCTAAAGGGGGAAAAATTAATAGTTTTTCCAACTCTTCCCCCAACCCCAAGTCCCAGAGGTGGGAGTTTTTTTTTTAACTTTCCAGGCATTCATATATCTACTGACAGTTTGATACAATCACCAAGGCATGTTGATTTAAATCTTGTGGCAGTAGCTGTTTTTATTGCTCTAGAAAATGCTATATTTAATAGTTTACTGTTGCTCATGATTCATAAGGTGGTAACGAACTTAACTATAGAAAACACATTGTATTTCTGATTCTTTTTGTGTTTGTGTATTAATGCTGAAAAAGAACTATGTACAACCTTTATTTGAACACCAAGCCAAGTAGTGCAGTAAGCTAATGAGCTCCATGTCTGCTATCTCTGGCTCCAGTTGTTTTCTTTTAAATTATTCAAAGTATGTGCTCATCTTTTACAGTATGACCTGTCGGCCTCTACGTTTTCTCCAGATGGCAGAGTGTTTCAAGTGGAGTATGCTATGAAAGCTGTGGAGAACAGTAGGTAGGAGTGATAACTATTTCCATTGTCTTGCCATTTCAAAATAATGAGAGAAGCAAGTTGTGGGACTATTATTATTATTGTGCAGAGAATTGTTCTTAATTTTTCCTCAAACAGCATGTGAAGCTGCCTTACCCCAAGTGAGACTGTAGGTCCACCTGGCCCAGAGCCGTTGTGTTCTGACTGGCCATGCTTTGCCAGGCCGCGGGATGGATATTGAATCTGGGTTTTCCAGTATATAAAGCACATACTTTATTGGTGAGCCGTGGCTCTTCCTCACTTGCATCTGCGTTCAAATCTCATAAATCCCGCGAGATTAAACATAGGGAGTGACACTGCTCTTGCAGCATGTCTACTTGGAAGAGACTCCCAATTGATTTCGTTTCCAAGTAAACACTGTGGCCTTACAACCTAATCTCGTGTTCACATTCATTCAAAAGAAGGTGCCTCTAAGCTCCGTCTAGACTGCAGTTTTGCTCTTTCAAAAGTCAGTCTGAGATAATTTTTCTATTGACTTCATTGTGAACAGGGCTGTACCTTTAGGTTGTTCCTCAGTCCTGCCAGATACATGATGCAGTTGGAGACAAAAAAATCTAAATATTAAACACACTGTTAAAATTATGCAAGAGGCTGTATGTGGTAGCTTGAGAGCCAGCGTGGTGTAGTGGTTAAGAGCGGTGATTTGGAGTGGTGGACTCTGATCTGGAGAACCGGGTTTGATTCCCCACTCCTCCACATGAGCAGCAGAGGCTAATCTGGTGAACTGGGTTGGTTTCTCCACTCTTAAACATGAAGTCAGCTGGGTGACCTTGGGCTAGTCACAGGTCTCTCAGCCCCACCTAACTTACAGGGTGTCTGTTGTGGGGAAGGGAAGGTGATTGTAAGCTGGTTTTATTCTTCCTTAAGTGGTAGAGAAAGTCGGTATATAAAAACCAACTTTTCTTCTTCTGGCCAGTCTCACATTATCCAGAGGAGAAGAACCAGTGTGGTGTAGTGGTTAGGAGCGGTGGACTGTAATCTGGAGAAATGAGTTGGTTTCCCCACTTCTCCACATGAAGCCTGCTGGGTGACCTTGGGCTGGTCACATTCTCTTTGAACTCTCTCAGTCCCACCTACCTCACAAGGTGTCTGTTGTTGGAAGAGGAAAGGAAGGCGGTTGTAAACCAGTTTGATTCTCCTTAAAGGGTAAAGAAAGTCAGCATATAAAAACCAACTCTTCTTCATAACAAACACAAGGGCTGTGAGGCTTCTGAATATGAGGCTGCAGGAAACTATTGTGATCTCATCTGTTTAGAAAATTATTATTATTATTCCAGTGGGTTTTCCTGGGTTCAAAATATTGTCGAAGGCTTTCACGGTCAGAGTTCATTGGTTCTTGTAGGTTATCCGGGCTGTGTAACCGTGGTCTTGGAATTTTCTTTCCTGACGTTTCGCCAGCAGCTGTGGCAGGCATCTTCAGAGTAGTAACACTGAAGGACAGTGTCTCTCAGTGTCAAGTGTGTAGGAAGAGTCAGAGAGGGGCTGGGTTTGAGCTGAGTACTGTCCTGCAGACGTAATGTGCTAATTAATTAATACATTATCTTGATACTTACAGGACAATGATTAGCACATTACGTCTGCAGGACAGTACTCAGCTCAAACCCAACCCCTCTCTGACTCTTCCTACACACTTGACACTGAGAGACACTGTCCTTCAGTGTTACTACTTCAGTGTTACTACTCTGAAGATGCCTGCCACAGCTGCTGGCGAAACGTCAGGAAAGAAAATTCCAAGACCACGGTTACACAGCCCGGATAACCTACAAGAACCAATTTTCCTGGGTTATTTTGTAATTCCACTTTCTGTTAAAGTGGCTTGGGTGTCCTACTTGGCATATGCATTGTTTTGACCAGACTGTTCTGTTTATGAAGGCACTTGTTTGACTAGGTTAGTGTCTTGTTACTGGCAGAAACTTGATGTAGGAACTGTCTTGTTACTGGCAGAGACTTGGTATAAGAACTGGCTTCCTCATTATTAAACTTGATTGCTTGATTGAGAGCCAGCATGGTATAGTGGTTAAGAGCGGTGGACTCTAATCTGGTGAACTGGGTCGATTTCCCTGCTCCTCCACATTAAGCCTGCTGGGTGACCTTGGGCCTCAGAGCTCCCTCAGCCCCACCTACCTCACAAGGTGCCTGTTGGGGAGGAGGAAGGTGATTAGAAGCTGCTTTGAGACTCCTTTCAGTAGAGAAAAGTGGGGTATAAAAACCAACTCTTCTTCCTTGACTTTTCTATTTACCTTCACACTAGAAAAGTGTCATAAATACTGTGAACTGATGGTTGTCACGGGGCTTCTTTTCAGTACAGCCATCGGGATAAGATGCAAGGACGGCGTAGTCTTCGGAGTAGAAAAACTAGTGCTGTCCAAGCTGTACGAAGAAGGCTCCAACAAACGTCTCTTTAACGTCGATCGACATGTCGGAATGGTGAGTCAGTCGGTGCTTCATGCCATAGGCCTTTAGCATGGTTATTACAAACACGTGGCCAAACATGTATGTCAGATCTCCCGTTGTTTAAAGAGGCCTTCAGATAATGCAGCTTTCACCCAGGAAGAGTGTCAGGCCTCAGCTTGTGTGGGTGGCAATACTAGTTTTTCCAGCTCTGGAAACTTGTGCTTGGTAATCACGTGGCTGATGTGAAGGATAACAAAGAAATGTTGCTTGGAGATAAACCGGGATGTTCGGTCTCTTGAGACTCTTGCTCTGACTTTCTTTTGAGACATGACACTCTTCATTTCAGGCTGTCGCAGGACTCCTGGCAGATGCCCGATCTCTGGCTGACATAGCAAGGGAAGAAGCGTCAAACTTCAGATCCAACTATGGTTATAATATTCCACTCAAAGTAGGTTTCTGCAGCTGCTGATAGCTTCCCTGTTACTGGTCAACGGCGCTTCTGCCTTGAACTACACGGAAAGGCGGGATATAAATGTTTTAACAAATCAGTCGAGAATTGATTACCTTTAGCTTTCAGTATTCTAAAAACCTTTCAATTTCTCTCCCCTCCCCCCATTTCCTTTAGCATCTTGCCGACCGAGTGGCTATGTACGTGCATGCCTACACACTGTATAGTGCTGTCAGACCGTTTGGCTGCAGGTACGTATGTATTTGAAACATTTACTAGTCGCCTTTTCTTGGTAGAGCATCTGCCTGGCATGCAGAAGGTCCCAGGTTCATTACATTAAAACTTTATTATGGTCCACGACTAACACAAACAAGTACAGGGAATAAACAAAAGGAATAAGATCAGTATACAACTGTACTCATGTAGCAACTGCCAACAAACATGGAATATACCAAACACAAACTGCAGTATAAACATAACCAATAAACCTATAAACAAATTTACAATTTGAAATTCTCCTTGACAAATACTAAAAATTTAAATCCTACCCAGAAACTTTAAAACTCTATCACTCTTTATGTCAAAAGGCCCTTTTTACTTTTTCTAAAATTACAGGCTTGGATACAAAATCGAGCAACCAGCCGAGTTGTAGGTCCCCGGTTCGATCCCCGACATCTCCAGTTAAAGGGACCAGGCAAGTAGGTGATGTGAAAGACCTCAGCCTGAGACCCTGGAGAGCCACTGCCGGTCTGAGTAGACAATACTGACTTTGATGGATCAAGGGTTTGATTCAGTATAAGGCAGCTTCATGTGTTCATGTGTGTCAATAAATGAAACGATAGAGACCACAACTGAAAATCTCCAACTAGGACTGCCTGTAAATAAAACTGAAATCAGTCAAATGCAGCCCCTGTATAAGATTGCCTTCAACTGCCTCCTGAACATTGAAGATGAGGGGGCCAGGCACATCTGCCCACAAAATGCACAACTAAAATAGCCTTGCAGCTCCTACTCAAGATACTGTGCTGGAGTTCTCGGAAGCTCTGAGGGAAAAGAAGTTCTGCATCTGGGGGTGGGGACGTTCTGCCACCTCTGATGGTTTTTAGGGATGACGCACACACACACAAAAAAGGGAAGCACCAAAACTGGCCTTAAAAGCACCAGGGAAGGAAAGAGAGACACGCCTCCCCTGGGTGCAGGAATGTGCTGCCTGGCATGTTTCCACATAGCGCTTTCCCCAAGGGCAGAAGTTCTTTTAATTCAAAAAAGACGCTTCCTCAAACTGCTCTGCAGAGTGACGCGGAAACTCACCAGAAGCATCACAGCACAAATCCGCCCTGGCAGAATCACTAACCTCTATGTGTGTTCACAGTTCAAGTATCAAGAAGGGTACTTGTTGGGCCTCTCTGGCCTCAGCGCGCACCTCTCTTCAGATGGGGCTCTGTTTAGTTGCCTGAACAAGGTTTGAGACCTCTCCATATGCTGAAGGGTGCACCATCTTTCACATCTTGCTGTCCCCAAGTTGTTTTCTGGTGTCTGACCTGGAAGAGCAAACAACCTTGGGCTTTCGATTTCTTTGCTGAAACATTGAGTCCGCCAGAAGCATTAAAGGTAAAGGTAGTCCCCTGCGCAAGCACCGAGTCATCACTGCCCCGTGGGGTGATGTCACATCCTAACGTTTACTAGGCAGACTATGTTTACGGGGGTGGTTTGCCATCACCTTCCCCAGTCGTCTTCCCTTTACCCCCAGCAAGCTGGGTACTCATTTGACCGACCTCGGAAGGGTGGAAGGCTGAGTCAACCTTGAGCCGGCTACCTGAAACCGACTTCCATCGGAATCGAACTCAGGTCGTGAGCAGAGCTTTTGACTGCAGTACTGCAGCTTTCCACTCTGCACAATGGGGCTCTGCCAGAAGCATTAGTTAATACTAAAATCAAGGATCTTGGGAGTCTGAGATGCAGCCATTGGGCAGCACTCCCCTGCTTCCCCAGACTCCTGGTTATGTACAGAAGAGTGGCAGAATTCCCCTTGCTGCCTGGCAGTATAAGGCAGATGGGGGGGGGGGGCAGTTAAACACATCCTGTGGGGAAACTGCTGCTTGGAAAATGGCCACTGCATTTATCCTGTCTTGCTTTTGCACTTAAGACTAACCGTGATTCATGGCTTATGACAACGATTTTCAGTACAACAAATGCAAATGATAAGAACTTAAGAAAGGTCGTGCTGGATCAGACCAAGGCCCATCAGGTCCAGCAGGCTGTTCACACAGTGGCCAACAAGGTGCCTCCAGGAAGTTCATAAACTAGATGACTGCAGCAGCTTTGTCCTGCCTGTGTTCCAAAGCCCCTAATAGAATAGGCATGCTCTTCTGATCCTGGAGAGAATAGGTATGCATCATGACTAGCATCCCTTTTTACTAACAGCTATGAATAACCCTCTCCTCCATGAGTGTGTCCACTCCCCTCTTACGATGTAGGACTTCTTGCACCATGGGCTGTATTCAACATTTTCCCCCCACAGGGGTGGGGTGGTTTTTGCAGATTCCCTCCTTCCACTGCGTGCACCCCACATTAATCACCATGCTATTCCTTGGGGTTCTGTCCCCCTTCCCCAAGGAACACCATTTCAGGGAGCTCGGCAAGCTCTGAGTTGGGAGAGGTGGGAACGTTGTGTTCTGCTGGCAGCATTTCCGCCAGCTGAACAGAAGGTGTGGGTTCAGCAATCTGTATGGGTTGCACCACAGTTCTCCTATGGCTGGTGAGCTGTTTTTTTCTTTTTCTTTCCAGCTTCATGTTGGGTTCGTACGACGAGGACGACGGCTCCCAGCTCTACATGATCGATCCATCGGGAGTTTCATACGTGAGCATTTTTTTTTAAGCAAACAGTCTCCTTCAGCGAATTGTCTGCTTGTGCTGGAACTCTGCCTCACATGGATGCCAGCATGGTGCAGTGGTTAAGAGCGGTGGTTTGGTGTGGTGGACTGTGATGTGGAGAACCGGGTTTGATTACCCATTCCTCCACATGAAGCCAACTGGGTGACCTTGGGCTAGTCTTAGAGCTCTCTCAGCCCCACCTACCTCACGGGGTGTCTGTTGTGGGGAGGGGAAGGGGATTGTAAGCTGATTTGATTCTTCCTTAAGTGGGAGAGAAAGTCGGCATATAAAGACCAGCTCCTCCTCTCCCTCTAGCAGACAAGAGTTTGAAGGCAGCAGGAAAAGAGGAAGGCCCAACAAGAGATGGATCGACTCTGTAAAGGAAGCCACGCCCCTCAGTTAGCAAGACCGGAGAAAGACTATTAAGTATAGGACATTCTGGAGGACATTGATTCACAGGGTCACCATGAGTCGGAAGCGACTTGACTGCACTTAACACACACAGACAAGGTGAAAGGGCCCATTTCTCTTTAAATTTGGATTAATTTAAAGCGGGGTCCCCAGCTTTTATGGACCTGCAATCACCTTTGGAATTCTGAAACAGAGCGGGTGCCACATATTCCACTTCTGAACTACTCCTACTGCAAAAAAAAGTTTCCTAATATCCAGCCGGTACCTTTCCACCCATAATTTATACCCATTCTTGCGAGTCCTATCCTCTGCTGCCAACAGGAACAGCTCCCTGCCCTCCTCTAAGTGACAGCCTTAAAATACTTCAAGAGAGCAATCCTGTCCCCCCCCCCTCACCTAGGTGCATATTAACCCTCTGATATATCGTTTGTATAGGCAGGGTGGAACAACTGCTAGGCGGGTCCACTTTGCTAGTCTCCCTTTCTCCTTCCCGGCAGTTTGAAAGCTGTTACGCTGCCCCGCCCTTGTCGCGACGGCCACCCCCTGCCTTCTAGTATGGGTTTTAGCTTAAGCCAAGCTGCTGCTGAGCCAACTCGGGTGCCTTTTGGGGACTGGGTTCTGGTCCCTAGTTCAGAAGCTCTTCTAGATAACCAGATCAACAAGGTATGAACAGGAAGCCGAGGTGAGAACCAGCCAAAGCAGCTTTATGAGAGAGACCACAGCTGCTGCTCCTGGTTTGGTCCTGATCTTTCATACCGAGGAGTTTTAAGGCTTCCCTGCTGAATGTGTGTTACGGTGCTTCTTGGCTTTGGCCTACACGTGTATTTGCAGATGAATCCTTTATGATGCTTCCTGAAGCGCTTGCATTTGAATGAAGTGAGCTCACTTAATTAGAGGGATTGCTGTTGGTGTCTTTCACAGGGTTACTGGGGATGCGCCATTGGCAAAGCGAGGCAAGCAGCCAAGACAGAGATTGAGAAACTTCAGGTAGGTTTGTGGTACAGCCGATAGGTTGCCAAATCGCTTCTAAGCAAGTACTATCGGCGTTGCCTTCGGAGGCCTGCGAAATAGGTGCCTACAAAGGCTGGGCAGCTGTTTCCAGGCATTCCAATCTCAGCTTTCTGCCCCTCACCCTTCCCCGGCCCAGACTTCCTTCAGTACAAAAACGCAGGCTCCCTCTGCTGTCAACTACCGCATACTCTGGAACTGCCAACTTTTCCAGTCAACCCCCAAAAAACAGAAGTGGAGAGAAAGTGTTGGGGAGGGGCCGTGGCTCAGTGGCAGAGCATCTGCTTGGCATGCAGAAGGTCCTAGGTTCAATCCCCGGCATCTCCTTTTAAAGGGACCAGGGTAAGTAGGTGATGTGAAAGACCTCAACCTGAGACCCTGGAGAGCCGCTGCCGGTCTGAATAGGCAATACTGACTTTGATGGACCAAGGGTCTGGTTCAGTATAAGGCAGCTCCATGTGTGTTCAAGAGCAATATTCCAGTAGAACCTTAAAGACTAGCAAAATTTCTGGTAGGGTATGAGCTTTCGTGAACTGTAGTGTAGGACAGCATGTAACTTCCTGTGTTTTTGCCTCTCCTATATGATCAAGCTCTAACCTTGTCCATTTTGCCTTCAGATGAAAGACATGACTTGCCGTGATGTTGTTAAAGAAGTTGCAAAAATGTAAGTGTTTTGGGGGGGGGTTGCCCATTCCTCATCCCCCAGTTGTGTTCATTGGGTGGCTCTCCCTTGGAAGAAAACCTTTCTGCTCCATCTTGAAAGAAAGATGGACTTTGGTCAGCTGTAACGTGTGCTGTAGTGGTTTAAGAATGTTGGAGTAGTATCTGGGAGACCTGGGTTCAAATCCCCACTTGTGCCATGGAAACTCACTGGGCGACCTCGGGCCAGTCACACATTCTCAGCCTACCCTACTTCACATGGTTGTCATGAGAATAAAATGGAAAGGAAAATAATATAAGCCGCTTTGGGTCTTCCGGCAGAGAAAGGCGGGGTACAAATAAATAAATGTTTCTGCCCCTTTAGACTGGGGGGGGGGGAGGAATAAATGTTTCTGCCCCTTTTGACTGTGTGGGGGAGGAAGAAGCCACTTAGAGGAAATAAACTAGACAGTTTTAAACCCAGATCCTAGCCCTATTGGAGCTGAAACCAGTTTGAGGGCACAATTCTTGCCCATAGTTTCACCTTTTAGGTTTATGTGCTTAATGCTTTTTTGTAGACCAAGACGTTAGTTATTTAAATTTAAAAGCCATACCTCAGAGCACACTAAATAAGCATATTTTCTATTTTGAGGGTGGATTCAGGTCTGGATTTGGTGTGGGTGTTGGTGAATAGGCTTGGATTTCAGCCAAGTGAGGCCTTTTTTTCTTTAAACACCCAACTATCCAATTCCTTCTGACTTGGAAAATATCCTTTTGAACACCAAAACATTTCTCCACTGTGAATAATTGAGTTGCTAAACGCTAGTCCTGTGATTTGAGCTTATTGAAGGTAGTAATTTAGAGCTAAAAGTAAATTGAGCCAAGAAATTCTGAGATGCAGACTCTTTAATTTTGCAATAAATTCCTGTGCACTTGTCTAAAATTTCTAAATTTGCTGGTTTCAGATTACGTGAAATGTTATTGATTTGCTTAATTTCTTTCCGAAGCTGCAGGAGAGGTGGTAATCCCTATTTTGCTTGTTCACAAATCAGTGGCTGATGGCTGTTCTCATCTCCCCTTTCATTTTTTCCAGAATTTACATAGTCCACGATGAAGTAAAAGATAAAGCTTTCGAACTGGAACTCAGCTGGGTTGGCAAAAGTACGTATCGCTTGTATCTTGTCTGTTCCATTGCTTCTAATGTTGACTGGGTTTTTGTTTGTGTGTGTAAAAATAACCAGTTCAAAGTGTAGCTATAGCTTGGTGGGAAAGTGCTGTCGAGTCACAGCTGTCTTATGGCGACCCCTTATGGGGTTTTCACGGCAAGAGCTGAACAGAGGGGGCTTTGCCATTGCCTGCCTCTGCATAGTGACTCTGGGATTCCTTGGTGGTCTCCCTGCTTAGCTTCCAAGATCTGATGAGACTCAGCTAGCCTGGGCTATCCGGGTCAGGGTAGTCATAGCTTACCCTTGATATTTAAAGCAAAGGGTGACTGATTCATGATAGGCAGTATTTAAATGCCCGCATGGTGTAGTGGTTAAGAGTGGGGGTTTGGAGTGGTGGACTCTGATCTGGAGAATCGGCTTTGATTCCCCACTCCTCCACATGAGCGGCGGAGGATAATCTGGTGAACTGGGTTAGTTCCCCACTCCTACACACAAAGTTAACTGGGTGACCTTGGGCTAGCCACAGCTCTCTTAGAGCTCTCTCAGCCCCACCTACCTCACAGCGTGTCTGTTGTGGGGAGGGGAAGGTGATTGTAAGCCAGCTTGATTCTTCCTTAAGTGGTAGAGAAAGTCGGCATATAAAAACCAACTTTTCTTCTTCTAAAATCTTCAAGGTGCTGCTGTACAAAAAATAAGACAATTCATGTTCCGAGACACAAGCTAGCACATCTGATTACAAAGAGCATATCACCGCAATGTTTGTAGTCTATATTGAGATGGATTGAAACAAAGGTCACCATACGGAAGTAGACACATTTTAAAGATTTCAAAGTGCCAATCCTTCTTGCTGATAATGCCTTTTCTTTGGCTTGCCATGTGCAGGTGGAGTTCCCAGCTGAACAGTATTGTCATTTAGGCATTCGGCTGGTGTGTGTGCTTGTGTGAAGAATATTTTGATATTTTATAGTGCTATCATGTATTACATGAAAAATACGATTAACGTTGAATGCAGCTTTAAAAGCGATAGCTAAGAGTAAAAAAATAATCATATAATCAAAAACTGTAAATTCACAGTAACGAAAGGAAAACATGAAGTTGTCCCAAAAGACATTAAGGAAGAAGCAGAGAAATATGCCAAGGTAAGCTCTGAAGTAATCCCCATTTTGCCATACTTTGCCTAGACAAGTCCCAAATACTTTCCTGGTTTCTTAAGGAGGGTGGGAGGAATGTCCTTTTGATTCCTCCCAGAATAACTGGTTGGCAAAAGATGAAGGGATCCAGGTCAAAATCCTTTGTGTTAAAATACCAGTTAGACCCACTGGAGAAGTAACTTCGAGCTGCTTTAGGACTTGCACCTTTGTGAAGTAGGTACTTGTAACCATGCCCGATGTCTGACCACAAACTTTCACCCCACAAATTGTGGAGATTTGGATGGGTGTAACTTCTCACCAAGCGGAAGGACCTGATCTTTTAATTGCTTTTTTTTTTCACAGGAGTCTCTAAAGGAAGAGGATGAATCAGATGATGAAAACATGTAACACATTGTAACTTTAAGACACAAATGTTTTACGGCAAGCTGTTTATTAATTGCCATTATGTATGTGCTGGACTTGCACTAAAATAAATTTTTTCCAGTTGCTGTTTGTCAAAGGGCATATTTGATTCTTAGTCCAAGGGCTCAGCATGGGGAGGAAGCCAGAATATATTGGCTAGGATATAAAGTCATCTGCTTATCATATGACGGTGGTCCCCAGCCTTTTTGGTATAATGACCCACTAGGACTAGGATCTTGGACTCAAGTTCAAATCCCCACTGTGCCATGGAAGTTTTCTGGATGACCCTGGGCCAGTCATACCCTTTCAACCTGACCCACCTCACAGAGTTGTTAGGATAAAACAGGAGGAGGGGAGGGTGATATAAGTGGGCATATATACCTCAACATATAGCTGTAGTTTGCTCCTGCGGAGTGAAAATTTCAGTAGGAGTAAATACTGCTGTCCTAAGATGGTAAATGTGACTACAGCCATAAGAACCTGCATAATACCTGGGACATGCTTCATGGGATGATCATCTGTATCAGGCCAAGAAGCCCCACTTGGTTTACACAGTGGGGAAAAGATGTTGTAAGCTGTTCTCGGTCCCCCTTGTAGGAAAAGGGGGAAGTTAAATATCTAAATAAAAGCTGTGAGGAGTAGAAGAGTTGGTTTTTCTATGCCGACTTTCTCTTACCACTTAAGGGAGAATCAAACCGGTTTACAATCCTTCCCTTTCCTCTCCCCACAACAGACACCCTGTGAGGTAGGTGGGGCTGAGAGAGATGTGACTAGCCCAAGGTCACCAAACTGGCTGCATATGTAGGGGTGGGGAAACAAATCCAGTTCATCAGATTCCCCACTCCTCCACATGAGCAGCAGAGGCTAATCAAGCCTGGTTCTCCAAATCAGACTCCACTGTTCCAAACCACTGCTCTTAACCACTACACCATGCTGGGATGTCGGGATTCTTGGGGGGGGGGGAAAGGCTTTCAGGGGTTGTTTGCTATTGGCTGCATTTTTGCCTGTCTTTCACAGGAAGGAAAGGATAGATGACCCCCCGCCCAGGACAACCAAGTTGCAGGCTTTCACCTAGAATGATCCATAGTTAGGTCAACATCAAATACAAGATGCCTTATCATTATTTAACTTTATAGCAATGGAATGGTTGAATTTCCTCCCTGCATCTGTAGGTGTTTGTGTGTAGGTGATTGTGCCCTGTAGGTGTTTCTTAAAATAACAGGTCTCGGTTCTCTCAAGTGCTGGCTTGTAAAAGGTAAAGGTAGTCCCCTACGCAAGCATCAGGTGATGTCACAGCCTGACGTTTCCTAGGCAGACTATATTTACGGGCTGGTTTGCCAGTGCCTTCCCCAGTCATCTACACTTTATCCCCAGCAAGCTGGGTACTCGTTTGACCGACCTCGGAAGGGTGGAAGGCTGAATCAACGTTGAGTCGGCTACCTGAAACCGACTTCCGTCGGGATCGAACTCAGGTCGTGAGCAGAGCTTGGACTGCAGCATTCCACTCTGCACCATGGGACTTGGAGCTAGACTAAATTTGCCACTAACGGAAGACCCTTTTGTCAGTAGAACAGAACCTTCCTGCCTCCTTTCATCCTGATGCAGCCCACTGGTCTCCTGGAAACGCTGTTCCTAGGTGCCGGGATCCTCAGAAACCGTTATCGGGGCAGATAGAGGCTCGGCAGCAGGAAGTGGCAATTACTGCTCCCTGTCTTGTTACTGGGTTAAATGCAGCCCAAATTTTCCACTATCTAGAAGAGGAATTAATTGTAAGCAGAACATTTTTGCATCTCTTGCAAAAGAGTTTTATTGTGGGCGTAGATTGCATATTGCGCTGGCCTGACACTATTGGCAAGGGCATCCCATCATGGCGGTTATGAAGCAATGAGTCTTTGGGCTCCTGCATCTAGAAAGGCAAAGTAGACCGGACACTATTCAGGGATGAACATGTGCTCTCTATATATCTAATTCCCAAATGTGCCTCCTGCCTGCAGATACTTAAACCCGCAGATACAGGGCACACTCACCCCAAACAGATGTTTCTTCAAACTTGGGGTACTCCCTAAGTTTGTTTTTTTAGTTTTCAGATTTTTCTGCAAACGGAACAAAAAAAAAAAAATAGGGGGTTGAAATCCCCCCCCCCGATTTAAAATAGCAGTGTCTGTGCATGTTGAAGTGGGGGTGGCCACCACAGGGCCCACGCTGAGCCTGTGGTTGAGGGGAATGGGTCCCCCCAAGTTTTGCGGGGCCCCACTTGTCGTATTCTAATAGTCAAGTGTGGCCCAAACTGCAGTCAGAATCACACTGACTGTACAATGTATAATTCTGCAAACTTGGGGGACCCCCAGGTTTGCAGAAAAATCTGAAAACTTTAAAATATATTGGGGGGGGGAGTTTAAATCCTAAAAAAGCATGTACAGGAGAAAAGGGGCTGTGGCTCAGAGGTAGAGCATCTGCTTGGCATGCAGAAGGTCCCAGGTTCAATCCCTGGCATCTCCAGTTAAAGGGACTAGGCAAGTAGGTAATGTGAAAGACCTCTGCCTGAGACCCTGGAGAGCCACTGCTGAGTAGACAATACTGACTTTGATGGACCAAGGGTCTGATTCAGTATAAGGCAGCTTCATGAGTTCATGTGTTCACAGGCAATGCTTACTGTTGTTCTGGAGAGCTGGCAGCTTCTAGGCAATGCAGCTGCCACACCCAGGGACCACAGGTGGCTGCAGAGGCTTGTAGCTTTGGGCAGGGGGGGGGGAGATGGTGTCCCCCCCACAAGTTTCGTGGGCTCCCATTTGTAACTTTCCATTACTCCCTTGTGCAAGAGGTTACTACAGGTGAAGCTTGGAGTCTATCCGCTGTGGGGGTTCTGGTGTGGTCAAAATCCACTGTGGGGTTTTTTGTGTTGGTCAAAATCCTGCAACAGGAAATACTTGCTTTGGAAGCTGGCAGGTGACACAAACGCTGTGGCTCAGCCAACCAGTTTCATTGTTCACGCTGTTTGCCACTTCCTCTTTATCGTCACATGCTTGCAAAGTTGTACACAAGGGCACGCCTGCATTTTATGACTACCTCCGCAGTCAGAGGCCAGTCACCACCACCTGTGAGTGTGCCAACTCCTAAGGTATGTTTGGGCTTAAGTATAACTTCATAGTCACCATCACTGAAAGCACGGAAGAATCCTGGTCTTGATTTACTACAGTTTCAAATGAGGGAAATTCCGAACAAGTTTTTCTCCCTTTTTTCTCCCAACAATTTCCCCCCCTCCCATATGGGGTCGCGTAACGGAACATGGGGGTCGTGAAAAATCTGGCAACAGTAAAAGGTTTGATTTATTATCAGTAAATGTTTTATTTGTATATCTATTTTATAAACCTATATACCCGGGGCCGCGTAAAAATTTCTCGGATTTCAAGGATTCCGGAAGGGTAAAAGGGTTGAAAAACGCTGATCTAGACTCAACCTGAGCAGAACACAAAAGCGATCACAGCCGTATTAACGCACACGTGGACATCAGATCAGGTGTTGCACTTCTGCTGTTGGGAAGCAGCAGTTATTAGACTTACTTTGACACTGATGAAGCTGAATGGCTACAACCACTTAGAAATGCTACCTTTGGGGGCAAAGACACAGAAAATGAGATGGAGTCACACACCTTCAGATAATGTGCAGGATCCAAGTTCATTTGGCACTACTGCAGGAGTGTGATGAGCAATTGCTTCCAAACTGGAAGGGGACATGTGACAATGGGGTAAGCCCTTCCTTGCTCCCCACTTCAAGCAATATGTAGGGGCAGCCGCTCTAATTGACAGTATATAGCTGTAGCACCTGACAGAGCCAGCATGGTGTAGTAGTTAAGAGCAGCAGACTTTAACCTGGGGAAGCAGGTTTGATTCCCCACTCCTCCACATGAAGCCAGCTGCTTGTCTTGCCCTTCTTTCTGAACTCCAATGCTAGTTTAAGGTCTGGGAGTTGGCTGCATATCAAGGTTTAAGGAATGGCAGTTTTTTGTGCCTTTAAGGAATTTTATCCAGGGCTAAATTCAGTGTGTGTAGTGGTTAAGAGCAGTGGTTTGGAGCAGTGGACTCTGATCCGGAGAACCGGGTTTGATTCCCCACTCCTCCACAAGAGCGGTGGAGGCTAATCTGGTGAACTGGATTTGTTTCCCCACTCCTACACATGAAGCCAGCTGGGTGACCTTGGGCTGGTCACAGCTCTCAGCCCCACCTTCCTCCTAGGGTGTCCGTTGTGGGGAGGGGAAGGTGATTGTAAGCCAGTTTGAGTCTCCCTTAAGTGGTAGAGAAAGTTGGCATATAAAAACCAATTCTTCTAAATTCAGTAGGCTGGGATAGAAAAGAGTTGGAAGCGAGGGGAGGAAAGATCTTGCCCTAAATGAGACCTGGAAGAACAGGGAACACTCACATGTTGAACTAGCCGCAGAGGTGACGGCTCTATGGGCAAGTAAGCTACCAGCCCGTGGTGCAGTGTGTGTGTGTTAAGTGCCGACAAGTCGCTTCCAACTTGTGGCAACCCTATGAATCAATGTCCTCCAAAATGTCCTACAGCATTTTAATACTTACAAAAGAGAAAACAATGTGCAGGGTTACTAAATTTGCTAGTCAGAAATATTACAAAGACTAGTGCTGTGCAGAGGTTTCTTAGTCATCCTTTACGTAATTATGTCAGCATTACGGATACAGCTATATCCCAAATTCTACAAACCTAGAGCATTCCTTTCCACCAAAAGGACAAACACCTCTTCTCAGCCTCCCTGCTTGTAAGCATTAACTGCCTCTATGTAGGCAGCTGAAATGAGTATTCCAACCTTTCCTGAACAAGACGACGCCAGTCAAACTCTTTCCAACTTTACGTATTTATTATTTTAGTTGCAAAATTTATGTCCTACCCTTCTGCCCTTACAGGGGGCAGCTAACAATTTAAAACATACATGATAAAATCACATTTTAAAAGCATTAAAGTCGACTCCCCCCTCCCATATGTATTCATAGGTATTATGATGTACAAGCTGAGCAGGTAGAGGGGCAAAATCCTGTAACCTTTAGTTGTACACAGTACCTCTACCAGATGTGACCTATACTGTAAGTACCAACTATTTTTTATTTCCACATTTCAAATATGCTTCTAGTGTTCCTGATGACAAACAACTTTGGAAACAGAATACATACTAGGAAGTCATTTTAATCTGAGATTGGCTGGAAGGAGAACGTACTCCTTCAACTGCTGGAAGAAAGGAATACTGATGGAGACCAGGCCACCTCTGCAGGAGGCCACCTCTGAGAACCCTCTGAGAGCTCAGTCTCAATAAACACATTTTGATTGAAGGAGTTGGTTTTTATATGCCGACTTTCTCTACCACTTAAAGGGAGAATCAAACCGGCTTACAGTCACCTTCCCTTCCCCTCCCCACAACAGACACCCTGTGAGTAGCCCAAGGTCACCCAGCTGGCTTCATGTGTAGGAGTGGGGAAACAAATCCAGTTCACCAGATTAGCGTCCGCCGCTCATGTGAAGGAGTGGGGAATCAAACCCGGTTCTTCAGATCAGAGTCCTCCGCTCCAAACCACCACTCTTAACCACTACACCACACCTTCTCACCCAACAGCTGGGTATCCTCCATCTCTTGAACTAAGAAATGCAGGTGTGAACTGCAGCTTTTTGTTCTCAACGAGTCGAGAAGTGGCTGAAACAGAACCCGATGTGAAAGTTTTATTTATATATATATATATATATATATATATATAGAGAGAGAGAGAGAGAGAGAGAGAGAGAGAGAGAGAGAGAGAGAGAGAGAGAGAGAGAGAGAGAGAGAGAGAGAGAGAGAGAGAGAGAGAGAGCGCGAGCGAGCGAGCGAGCGCGCTTTCAGCACGGTTCAAGCAGACAAGTCCGTCTTTCATTTCAAAGCCTTTGGGAATCTCTGAATCCATACTTTCCATAGGCTCAGCCCCTGCCCTTAGAAAAGGATTCTTAAACATTCCCAAGGCCCCAGTTACATAAAACTAAATGAGGTAATATAGAATAAACCAAATACTACACGGTATAAAATGTAGGTAAACAGACCAACAGGACTTCATTCCTCCAAGCATCTAACATTTAAGGTATTAACCTGGCTGATCGCTCTTCATCCTGATTACATCCAAAGCTTAGAAACAGTGGAAGCCTCCCGTCGGACAGGTTTTGCGATGACTCGGGTAAGCTTGACTATGCCGACGACACACAGGATTTAGCCGAAGCTTCAATCTTATTTACTGCTGCAAGCAGAGGCTCACAAAGATTCCAGTCTTGGGAAATGCTGGTCTCTTCTCCAGGGATCTACACCATTACGTCTGTTGAAGAAAAGATTTAAGTTTATGAGCTCATATAGGTATGGCGAAGATCTCAAGCTTTACTTCTGCGCTGCAGGGTACAGGCCAAACAGCCAACTGCTGCACAGTTGCAGGGAGGTGATAGAGCCACAGGAGTTTGACATTGCATTATATATAAAAAAAGAACTGTTTGCGTCTTGCACATCATGCAGTTAAACCATGCATGATATAGAATCATCATAGAGTTGGAAGGGACCACTAGGGTCATCTAGTCCAATCCCCTGAAGCGGGTCAGTGACTTTTGAGTGACTATGCCTGTGACACCCCTGCACAACGCAGGAAATTCACAACTACCTCCCCCACACACCCCAGTGACTCCAGGCCCAGAAGATGGCCAAGATGCCCTCCCTCTCATGAACTGCCTATGGTCATAGAATCAGCATTCCTACTGATAGCAATCTAACCTCTGCTTTAAAACCTCCAGGGAAGGAGCGCTCACCACCTCCTGAGGAAGCCTGTTCCACTGAGGAACCGCTCTAACCGTCAGAAAATTCTTCCTAAGTCTAGACGGAAACTCTTTTGATTTAATTCCACCCCATTGAAATTTAATTTCAACCCATTGGTTCTGGTCCGACCTTCTGGGGCAACAGAAAACAACTCGGCACCATCCTCCATTTGACAGCCCTTCAAGTACTTGAAGATGGTTATCATATCACCTCTGTCTTGTCCTCTCCAGGCTAAACATATCCAGCTCCTTCAACCTCTCCTCATAGGACATGGTCTCCAGACCCCTCATCATCTTTGTTGCTCTCCTCTGGAGACTGCCAGCATGTTAAGCCTATTGATTTCTTTGGGCTTAGATGGAGGGAAGCGTGTATACAACTGCTGGTGGTAGAAAGTGCCATCAAGTCACAGCTGACTTATGGCGAACCCTGTATGGTTTTCAAGGCAAGAGGCCATCACCTGCCTGTGCATAGCAACCCTGGACTTCCTTGGTGGTCTCCCATCCAAGTACTGACCAGGGGTAAGCCTGCTTAGCTTCCAACTTGGAAGGCTTTAAGAGGGGAGTGGACATGTTTATGAAGGAGAGGGGTATTCATGGCTACTAGTTAAAATGGACACTAGTCATGATGCACACCTATTCTCTCCAGGATCAGAGGAGGATGCCTATTATAGTACCGTAGGTGCTGTGGAACACAGGCAGGACAATGCTGCTGCAGTCGTCTTGTTTGTGGGCTTCCTAGAGGCACCTGGTTGGCCACGGTGTGAACAGACTGCTGGACTTGATGGGCCTTGGTCTGATCCTGCATGGCCTTTCTTATGAGACCTGACAAGATTGGGCTAGACTGGGCTAGACAGGTCAGGGCACAGACCAACGGAGGTGGTCTGCCATTGCCTGCCTCTGCGTAGCAACCCTGGACTTCCTTGGTGGCCTCCCATTGAAGTACTAAACAGGGCAGACCCTGCTCAGCTTCTGAGATTTTCCATAATACAATGCGTAAGAGCAAGCATGAGAACACAGTGAAGTCAGTGACTGAACAGACTCTGAAAGCAGCTTGGATGGAAGCCACAAACCATATTTTGTTTCCGACGGCCTTTCCCAATCCATCTTTGTTTAAACACAAATTGGTTGGGGGAGAAAAAAATTAAGCCTGTCTTCACTCCCAACAATGCAGCAAGGGGAGGTTTTCATCTTGAAATGCGTGCCATCCAGAGAAAGCAAAAGCCAAATTACACATTTCATGTAGCAATATTTAACTAGGCAGCTACACATCAAGACGCTCCTTGCAAAATCATCCGCTTGCCGCACAAACCGCCTGGGAGATCGGTTTGCCTGTACAGCAGAACGAGTCGAGCAGAGTTTCCAACATGGAACACATTCCAATGACTTCACGGCAGCAGAGAGACTGCCAGCGGAGCCAGATCTTAACTCAGAGGGTTCAGCGACTGGAGGGTGACGTTTGTCTCGTAAATAAGCATCGCTTTACAGCAAGACACTGTGTGTTATTAAATACCGTTCACAGAGTTGCTGTAACGCTGAAAGACTAAATGACGGTTACAAGAACCTCCAACTGATCTTCAGGGAACAAGGAGTTCTAAAAGCTTACGGTGGAATGAGTAAGGGTTTGGCTTCTATGGCAGGGAACAGCACGGTTCCCGCTTCGGTGTAGGTCACATATCAATCTTGTACCAACGCTACCCACTCCGGCATCCAATTGTGAAAGGGGGAGGGGGAGAGATGAGAGGATGCTGATGTGGGTAATACTGTGTGCCAATCTGCCAGTCCGAATGTCACTCACGTGGCACTGCTTTAAGCAATCTCGCCATTCCAGAAACTTAGGAACCCGGTGTGTGGACACATTTTGGGATAAAGGGTCAGGTGTTCCAAAGGTCAAAAGATAAATTTTTTACATCTTCCTTATTGTGGGAATACACGTGAACACATGAAGCTGCCTTATACTGAATCAGACCCTTGGTCCATCAAAGTCAGTATTGTCTACTCCGACTGGCAGTAGCTCTCCAGGGTCTCAGGCAGGGGTCATTCACATCACCTACTTGCCTAGTCCCGTTAACTGTAGATGCCGGGGATTGAACCTGGGACCTTCTACCACTGAGCCACAGCCCCTCCCCCAATCTCACAGCACTGGGAAACACTGCTCAGGTTTATTTGGTTTTTTTTTTACTTCATTTACACCCTGCCTTTCTTCCCAGTGGGGATGCCATAGCAGCTTATATCATTCTCCTTTCCTCCATTTTATCCTCACAACAACCCTAGGAGGTAGGTTAGGCCGAGAGCGTGCGACTGACGCAAGGTCACCCAGCAAGCTTCCGCAGCAGAGTGGAGATTCGAACATGGGTCTCCCAGATCCGAGTCTAAAACCCAGCAGGAAGCTTTGCCGGTTCAAGATCCATAATATTCTGAATAAGACCCACGACCCTGGCAAGAACAGTCCACCATTCCTTACAGCTACATTTGACACTGCTCATTATTATCAAGCACAAAGAACTGCTTCTTGACATTCAAAGACACATGAAGTTGCCTTATACTGAATCAGAACCCTTGGTCCATCAGGGACAGTATTGTCTACTCTGACCAGCAGTGGCTCTCCATGGTCTCAGGCTTTCACATCACCTACTTGCCTAGTCCCTTTAACTGGAGGTGCCAGGGATTCAACAAAGCAGATACTCTACCACTGAGCTATGGCCCTTCCCCAATAAAGCAGGGTCAGCAAGGAGCATAAGATAGACCCATTTCAGCCACCAAACAGGCAAACCCGCAGCAACTTTGCCGCATTCCCTGGCTACGGAACGTCTGTTAAGAACACACTAGCCTGACAATGCCGCCTAGACTCAGAATCCAACATCCTTCACCAACTATGCTGAGTTACTCCCGTCTAAGCCTACTGAGATGACAAGAGTCATTGGAAAAGACAGTCACGCTAGGAAAAGTTGAGGGCAGCAGGAAAAGAGGAATACCCAACAAGAGATGGATGGACTCAATAAAGGAAGCCACAGCCCTCAATTTGCAAGATCCGAGCAAGGCTGTCAAAGATAGGACATTTTGGAGGACGTTGATTCATAGGGTCGCCATGAGTTGGAAGCGACTTGACAGCACAACACACACACAAGCCTATTGAAATGAACAGGCTTCAGCTTGGTAGAAGGATTGCACAGTAAGTCTCTGCTTTGTCATGTACTGAGGGATCTATCAGCCCCCCTTTCTCGCTGACATGATGTATAGAAGTGCTGAGTTCAAAACACTGTTTGGGAATGCTTCAAAGACTGAAAGGAGATCAAGGAAATATCTCCTTGCAGATAATAATTTTAAAAAATCTTTGCTATGTTTTCCTGTTTTTCTAAACCAGCAGTAGCCTGTCTTCAACACTTTCACTTCTGCACCTCTAGTCTAACATGGGAAAGGAAATTTAAGAATCTAATTGGTGAAGCAGCTGTAAGCAGTTTTACAGCAGTTGTTACAAGCAGTACTCTTATTAGGCCCAAGACCAGCAAGATGCGAATTACAACTGGGTATCAAGACCTGGACCTCAGCTACCATTATTGCTATCCACAGGCAACCAGGCTTAAGCGATCATCTCTGGGACTATTCTTTTCAGCTATGCCAGGCATGTTTCCATGTCTTTCCCCCTACCTCATGTGCCTTTTTCAGCCCTTCTAGCTGAGATAACACAGCACTGCTCTCCTGATGCAGCTCGCATTATTGCCTCAGTAGGAAATCTCATAACAGTGTGAGCACCCTTTGGTTAAAAATGTCAGGGTGGTAACACAAAATTCTGTGCAAACTGAACAGAAACTAGTTTCTGAACAGTACTTTGCAAGGAAGGTTATCATGTAGAGTGAAGATAAATTCAAGCTGTACAAAGCCACAAATGAGCCCCGTGGCGCAGAGTGGCAAGCTGCAGTACTGCAGTCCAAGCTCTGCTCACGACCTGAGTTCGATCCCGGCGGAAGTCGGTTTTGGGTAGCCGGCTCAAGGTTGACTCAGCCTTCCATCATTCCAAGGTCGGTAAAATGAGTACCCAGCTTGCTGGGGGTAAAGGGAAGATGACTGGAGAAGGCACTGGCAAACCACTCTGTAAACAAAATCTGCCTAGTAAACATCGGGATGTGACGTCACCCCATGGGTCAGGAATGACCCGGTGCTTGCACAGGGGACCTTTACCTTTTTACAAAGCCACAATCACTGTTCCAACCTCACAATTCAGTCAAGAATGAGACTTGTAATAAAATGAAAGGCGCTCATCTGAGGGTTGTCACCCTGCAAAGTGAGTAAAATCATCAACTGCCTGTTTATGTGCGTTCTCTGGTGGAGCTCGCATTATGGAACGGCCTGCGGTTATGAGGAAGGCCCCCGCACTTCTATTGTCTTGCAGAATGTGCAAAACAGAAATGTTCAGGTTTGGCATTCTTATAAAGGAATCAGAACTACAGTATAAGGGTGGTTTTGGAGTACTGAAATGTTCATTGTACGTAGCAATGCCAGTGTGGTGTGGTGGTTAAGAGCGGTGGACTCTAATCTGGAGATTCGGGTTCGATTCTGCATTCCTCTACATGAAGCCTGCTGGGTGACCTTGGGCTAGTCACAGTTCTCTCCGAACTCTCTCAGCCTCACCTACCTCACAAGGTGTCTGTTGTGAGGAGAAGAAGGGAAGGCGATTGTAAGAGGTAAGCTGGTTAAAGGTAGAGAAAATTGGGAGAATAAAAACCAACTCTTCTACCTTTGTGACCCTGCCTGCATTTTGCTATGTCAAGTCTTACAAAGGTTTCTTGCTAGCGCTCTTTCCAACGCTGTTATCCTAGCCCCTCTGCATTGTTTTGTTTATTAGAAATCTTTGCTGTTTGAGTTGTAATGTTTTGTAATCTGCCTTGATTAGTGAGAAAGACAGGCTATGAAGTTATTAATGTTTCTAGAAAAACTTCACTTGTGATAGAAGTATGGAATCAGAGCTTCTTTCAAGCAGAATTCTTCCCGTGCCCACTGGTGAAATGTGAACACTGACTTAGTGCCCCTACCACAAGAATTACCCGTAAAATGTTTAACACGTAAACATAGCCTACAATCAACTAATGTTGTAATAAGTGAACTTCTATGAAGCTCACTACTGTCTCTGAAGTTTTGCAAACTGATCCAGTAGCTTTCTTGCACATTCCAATCTCAAATCTATTTTCAGCTGAAAGAGAACTACGTGCTAAACAAAAAAAAGTTTCTTCCTTGCTGCTTTATCTTTCCTATATGCAGCTGTTTACTTCCTCTTATTCTCCCACGTTTCTGAGCTGCTCAAAGCCTCAATACCTCAAAAGCCTAAATTGCCCAAAAGCCTAAAGCGAAGAGATTTACTGTATGTCTTGCTGATGCCTGTAAGTAGAACAGACTCTTCCAGCAGAGTCATGCAAGGGACCTACCATTAAGAACACTGGCAGGCTGCTATAGAAAAACCTGACAGCTGCTACGCAGACCACTGTTTGGTTGCCAGGCAAATCATCCAACGCCAGCTTTGGTATCCACCCACCACCTAATATGACAGCTTGCAGTCACACAGACATCTTTATGGTTTACACGGTTACAGAAGCTGGCTAGGGTGCTACTTCTGTTTTCCTTCACTATTGCTTCACCCCACCCCTCAGAACTACTGCCACAATTTTACAATTAATTACTACGAACTTCAGTCTTACAGCATGTAAAATCTCCAGTCTAGATATTGTCTGGCAAACAACACAGTGCAGCTCTGGTTCCTCCAACCCTTACGGCACTTAAAAGATGTTAAAATAGACGTTCTCTATTCTTTCTTTTTCTTACGGAAAAAGATGGGTTTGTATTGGGGAAACTATGACATTCGGATTTACAGTTACAGATTAACTATGTTCTAATCCTACTCAGAATTAGGACTTGCATGCTGATCGAAAGACCCATCAGATATTGGCAAACTGACAGTCTATCGCCGTGTTGGCGAACCTATGGCACGCGTGCCGGACTTGGCATGCCGAGCCCTCTCTGTGGGCACGCATGGGTAAGTTGAGCAGCCATCGCGTCTGCCTTCCCTGGACTCCCCGCCGCCCAGCTTAGGGGCTTTGAACAAACATTAATTGTTCAAAAGCATGCCAAATACAAACTTTTACCTTTCAATAAAAAGTTGTTTGTATCATTGAAAGCTCTGTTATTGTGTTTTTCTTTTAAGGCAAAAGATGTTAATAATGTTTGTGTTGTTTTTTCTAAACTAAAACCTCAGTATTCAGGTTAAATTGCCGTGTTGGCACTTTGCGATAAATAAGTGGGTTTGGGGTTGCAGTTTGGGTACTCAGGCTCTAAAAGGTTCGCCATCACTGGCCTATCATATGGTGTTCAGATGTTTCCTGCAGCCAGGAATGTTACTGTTTAGGGAGCATCTTTACCTCTCCCCCCACTTTTCTTCTTAATTTTTTAAATTTTAATTTTCTAACTGTGGTGCTAGAAAGTGCAATCAAATCACAGCTGACTTATGGCGACCCCATAGGGTTTTCAAGGCAAGAGACGTTTGGAGGAGGTTTGCCATTGCCTGTTTCCGCGTGGGCTGAGTGAGTTCAGAGAGAACTGTGACTGGCCCAGCAGGCTTCATGTGGAGGAGTGGGGAAATCGAACCTGGTTCTCCAGATTAGAATCCGCCGCTCTTAACCACTACACGACGCTTGCTCACTATAACTTTCTTACTGTACATACATGAAAATGAACAGTCATCTGCAAACCAAAGAACAGTTATCTGCAAACCAAGATTTCTTACATGTGTCTATTCCATGAGACACAAGACTTCTCGCCATACTTGATCAATGCCCGCGCATCTCTATTCCTCCTGACCAGCACTCAGCACTGAGGACACACCTCATTCTTACCTCTTTCACCACCTCGCTTGTAACCGGCTCGCTGGCTGCATCAATGGGATCAGTGCAGATGCCCTCGGACTCCCACGTTGCATTCTGTGCAGGCTCTCTCTTCTGAGTTCCATTGCCAAATTTCTTAGCGGTGACATCCTCTTTCTCCTCCACAATCCTCTTTTGGTGTCACAGATGTTGTTATAAGGTATTTCATCACTGCTTCCATTAGACTGGTCAGTGCTCTGATGGGCAGGTCAGCTGGATGCCACATGTTGCTGAACTCAGTATAAACCATCTGCACTCCTGTCAGGAAGATACAAAAACATTCCATCTAACTATAGATTTTGTCCTTGCTCTGTTCACCTGATTTAGACATCGATTCACGTGCTTTTCCATTGTAGACTCTATGTACTGGTATGCTTGGATATATTATGTGCTGGCTGATAAAAACCTGTCCTTTGAGCAGAAAAACTCAAAATCTTATTGGCCAGGGTTGACCAAAGAACTATTTTATCTGTGGCGAAGTTTCGGTGCCCTGCAATGGAAATATGGGCAGAGATAATATCCAGCGTTAATGTACTCAGATTTTAACCTTTAGATTAGACCAGGGGTCGGCAAACTCATTAGTCAAAAGAGCCAAATATCAACAGTACAACGATTGAGATCTCTTTTGAGAGCCAAATTTCTTAAACTATATAGGTAGGTACACTGTTTATTAACTTAATAAATTTTAAGTAAAGTTTTAAGTCTTAAACTATAGGTACACTGAATAAAACTTGATATCATACTTAATAGTGATCTTATTTATTGATAAAAATTAAATTGTAAGTCCCTGCCATTTTCCCCTCCCCGTCCGGAATCCTCATCTGGAGGCCTGGTCTACCGCCATAAAAGCCTATTGGTAGACCTGGCCTCTGGCTGAGTCCCATTGGGAGGCCAGGTCTACCCATTGGCTTTCTTGACAGTAGACCTGGCCTCCGGAGGCCCATAGAAGCCAATTGGTAGACCTGGCCTCTGAAGGGAGACCTTTTCCCCTCCTCGGAGTCCAGGTCTACCGCCAAGAAAGCCAGTGGCCTCCCAATGGGACTCAGCCAGAGGCCAGGTCTACCAAAGGAAGCCCGCCCCACCCAACAGCTGATAGGCAGGGGGGCAGGAACCGCCGAGCCGCCCGCCCAGCAATCGCGCGGCTAGAGGGGAGGCTTTAGCCTCCCAACCATTGAGGGCAAGGGAAAGGGAGACCTGGCCATTCTCCACGGCGGGGGGGGGGGAGAGACAGCGCGCCCGCTCGCCTGCTCTCTCTCAGGTGCGCGGCTCCGCAGCCTGGCTGCCGGCGCAAGCAGGTGCGAGAGCAGGGGCTCCAAACCAAGTTCGGAGAGCTGCACTCAACAGGCCGAAGAGCCGCAGTTTGCAGACCCCTGTTATATGCAGTTCACCTTCCAGTGACCAATTGTTTTTGGATACCCAGCTCCAAGCAAGAACCACTACCCCTTCTGCAATTTCTCCATTCACTGCATAGATCTGGGACAGATCCTGCTTCATGATGTGCGGCAGAGACACACTCTCCTCCAGTTCTATGGAACACACAAAAAACTCATGCAGGGAGTTAGTCTTTCTTAAGGTTTTGGGTTACTCTGCAGCAGCAGAGTAACCTCTTTTAATGGTTCCAAGTGACCCAAAGCCAACTGTGAAATGAAAGCCTAGCTCAACCCCTCTGCAGAATCTTCTGTATGTGCCAAAGGACTCAGGGAAGAGAAGCATTAGTGGTGTCTACAAATAACAGTTTGCTACCAAAGCAAGTCAAGATCTGTATGCCCTTGTAAAATGCCTCCTGACTAGAATTTGTTCTCTGCGTTCATTCGGCAGAAAGACGTTAACTACTGGGTTGTTTTTTTTTAATGAGGAAGAGTATCCTCTCTCCACCCCATGTGTCATGACCGACAAATGATGATTACTGAAAACATGATGAGCAATTATTCCATGCTCTACGGAACATGTCACAACTGTTTTAGTTTTGTTGACTGGACAACTGCTGCGCTAATGGCAACAGTATGGAAATGATTTGAGACAGCAATATATTTTTGCAACGCCCTTCTGAATTGACTACAGTCAAGGTGGGCCCTGTCTCACCTTTGGGAAACCGATAATTCTAAGAATACTGATCTGACTTTTCTAGAGGAAAAATGCCCCAGAAGTATCCACAGGATACAACATGACCCAAACTAACACAAAGATAATCACGCTACGTACTTCTATAGACAGCCATGGAATAAATCAGTTCCTAAGTGATAAAAACAATAAAAGTGCTAAATGGCAGGTTTCTGTCCAATTTTGACAGTAACCTTACCCCACATTTCATTGTCTGACTATTATGGACTCCAACAGCTGGTCTGAGCAAGTTTTTCAATGGAACTGAAGCAGTCCTCAAACCCAGCTCTGCTGCATCCAAAAAGGACAGAGGTTGGCAATCCATCGTTACGATCTGGCAAACTGCAATACAAAAATGCTCCATACCACCTTAACAGAGTATCCATCTTCTGTGTTGCCACAAAAGCAGACATCAGTACCAAGAGCCATAACAACTGCCCTGTCCTCAGCACAGATGATGGTCCTCATCTCATTCACTGAAAAGGTACCTCTGAGTACATAAAGGGTGGACTGAAGTTAATTAAACATATGTGCGTAAGCCCAGAAACAAACTTGCCTCGAAGCATCTGCTAGAGCTACATGTGAGGTTTGTATCTTATACTGGTATTACTCTATGAAGCTAAGCAGGGTTGATCCTGGTTAGTATTTGGATGGGAGACCACCAAGGAATACCAGGGTTGCTGTGCAGAGGAAGGCCCTGGCAAACCACCTCTGTTAGTCTCTTGCCATGAAAACCCCAAAAGGGGTCGCCATAAGTCAGCTGCGACTTGAAGGCACTTTACACACACACAGCCTGTTGTAGCCCAGAGCAAGTTTCTGCATTAATCCCTACAGTTATTATCTACTACTGAGTTCCACCATTACTACCACCCATCCATATTACAATGAAAAGGGGCAAACTATTCTATGCACAATACCGACTGACCTCTTCCTGACACAGACAAGGAAAAGACTACCAAAAACCATGTATTTCTATTGCTTTGGCAAGTCACTGAAAAAAGAGGAAAAGAAACCAACAGTGTTATCTTCAGCAAGTTTTCCTATATAAAAATCTCCCTTTCCGGAACAAGGCTTCATACCAAATGCATGTTCAAAGCAACTGATCCAAATCAATCCATAACAGATTATTTCTCCATAAAATATTTTGTGGCCTGTTTGTCTGAAAGCCCTGCTGGATCAGACCAAGTATTTCATCTAGTGCAGCGTCCTGTTTTACACAGTAGCCAACCAGTCACCCTGGAGGGCCAATAAGCAGAACACAGAGGCCAAGGCCTTCTCTTCACTTCCTCCAAGCTCTGTTATCCAAAGGTTTGCTGCCTCGCATTATGGAAGCTTCCTTTAATCATCTTTAGTAGTAACTATGAATAGATCTATATATCTGTTTAATTCTGCTTTAACACCATCTTTGCTTGTAGCTATTACTAACGCCACTGGGAGCAAATTCCAGAGTTTAATTACTCTATCAGCAAAGAAGTATTTCCTTTGTGCATCCTGAATCGACTGGCCATCAACTTTCTTGGTGCCTGTTTTTTGCTGACACAGCAAGATCTCAACATAAGAAAGGCCCTGCTGGATCAGACCAAGGCCCATCAAGTCCAGCAGTCTGTTCACACAGTGGCCAACCAGGTGCCTCTAGGAAGCCACAAAGAAGACAACTGCAGCAGCACCATCCTGCCTGTGTTCCACAGCACCTAATATAATATATAACTAGCTGTACCCGACCACGCGTTGCTGTGGCTCAGTCTGGTTAAATGGAAAAGAAAAGAGAAAGCGCACGTTTCTAATATGTTTAATTTCACAATGCTTGTGGGTATACAATATTTTTTGTTGTTCCATTGTCTGTGCAGATATAGAGATTGTCTGGTTTGCCAACTCTAGAACACGCAACATATAATTGTCCATGTGAGAAGCAATCCGTGTCTAGATCTAAACCACACAATTCTAAAGATTGGCCCTGAGCTTTGTTGATGGTGATTGCAAATGCCAATCGAATTGGGAATTGCAATCTCTTAAATTGAAATGGCATATCCGTTGGAATCATAGGAATGCGAGGAATGAGGACATCTTCACCTTTGAAAGGTCCTGTCAAGATTGTTGCTTCTACGACGTTGCTCATGAATTTTTTTACTGCAAGCCGCATGCTGTTGCAAAGCTTCGGCTGGTTGATATTTCGCAACATGATAATTGGCACGCCGATTTTCAATTGCAGTACGTGCGGCGGCATCCCTGTTGTACCGGAATGCAAGGAGATTGTAATCGCGTGATTGCTGAGCATGGAGTCGTGTTTGACGCTGATCTGCTGTTTCTCGTTGACGTCTTTCAGCCATTCTCAGCCTGTCGCGTTCATTCTGTTGAGAACGAAGCAGAACTGAAGCTGCAGAACGCAATCGCCGTGCTCGCAACCGTGCATCCTCAAGTCTGGCTGCACGTCGCTCTGCTGCTTCCTCGGAACGTATTTGAGCCATTCTTTGTCTGTTTCGCTCGTTCGCTGATGCCCGTTCTTCCTCAGTTTGATTTGCAATTACTCGTCGCACTGCTTCCGCTCCGCGAGTACGACGACCTAAGTTTGATTTTCTGCGAGGCATTATTTGGATGAACTAAAGCAGATCGATTGCACTGAAAAAGAAGAAAGTTATAACAAAAACATAAAATTGCAAAACATTAAAGAAAAAACACGAACTAAAAAACAAAAACAAAAAATACTAACGAAATATTTCAATTCAAACGCAGATCAATCAACACAGCTCAATTCCACTGAAAAATAAGAACAGTTAAAAAGACGAAATGAAAAACAATGGAAAAAAAATAACTATACTCACGAAATGAACGCTATGGTAAACGACAGAGCTCAACTCCAACGCAATATCACATGAAATAATTAAATCAAAATGAAAATAAATGGAAATCTATGAAAATTCAATAATGCAATCGGAAACATTGAGATGGAATCGTAAAATATTTAGTATAGCGTGTGTTGCTTTTACGTCCAACAGATGGCTCTGTTTTTCAAAAAAGCATGTTTTTACCTGTCACAGGTGTGACATCTATATAATAGTAGGTATATAAAAATACACACGTATTTGAATGCACTGTTGTGTCAAAATTTCAAAGCAATCGGTGAAGAACTTTCGGAAATTTAAGATTTTGAACAAACGAACATTTACATTTTTATTTATAGAAAAAGATAGAAAGATAGATAAAGAATATATAATAATATATAATATAACCCCAAAGAGCAGCCATGTTTCACTGCCAAGAGCCGCAAAGCCTTAGCCTCTTAAGAGACCTTACGAGGAAGAAGAAGAGTTGGTTTTTTATATGGCGACTTTCTCTACCACTTAAGGGAGACTCAAACCAGCTTACAATCACCTTCCTTTCTCCACAACAGACACCCTGTGAGGTAGGTGGGGCTGAGAGAGCTCTTCATAGAACTGTGACTACCCCAAGGTCACCCAGCTGGCTTCATGTGTAGGAATGGGGAAACTAATCCAGTTCACCAGATTAGCCTCCGCAACTCATGTGGTTGGAGTGGGGAATCCGAACCACCACTTTTAACCGTTACACCACGTTGGAGCAGCCGTCCAAGTCTATTGCAGCCAAACAAAACAAGAATCTAGTGTGGCACCTTAAAGAAAGATCAAATGTTATGCCAGTGTAGACCAGAGCCCCTTCCTCAGCTGCTACAAACTGGTCCTTGTTATACAGTCCCACTAGGAGGATCCAGTCTTTGTCTCTGATGAGGTAGCCTGTAGTCCACGTACACTGATGCTGGCACAAAACCCTGCCAGTCATTAAGGTGCCATGAGATTCTTGTTGAAGTACTAAGTTTAGAGCCGTGTTGGTCTAAAGGTAAAAGCCAAAAATTCCATTCAAGTAACACCATTATTAGGACCAGCACAATGTCATGCAACAAGCTTTTTTTGGGTCCCCCAGAACTAGTCAAGGGACCAAACATTACATAAAAAGGAAGGGATGGGACCAATTTCAAGGAAGGTGTGGGGAAGAGTTCTGTTTCTCTATCACACACACACACACACTTGGCTTTAGAGAGTAATAACACTTAGCAGAGTTAAAAAGGAAACATAGGACTTCCTGGTGGTGGTAGCAATGACTAATGGAGGACTGGGCTCCAATCCGAAGGGCAAGGAGGTTTCCCACAGCTGGGGGGGGGGGTTTTTTGAAGGATTTGGGGCTTAAGGAGACCCAGTGTGTAGTGGTTTGAATGCTTGACTAGGAACTGGGCGATCCAGGTTCGAATCCTCACTCGCACCTTGGAAGCTTGCCAGGTTAATCTTGGACCAGTCAAATACTGTCAGCCTAACCTACCTTACAGGGTTGTTGGGAGGATAAAACGGAAGAGAGGAGAACGAAGCAAGCTGCTTCAGGTCTCAATCAGGGAGGAAAGCTGCGTATAAAGCAAGTCAAAAATATGAATCTGACACGATTAGTCCAGAAAACAGCATCAGCAAAGGAGGCAGGGGGGAAAATGAAGAACCTGCTTAAAACCTGCCTATTTAAGTGTAAGGAGGTGTCATTGGCCACCAAGATCAAGTTAATTCATGTCATCGTATTCCCTATTCCAATGTATGGGTGTGAAAGCTGGACAATGAAGAAAGCTGATAGGAAGAAAGTAGATTCCTTTGAAATGTGGTGTTGAAGGAGAGGGTTACGGATACTGTGGACGGCCCCAAAAATCCAAATCAGTGGGTTATAGACCAAATCAAGCCTGAACTGGCCCTAAAAGCGAAAATGACTAAACTGAGGCTCTCGTATTTTGGACACATTAACAGAAGACATGAGTCACTGGAAAAGACAGTCATGCTAGGAACAGTTGAGGGCAGCAAGAAAAGAGGAAGACCCAACGAGAGATGGACTGACTCCATAGCCCGCAGTTTGCAAGATCTGAGCAAAGGTGTCAAAGATAGGACATTTAGGAGGACTTTGATTCATAGGGGCGCCATGAGTCGGAAGCGACTTGACGGCACTTAACACACACATATTTGCCCTTTTTATTTTGCAACAACTGGCGGGATGAACACTTCCGGGGGACTCGAACGCTTGGCACACCGCTGTGAGTCGCGCCCGCCCCCCCCCCAGCATTGCATATATGGCGGTTTCCCCCCGGCCTTTTCTGCTCCGAGGCCCGCTCTCGCATCGCAGGGGCCAGCAGGGCCAAGACTCGGCTTCCCTTCTCCTCCATAGGAGGAGCGAGTAGCAAGGGGGCGGGACAAGGAGAATAAACCGGAAGTGCGATGACGTAACCGACCGCGTCAGCCCGGACGTCACACTGGGCATCCGGCCCTTACCCCCGCCCTTCGACGCAACCAAGGTTCGCGAGCCGTTTACGTCACTAACGGTTAACCCCCCCCCACACACACACACAGTATCATCATCTTTTCCCCCTCCCCCCTTCGAAACCCAACCGAAAAAACAACTTTTATTTAATTCTTCGGGAGGGAAGCTGGAATAAGTTACCTTACCTTATTCCTGGCTATCGACGGGGCTGGTTCAGTGTAGGCAAGGCAGCGCCTCCGCCGCAGCGGCCCCTCCCCAAACGAAACAAGCCGAAGACGTGACTGTGGAGCGCACAAAATGGCGCCGAGAGTAGAGGAGAAAAATACACCCCGAAGGCCAGGGTGCGCATGCGCGCTGTGAGGAGGGTCGCCTTCCTTCGCCACAGCCGCAAGGCTCCGCGGGCCACGCCCCTCTGCCTTCCGTTTCCATGAGACGGGGACAAGCCAGCCAATCAGCGCTCACCACCCTCCCCTCTCCCTCCCTCTCTCTTTCTGCCGTCCAATCCCCGCGCCCAGCCCTTCACATCCGGACTTGTATTATTCCCCCCCCCCCTACTTCACCTCGCTCTCTCCGGCTTCCCAATCGGAAGCAGGGACGAGCAAGAGGGGTCGGATTGGCGGAAACTTTGACTCCACTCCCTTTTAAAGCCTCGGCGCCCAACCGGCCTGCGCCGTCCCCGCGGCTCCGGGCCAATCAAAAGTCCCGGCTCCAAACTTACAAAAAAAAAAAAAGAGAGCGAGAGAGAGAGAGAGAGAGATGAAGAGAAACCTCTCTCGCCCAATGGCGTGGCGGAAGGGGCCCGCGGGGAGGCGGGCGATGCGGCGGCCGCCCAATGAGGGCGGGGCAGGGCCCCCTTGGGCGTCACGAGCGCGGTGGGCGGGGCGGCCAATGGGACGCCGCGCAGCGCAGATTCCCCCCTCCCCCCCCCACTCAGCAGCTTGTTATTCGGCTGGGCCGGAGCGGCTTCCCCCTCAGTCAGCCAGCGAAGGCGCCTCAGCCGCCGAGCCCGGGCAGCCCGGAGGGGAGGCGGGCCGGGGAGGAGGCGGAGCCGGGCCGGGCCCTCCCCTCAGCCGCCGCCACTGCTGCTGTCGTCGTCGACGCTGCTGGTGGGGAGGAGGGGGCCGCCGCTCTCGCCCGCTCTCGCCCACACGGTGAGGAGAAGAGGACGGCGGCCGGGATCGTCGTGTGAGTTTCTGCCGCCGCTGTGAGCCTGAGGTGGGGGGAAGGGCAGGGGGTCGGGGGTGGGACCGGGTCCCCTCAGAACGGGGGGGTGGGGGTGGGGGGGTTCTTCTCTGTCCCTCCTGGCCCCTTCTATCCCCCCCTCCGCAGCCTTCACTGCTTCCCCACGGCCCTTCAACCCCCCCTCCCGCCACGGCATCCTCGGGGCCTCCTCCCTCCCCGCTCGGGCGGCCCTCTTCGGTCGCCCGTCCTCCACTTTCCCCTCGGAGCAACGGCGAAGCGATCCCCTCCCCCCCCCCAGAAAAAGACCACCGACATTTATCCGTGGGGGGTGTTGTCACTCCATGGGGGGGTGTTGTGTGTGTTTTTTTGGGGGGTGGGGAGAGGAAGAGGTGTGGGTTTGTGCGTAGGCCAAATGGCTTGATGAGGCCCGAGGGGATCTTGGCTCGTTGGTTGAGGGAGGGATCCTTATTTTGGGGTATGGGGGGGGGGAGGGAATAAACCCGGGGCTTGAGGGAGGAGGAAGTTTTGCTCAGAAATTTTTGGGTTGTGGTGGTTGTGGGGGGAGCCAGGGAGGTAGAGCTGAAGGTTTGTGGGGAAGTGACTTGGGAAGCAAGGGGGGGAGTGTCTGGGGAAGGGCTTGGAGGCTGGCTGTGGGTCGGGGGGGAGGGCGATGTAATGGGGAGGGGGTGTCAAGCAGTTATTTCATAAGGTTTTTTTTTGTGTGTGCTGAGACTGCGATCCCTGGCAGGCTTGGAGGGGGGGGGAAGAGTCCCATACGGCGATGGAGTCCTGAGTAAACATGCACCAGGTCAGGCAGAGAGGGGTGCCAAATGGAGGGCGTGCCTGTGGGAGCGACTGGCTTGTCAGGGCCTTTGCCGCTGGGACCAGTTCCCTGGTGCTTTCCGAGCTGAGTAAGTTTTGAGAGGGGGCGGGTGAAAGGTGACCGTCGGGGGTCCCTCCTTGGCCAGATATGCCCTCCCTCTATCACCTTCTTTCTTCCTTCCTTCTCCCCGAAGGTGTTGTGGGCCTGCTCGGAGTGAGCCTCTTCCTTCCGGACATGCTGCAAGGCAAGAGGGACCGCTGGAAGTTGGGGACGGCAGCTGCCGTTTGCGGAGCAGGACTCCAGTTGGTCTAGTCTGTCCCTTTCGGTGCCCTCCTCCCATCTTGCCAGTGCATGTAAGGCCTGGATGTGAGGGATGGCAGAGGGCATGTGTGCTCACTAGGGAGAAGGGTGTGTCCAATAATCACCGAGATTTGGAAAAGAACTCAGCTGTCAAGATCTCTGTCCTGTTTCTTACAACCATATGAATCTGACTGTTTTCTTTTTCTCTTGCTTTCTAGTATTTTTTTCCCAGTTGTGGTAAAGAGACATATTTTGAGCTGGAATCCCTCAAATAACCTTCAAAGATGAAGGTAAGCTTCCATGTGGGTAAGCCAGGAATTGTTCTTTTCATTCTCTTTCCTTGGATTCTTCCCTTTTTCCTCAGATCTTCGAGGTTCTCAGTGGCTCTGTATTCTTTCACTTTTAATGTCTTTAAAAGGAAAATAAGCATCCTGTTAAGCACATGTCTAGTGACACATGGGTTACTTAGCCAGATAGACTCATCCCTTGATTGGTCTACCGTAGATGCCAACCGAATCAGAGAGCAATTAAATAGCTTTATTGTACCAAAGTACAGTGTGGACTTGTGAAATCAACACAAGTTGAAGAAATTATCCTGTTCGCTTCATGAAGATACTCGGGTAACCTGTTAAGTTCTCTGGATTTCTGCCTTGCAAACTTTACTGAAACTATATGAAACATGATTTTTTTTTTTGCCTTGCTTATCTGGCATAGCTTTTGCAGAATAATATGTAGCAATTTGCAGAACTAGTTTTTGCCTTTGTAAATTGTTTGCATATACAAATACACCCCCTCCCTGCAGTGTTTCGCTCACATATTGAGATTTTGGCGTATAGTCATAATAGTTTTGGACTTGTCCGATGTACTCTTTTCAATTATGGATAGAAAAGATATACATAATAATGGTGATGTAGAGTAGACACAAGGCATAGGTTTTGTATGCCCCCCCTCACAATTCTTTCGTGCACATAAACTGATACATAAAAAATCATGACATAAAGTTGCTTTTGGCATTTCTTGTCTGAAGTGCAATAGATTAAAAGTTGAAATGGCATTTTTCTAGGTTAATCAAGATGGGAAAAAGAAATAAGTTAATGTCCTGTTCTTTCATTGAATTGTGAGAATATGAACACATGAAGCTGCCTTATACTGACTCAGACCCTTGGTCCATCAAAGTCAGTGTTGCCTACTCAGACTGGCAGCAGCTCTCCAGGGTCTCAGGCAGAGGTCATATCACCTGCTTGCCTGGTTCCTTTAACTGGAGATTGAACCTGGAACCTTCTGCATGCCAAGCAGATGCTCTACCACTGAGCCACGGCCATCAGTTCTTAATTGATGCTTGCCCAAATTGCCAGGACAGAGATGGGGTCAATAAAATCACCATCTAGCTGAACCTGACATTTATGAGTCGACTCCAGATAAGAGCAGCACAGTCTATCCCAAGAGTCCAGATGTTGTGGTACCAAGTGCAGTTGCATACATAATTATGTGTAGCTTATCTGGTAGCTACTGCCCTGTGATGAACTGTACCATTGCTAGCCTGTGTGATGGCATCCAGGTGTTTGTTTTTGGGGAAAGCGAAATGGAAACTTTAAAAAGAAGAAATAATGTCACGTGGCTTCGCTTTTTCCACTGTTAAAATCTGTATTCCGTTTTTCATATTTGCTGCTGAGTCCCCTGGGAAAATCTGTGAGGAACATTGGCTAAAGTATTTAATGTCTCATATTATCGTCATTAAACTCTAGTGACTGGGGAGCATCTTTTCCAAAAAACCTCAGACCTCAACGTGAAACATTTTTTTCAGAAATGCATACTTCTTGCAAGATGGTTCATGGCGTGTTTTCATTGCTTATGGTTTTTCCCCACAACAAGCAGACTGTCATTGCAGGCTGGAGCCCAACAGCATGGTGAAAAATGTCATGATGAAAACTTTAGGATTAGTGTAGTTGCCATTTAGGATGGACAAAAATCCGACCCTTCCCCTTTTCATGACTGTATTTCTTGCAGAAATCCACATAATGATTTCTGTTAACCTCTGAAAACTTAGTTCATGGTGTTCTCTGAAATATGGGCTGCATTGTACTCCGGTTATCAGGGAGCTCTTTTAACCTTAAACCTACCTCTGACAGAGGTGTATCCTAAAGACTTTAAAGCAGGGGTGTCAGACTTATTTGTTGCGAGGGCCGGATATGGCATAAATGTTACTTGGTCGGGCCGGGCCATACATACCATAAAATTCAATGCCAGGTACCAGAGATACAAACTTTATAGAAGTCGCAGGCAAAGCCAACTAATGATATTATTTTTTACTTTTTTTAACTTAAAATACAAACATGCTTAAAACAATAACACTCTTGCAATATTTTCTTTGATTTAACAGTCTGATAATTGACACCTCGGGACTGGAAGTCCCCGCAGGGGACTCACCAACCCAGATTGGGACTGGGGGTGGTGGTGGCTGCCTCAGCTGGCTACCAGGCCGGATGAGAGCCCTCAAGGGGCTGGATCCGGCCCCTGGGCCTTATTTGACACCCATGCCTTTAACCTAATGGTTAAAGGAGAGAGTGGGATTTTTTTTCCCTTGTGGGTTAATTATGGTCATGCTTGAAGATGGATCCATTGTAACGGATCATTTCCAATCTCCCTTTTCCCCCCTCTTGCATCAGGCAGCGGATGAGCCTGCCTACCTGACAGTGGGGACTGATGTCAGTGCCAAGTACCGGGGTGCCTTCTGCGAGGCAAAAATTAAGACTGTGAAGAGGCTGGTGAAAGTCAAGGTAAGATTGAAAGTTTAAGGGCAGCGTGTTAAAGGCCCTGAGGGAACGCAGGAAATTGCTTAATCGGACTACTGTAGTAGCTGTCCATGGTGTCGGGCAGAGGTCCTCCCATTCCTCCTACCCTAGAATGTTTTAAGTGGAAGCGTTGCTCTGCCATGTGGTAAATACTGGCATGCTTGATGCAGCGTTTTCAGGCCACCTATAGGATACCTGTCCTCCTGGCTTGTTTTGAAAAGGGAAACGTTTCTGGAAGGTGTGTACGATGTTCTTTAGCCTCGGAATGCTCAGAATCTACTGGATCATTACTGGGGCTGTCCAATAGGATGTAATCTGCTGGGTTATCAAACAGGCAGGCCTAATGGTCCAGCTGCTGGTGTAGCAAAAACAGTGATTTGCTCAGTCATTTATCATAGGAAAAAGTATCTCTAATGGATATGAGTTAATAGCCCAGTTGCAGGTAAAGCTGTAATAGTGCTCGGTAGCTTGTCTCATTGATGGGTTTTTGTGGAACTTTTAAAAGACCAGTTGTGGCACAGGCTTTCTTGGAGCGGAGTCTGGCTTGACAGATTTGTATGAGAGTTTAGATTTGCTGCTGCTTTGTGTAAGGCTTGATTTAGGCTGTGTATTTTTATTTCCGGCTGAGGAGCCAGGTAAAAATCACATGCTCAGCTGACAGGTCGAAGTTATGATTGAAGTTAGGTTGTCACTTCATGTTTCATTCTTCATTATGTACAGGCCTTCAGCTCTGAAAACATTTATTTAGGTGAAGGCAGTTTTATTTAGGACTGCTTTTTTGGTTATGTCTACTGGGAGTCCTGAGTTGTGATTTTAAATTTTGGGTTTTATGATTTTAATGTATTTTATGTATGTTTTGCTTATGTTGTAAACTGCCTTGAGCTCCATAAGGAAAGAAAGGTGGCTAATAAATGTTTTAAACAAGCAAAATAACTTATTTAGGAGTGTGTTGTAGTTTGGATGTCAGCATATATGGTAAAACAACATGCAATTTTTGATCAGGGTACAAGTAAAACTGACTTGTTTGACATTTCTCTCTATAGGTGGTTTTAAAACAAGATAATTCAATGCAGTTAGTGCAAGATGACCAAGTGAAAGGACCTTTAAGGGTATGTATGCTGCATGTTCTCTGCAAATTAATTAGTAACTTTTTTTCATTTGATGACCTGATCCAAGCCTTGCTAAATAATGGCCAAATTACCATTTGTTTTGAGTTGTCTTGAAATTGTACTAAATGTATGCATTTCTTTCACTGAAATGTTATTGCACAAGAGAGTAGTTCTATAAATAGGGTGGCCAAAAAGTGAGAATTGAATTATCCATTAAAAAAAAGAAAAACATATTGGAAATAGTGTTTATTTCTGTGTGACCTGTACGTTTTATGTAACCATTTTTTAGAAACTTCTAAGACTAGATACAAAGTCTCCCAATTCAGAAGCAGCTCTCTATAGAATAATGGTTCAATCACCCGGCATGGCTTCTGATCAGATTCATAACGTGCTTACAGCTCATTAAATTTACCAGTGATGTGGCGTCCAATAGTCTCTGGACTGGCACATTGACCGTGTATCTCTAAAAGGGGGTGGGTGGTTGCTGGTAGCATTTCACCATTGCTCCTGGGTACGTATTGTGTGACTTTCATAAAAGGGGCTGAATGTGCCTTGGGTAGTTAAACTGCCATGCTGGACGCAGCCACTGTTCCATGCCAAGTGGGAAGACCCCACGCAACATGGACACATGTATATCACCAGTGTGTGAGCAATCACCTCATCCCAAGGGACTTAAGAGTGCACCAGATTTCCTCAGTGCAGCCCGTGTGGCATCCGATGAGCACAGGAGAATCTGAGAATCACGGTTGCTCAGAAAGCTAGTCTTGTTCTCTGGGTCCTGACTCGAGGGCAAGGGAAGGCCAAGACATTGGAAGACAACATTAACGTGGCACCCCTACTATTGCAAAGAAACGCCTACCCATTAAGAGCATAAGGAAAGCCCTGCTGGATCAGACCAAGGCCCATCAAGTCCAGCAGACTGTTCACACAGTGGCCGACCAGGTGCCTCCAGGAAGCCCACAAACAAGAGGACTGCAGCAGCATTATCTTGCCTGTGTTCCACAGCACCTAATGTAATAGTCATGCTCCTCTGATCCTGGAGTGGATAGGTATGCATCATAACTAGTATCCATTTTTCTAGTTCTGAGAATGGATAAAGTATCCTCTGAGATCAGGTGTCTGGACTTCAGAAACTGCTGTGTAAGAGCTATGTGTGTGTTTTTAAAAAAAATAAAGGCATTTATTTATCAACACAGATATAAAGTATAATGACCAAGAGTCTAGTAGCACCTTAAAGACTAACAAAAATATCTGAAGAGGTGAGCTGTGGCTCACGAAAGCTCATACCCTGCCAGAAAATATTTTTGTTAGTCTTTAAGGTGCTACTAGACTCTTGCTCTTTTCTACTACTGCAGACAAACACAGCTACCCACTGTGAATTATAAAGTATAATGTTCAACATTACAGGTTGGTGCAATTATTGAAACCAAGATGCCTGATGGATCCTTTCAAGAAGCCATTATCAGTAAACTGACAGATGCCAGCTGGTATACTGTAGGTGAGTGGTTGTCTTCATTTGCTTAGGCTGTCACCGCCGATGTACGTTCATTGGCATGAAGTTGGAAGAAAATATCTTCCGTGGCAATGGTACCAAGGTGCAGTTCAGCTCTTCTCTGGCACAGACAAGCCTGTGGCCATCCTTGTAACCCTTTGTTTTATTTTCCGTTAAAATACAGCGTTGGTGTAAATAAAAGCACCAGACTTATTCCAGTGGTTTGGAATTGAGAAGGGTTACTGGTAACCAACTCAGATTCATGATTTTTGTTTCACTAAAGCTTCTGTCACTTTGTGTGTGTTAAGTGCCGTCAAGTTGCTTCTGACTCATGACGACGCTATGAATCAATGTTCTCCAAAATGTCCTATTTAACAGCCTTGCTCAGATCTTGCAAACTGAGGGCTGTGGCTTCCTTTATAGAGTCAATCCATTTCTTGTTGGGTCTTCCTCTTTTCCTGCTGCCTTCTACTTTTCCTAGCATGATTGTCTTTTCCAGTGACTCTTGTCTTATCATGTGACCAAAGTATGGCAGCCTCAGTCACTTTACTGTAGTTATATCTGAACAGGTCGGGGGGAAAAACATGTCAGCTACCGGCTTTTTACAACTTACTGCAGTTGAAGTTCATACATTTCATATGAGAGGCCAAAGTGTTGGTCTCTTCGTTGTCTCAGTACAGAAAAAAGTGAGGTGATATTTCTATTGGTCCTGAAGGTTTAATTGGCATTGATTATGAAGAAGTAGTCCATCAGAAGTACTAGTTTGCTGGCCTGCTGATTTAGTGCCTGCTCCATGATCAGGAGCTCTGTGTGATACCTGTTGCTGGGGAAGAGGCCTTTGTTTGAATGCTTCCTCATCTTTAAAACAACTCCCCTTCATGTTTACAACTTTTGTATTGGAGGAAAAGCTTTTGGCCTCATCCTTCTCCCCACTTTTGTGATTTAAACTTCAGCAGGAGAGTCTGTGTGACTTAGCAGTCAGAGTGTTGAACTATGATCTGAAGACCTGCGTTCAAATCCTAAAGTGCCATGAAGCTCAACAGGTGGCCTTGGGTCGGTTTCTCATATATGTGTGTGTTGTGCCGTCAAGTCGCTTCCAACTCATCTTTAACAGCCGTGCTCAGATCTTGCAAATTGAGAGCCGGGACTTCCTTTACAGAGTAAATCAATCTCTTGTTAGGTATTCCTCTTTTCCTGCTGCCTTCTACTTTTCCTAGCGTGATTGTCTTTTCCAGTGACTCTTGTCTTCTCAGAATGGGTCAGTTCAGCCTTGATTTGATCTATAACCCACTGGTTTGTGTTTTTTGGCAGTCCACTGTATCCGTCACACTCTCCTCCAACACCACATTTCAAAGGAATCCGCTTTCTTCCTATCAGCTTTCTCCATTGCCAGCCTTCATACCCATACATAGTGATAGGGAATACGATGGTGTGAATTTATCTCGGTTGCCAGTGACACATCCTTACAAGTTTCTCATACTCATCCTAATACTATCCCACAGGATTGTTGTGGGGATAAAACGGGGTAGGGAGTTGCTTTCAGCTCCTTGGAGGTAAATATGGATAATGCTTTATGGGCAGGGACTTAGGCAGATATACACCTGGATATGTCTTCATATCTATGATAAAAAAAGAATTGCCAGACATCATTAAAGAGACATCTGCAGAGATGTCATGGTTATGATCTCTGTGGTCCACCCATAAACCATCATCATGGTCAGTCAGTCTTATTTTTTGTATACAAACAGGAGCCCACACATTTCTTTGAAATGTTAACCATCCTCTACCAGCTTGGGATTCACAAGATCATTTTGTATTCAATAAACCAAATGAATTCTTGTCACTTTTATAACTAAAACACTGTACCCGATTAGTACCTGTTTTGTTCTGCATGATCCATTGGAAAGTACAGTGATAAGGGATGCTTATTGATTAAGTCCTTCTTAGCACATTGTGGTAAATTATTAACATTATTTTGCCATAGATTACAATCTCCTTCCCACACAGGCCATGTGTAGTATGTGCGACTTAAAAGCACTACTGCTTCAGGATACTGACAGACTATTTTCCTTGATGGGAGAATTCAGTGGTTTGGATCTGCCATCTGCACCCTGAACTGTAGGTGAATCCCACTGCACTGACAGTTTACCTTTCTGTGTCTTTGATCAGGAGCTCGGCGCTTCGGCACAAATAAGGCAATATTAAATGAGCGGTTTGAGCGTCTTGGCTGGGGTTTGGCTCAACTTCCTCTAGGATTCACACAACTTCTGTAGCAGCGTCACATTTAATGTTTGTGGTTTTCAATTATTGTGGTTTCCTTTTGACTAGAGGAGGAGGGGATGGAATTGTTTTGGTGTTGAGGAATAGGACAGGTGGCTAATCTCTTGCAAGAAAGAATCACTTCCAAGCAACTTGGTGGACAGGTTTTGTGGCAATTTATACACACACACACGGTGGTAAAAAACTGGGCTAGAAACTTTTATGAATGCTTCTAGAGCCAGCATTGGAAGAGGACAGAAGTCAAGCTTCTGTGTGGTTGTGCACTAGTCTAGATTTATGTCTAGAGTAGGATGTTGTTCAATCAACACTGTTTGCATAACTGTGGTAAGTAACAGTCCTCTTGGCTACTGTGCACATCACGTGTATGAAAACATAAATCAGGGTTTTAAAAATATGTAGTTATTAGTCTGCACATGGTGCATCTTCTGTGCATTTGGCTTGATAATGATGATTGAGGAGTAGCTTAGAAAATGGCCTTTTTTGTATTAAAACAGTATAGATAGTAAAGTTAGAGGGTGAATGTGAATTTTCACCAGAAGCCTTTTCTTACTGGGACACGGGGCAAGTGCACTGGCAAAGGACATACTTTACATGCAGCAGAATCTGCAGTGAAGATATTTCAGCATTTAGAGATACCCTCACCAAGACACTGGAAAACTGCTGTTTTTGTTTGCTTATACCTTGCTTTTCATCCCGATGGGGGGGGGGTACCCAGAGTGGCTTACATCGCTCTTCTCCATTTTATCCTCACAATAACCGTGCGAGGTAGGTTAGGTTGAGAGTATGTGGCTGCCCCTGAGGTCATCCCCCAAGCTTTCATGGCAGGGTGGAGATTCATACTTGGGTCTCCCAGATCCTCGTCTGACACTAACCACTACCCCCCCTTGCACTCTCAGTGTTTATGCTCATTTTACAGTAGAGAATAAACTTAACCTTCATAACATTCAGTTTTTGTACGGTATCAACTGGATTTTGACTTAAAGGGCTTTCTTTTCCTTTTATGAAAAGGATTTGTAAGCTTAGAATGGATTCCATGTTGTCAAAAGATAATTGCACAAATTTGGAACGATCTTCACCCCCCTGGATCAATGGTTCATTATATGCAAGTTGCCTCATTTAAGAGGTTCCCTAAATACTTTGCAGACTTAATACTTGAGTAAATATTAATCTTGGGAACAATTAAAAAAAAATGTTTCCTGCAAGTCTCAAGGACAAGATTAATTTGATTACCGCAGCCTGCAGTGTTATATTAAGAAACAACAATCAGAATTGGTTAATAACCAGAAATGTGTTTTGCTGAACTTTGAACATGTGGATATGTGGAACTGGGGGTGCCTAAATCTGAACGGTGTGGGTCACTTGGTCCCTGTAAGGCTCCAAGAAATGTTCTGAACTTTGCCCGGCTTCTGCTCGCTTGCGGGATGTGTTCTCAAACATTTGACAGGTAGTGAAAGACACCGAATAATCCCGTGCCTCTGGAAATTTTGCTGAAGTATGTGCGTTTAGCAGATGCCGGCAGGATGATACAGGGTTCCTGCCAGAGAGCTTTCTAGGTGGATTGCTTCTCTTTGTTTTGCGTTGGCGTTGCTTCTCAGCTGGTCTCTGGCTATATGCATAGGCTGCGAGTCCTAATTTGTTCAAGTGCATTCTCTTACTTTTATTCCACTCTTTTTCCCCCCAAAGGAGCTCAAAGTGGTATATATGGTGCTCGCTTTCTCCACTTTATAATCATAACAGCCCTGTGAGGTAGGTCAGGTTGAAAGAGAGTGATTGGCCCTGGGTCGCCCAGTGGGTCTGGTGGCCGAATGGGGACTTGATCCCGGGTCTCTCAGCCTTAGTCAGAATTTAACGACTGTGCCACCCAGGTTCACTGTACTTGGGAATAGAATTTGAATTTTATGTATCGGCAAAACAATAAATCAGGACAAACTGTAGGTTTATATTGCCAGCAGACTTGGTGTTGGTTTTATTGTAGTTGAGAACTAGGGAGAAATAAATGCAATGCAGTCCATTTGAGAAAGAACGTGCACTTGGTCTACTTATGTTTGTTTGTGTTATGGGGGCTGGGGGCGGTATTCAGTCTCTTTACGCTTTGGCAAATAGATTGTAACAGTTATTAGCTTTGGTCTTGGAAATGAGCATGGCAAGATCAGTAGGATTTGTTTTATGAACAGCCTCCTTTCCTCTTCCACCTTCCCCAATCTTGGCTGACCCCTTGTTGTGCATTGGCCACAGCGACCAGTTTGATTGTCATCTTAATCTCTGGGTGCCTGTTGCAGCAAAGTTTAATTTGGGCAAAAATGCATGGGAGCTTTTGCCTTGGATTTGCCACTCTCTAAATGTACATTTTCCCCAGCCAGATTTGCAGAACTAAAAAATAAGCCCCCATGCAGAGTTTTGAGAATTCAGATGGTGGAAATGTGCATCTACAGAGTGGCAAATCCAAGGCAAAACCTCCCATGCATTTTCATCCTTTATGTTGTCTAGATAAACAGAAAATATATTTATTTATATCCCACGTCTCCCCAATGGGGACTCAAAGTGGCCTACATTGTTCTCTCTTCCACTTTATCATCGCAACATCCCTGTGACATAGTTTAGGCTAAGAGTATGGATGATGATAGAAAACAGGTTTTGTGTATAACTTGCATGGCAGTGGCAGTGGAACAGCATCTAATGCGGGGATGTCGAACTCAGGTGTTACAAGGGCTGGATATGACATAACTGTCACTTGCCTGGAGCAGAGTTTGGGAACCACTGCTCTAAAGCATAATATAAGTGCAAAGCCTTATGGACAACGTTGAGTGTGGGATATGTCTTACCAGGAAAGTATTGCCACGTTCTGCTGGGCTGAGGCAGTATTGGTTATAAGGAACCCAAACCATGACAGCATGTCTGTCTGTTACTCGAGGAATCTTGAATCGTATGACTCCTTGGCAATGTACGATTAAAGAAGTGCGGCGAAAAGGTCATGCTTTGACTTGAAGTGGTGGGGCAAGGAATATGTAATGGTGGGGAAAGAGTGGGAAGTGGTACGATGGAGGTGTGGGTTTTTTTAAAAAAAGAAATCAAATTCTGTGTCTTCACTTTTATTATAGTACTAATAAGGTAGTGCTTGCTGCTGGAATAGAAAATTTAATCTGACAAAATACGCCATTGCCACAAAATATTATTATTTTACCAAGTTAATGGTACAGTATTTCACTGGCCAATTCATTGATTTCCTTTTTTAAAAAAAATGTTGACTTGATACTTGGCTGGAAAACATTATTTTCCTCAAAGTGTGGATAAACTGCTACTGGGGATAATAATACTGCTTAATTTTGATGGGTTCATACCCTGTGGATTCTCACAGTGGCTAATGGGGGTGGGGAGGGGAGGGTTGTATGGAAGTAATTAACTACCGATTACCTTGTTTCTGTAAGGTTGGAGCCAGAATTACATGAGAGAAAAGAGTTTGCTTGAACAGACATTTGACTCCTGTGAGAGATGTGAAGGCCTAGAAAAGTTCAGGAAAGATTTTTTTTCCCACTGAGAGCTCCCCCCCTCCAATTTTGTTGGGGGGAAATTTGGGGATGCCCTGCACTGCGAACCTATGAAATATTTTTCTTTTAGAAGTAGTAAAATTCCGTTTAAGGCAAGGTTTTTCTTTCAGTTATAGTCTTCCTGCCTCCCAGATGGCAGAAATTAAGATACATAGAGGGTGCGGCAGTTCACATCTCTCTATTATGTATGTTTGTGATTTTTCTTATAGAAAAGTAAGACATATATACTTTTAAATTCCGTAGATATGACAAACAGTACAATTTTAGTACAACGCTAAATAAGTTATGAAGGATTCTTCTTTTTTGTACAATGAGTAAAAAGTTTAGGTTTGATAGGAAAGGAAGTGTTACATATGTTTCAATTTCCTCCCCCCATTTTTTCCTTCAAAAAACCCCTAAATTGTTTTCTCCATGGCTTCAAAACTTCTAGAGGTTTTACAGCCTTCCCCCATGCGGAGGATTAGGGAAAGCCCAACAAAAAAAATGTGCAGTGCAAAGGGAGAATTGGGATAAATCATTGCTCCTGGGTGTGGGGAGAGTAGATAGAAAAACTCCTCTCCCTTTCCCATAAGACTGAAGGAGAAGAGTTGGTTTTTATGTGCCGCCTTTCTATACCCCCTAAGGAAGAATCAAACCAGCTTACAATCGCTGCCTCTTCCCCTCCCCACAACAGACACCCTGTGAGGTAGGTGGGGCTGAGAGAGCTGTGACTCGCCCAAGGTCACCCAGCTGGCTTAATGTGTAGGAGTGGGGAAACAAATCCAGTTCACCAGATTAGCCTCTGCCACTCCAAACCACCGCTCTTAACCACTACACCACGCTGGCTCTCGGGGTCACCCTAGAAAAAACTGGCTGGCAGTAGATTCAAGATGGACAAAAGGAAGTATGACTTCACACAAGTAGCTGACTTGTGGCACTCCTCTGCCCTCGGATGCGACGATGGCCACAGGTTTACAAGGATTTAAAGGGTGTGTGTGGAGAGATCTATGGCTATAAGCCATGATAGCTCAATGAGAGATCCAGGTTCAGAGGCGGAACACCTCCCATTGTCAGATGCTGGGGAGCAATCGGCAGACTCTGGCTGCGGGCTTGCCTGTGACATCTGCCTGGCTGGCATTGGGTACAGGACATCGGAGCATTGGTCTGATCCGACATGGCTCCTCTTATATTCTTCCGCTGTTGTGCAGGTGGAAGAACCAGTGAAAAAAGGGATTTTTGCCCAGTTCCTCCTCCTCCTCTCCAGTGCACAGGCTACTGTGCCAAGGGGGAAGATGGGAAGAACTCCTTGCAGAAACTCCATCTGTACTTATAAGTCTGGATCCATTCACAAATGGGTGGGTGGGCCACTTGGACAGGTCCTATATGCATGGCACCTGCGTCATACAGGAAAGCGTGCAGTGCTGCATTGCGTGGACATGGATAGAAGCAGAGTTCTTGTCCTCTGTATGTAGTGTACGTGTGTGGACCCTCAGGGCTAGTTCAGATATCTGGTAGTCCATCTCCTCTTAGTAATTTGTAGCCTGGAGACTAACAAAGGAGCAGCTTGACAGCAGGAGAGAAAGGTCTGTAAAAAGTTCAGAGCGCTAGCAGTACACTACCAAATTTTCCGTATCATGTTGACTTTGAAAATGGCAATGTTATCCTTCCATACAAAGAATCAGCTTAAAAAATAGTATTGTATCATATGGACATTTATAACATCACTTTTTTGGAAATTCATATGTGTTCCAGGTCCCTGTGGTTTCCTTGCTTATAAGTTGGGCTCTTAGCTAAAAAGGGAGACTTTGCATTTGGGCTAAATTGGGGGTTTGATGTTCATAGCAGTGCAGTCCTAAACAGAGTTGTCTTCTAAGCCCATTGGCTTCAATAGACTTAGAAAGGCATAACTCTGCTTAGGATGGCATTGTTGTAAATATCTCTTGTATTTTTATTTATTCCTCAGAGGCTTGAGCTTCCCTTTCTCTATAATCTAGAAAATGGTTAGAACAGGCCTTGATTGATTTTCTTTGGCTCTAGGAACCAGATCAAAAATTTACGAGCCAAACTCCTGTTTCAGTATTCAGGGTTTTGTGTTTTAATGACCACATCTTCTAGTTGTTGTGAACCCAAAACCTAATCCTCTCCTCTCCATAGTTTCTCATATTACAGAAGTGTTGTGCTGTATACATAAATTGGGGTTGTCATGACCATAACAAAAAGCTAACCTGTAACCCTAACCTTACTTCTCCCCAATTTCTCATAATTTTATTATTGCGATCAGAGACTGCATTTAATAGAATAATGGAGGCAGTATAGAAAGCAACCATTGCATGGTGTAAAGTTAACATATGAGTAAGCATTGATTAAAACTTCAGGGATGTGCATTTTTATGTCATACAACAAAGCAAACATGAAATAATAAGGTTTGTTCTTCCAAGGGTCACTGAGAGACCCTACAATAAAGTCATTGCTGAAAATAATAGGGGCCACAGTGAAATTTCTAGGCACCATGGCAACCTGGCACCTGGGATTTGTCCAGCCCTAGCCTAGAAAATCAAATTCTTACAACTTTTAAATTCTGACATTAAATTGGCACATCTTACATGTTCTACAACATTTCTCAAACTGTACTTTTGACATGCTTACAAACCTATGTCAATTACAGAAGCATTAACCATCTTTCAACCCTATCCTACAGCTGTCTGAAATCAATGGGTTTGGGGGGAACCTAAATCTGCAGAGGATCAGGCTGTTAGCTTATAGTGACAGAAAGGCCCCAAGATGCTATTTTGGGATGGGGGTGCTTCAAAGAATCAGTGCAAGATTAGGGAGCTGGGAGCAGCTCCCAGTTCACGAAATTAGGAGATCTGGCGTTCCTCAGTCACCTGCTTACTTAGAAACACGGGTAGGAATCGGGCTAGCAGGACCCAGCTGGTCACCATTAAATTTTCAGTGTACGAAGTGGCCTTGAGAGCCAGAAGTCGTCTGCCGTCCCGCAGAGTGGAATGAAGGCAGATTTAACACATCACTTGATTTATCTCTCATTCTAACTAATCTGTTGCTTCTTTCTGATTTGATTCAGACGCTCACCAGCTTGAGCATCGGTGACGCAGGGCTTCAGACCAACCCATCTTCCCCGCCCTAGCAGCTGAGACTGTAATTAAACTAAAGAGATCGCACAGGTTTTAAGTTCCTCTGATGCGTTTCCTCTGCCTCCAGGCAAGCAAGTCCCACGTGGCTGCCAAACAGAAAGATTTTTTCAATCCTACTTTAACCTTTAAGCCAACAGGGCTGCTGCGTCTTAGAAAGAGGAAGTACGTTCCATGGTTCCGTCCGTGGTTCCGAGTAGGTGGCTGTATAGAGATATTCAGGAAGGGCAAGGAGGGTCTTGTGGGCAGATCGTTTCTCTGCTGTTGTTTTCACTGTCAGGAAGTTAAGCTTTTGACCTTGTATTTTCTTTTTCCTTTGGATGTTGGAAAAGGTTCATACCTTCCCCATCCCAGCAGATATTTCTGGAGTTTACAACTAGAAACGTAAAACTTCCCGACATTTCGAAGCAGTGGGGAAACCACAATTTTTTGGAGGAAATGTGCATATTACATAAAAACGCCATTTGCTGCTTTAATAATAGAAGTTCTAAATGATGTGTTTTGTCATAGGCAATTTTAGTCTTTGGCATATGGATGAAATTTAAAATTATACATCCCTTAAAATGCATTCCTAAGGAGAGTTACTCCAGTCTAAGCCCATTCATTTCAACGGGCTTAGACTGGAGTAACTCTCCTTAGGAATGTACTGTTAAATGCCAGCGTGGTGTAGTGATTAAGAGCGGTGGTTTGGAGCGGTGGACTCTGATCTGGAGAACCAGGTTTGATTCTCCACTCCTCCACATGGGCGACGGAGGCTAAGCTGGTGAACTGGATTTGTGTCCCCACTCCTCGACATGAAGCCAGCTGGGTGACCTTGGGCAAGTCACTCTCAGCCCCACCTACTTCACAGGGTGTCTGTTGTGGGGAGGGGAAGAGAAAGTGATTGTAAGCCGGTTTGATTCTCCCTTAAGTGGTAGAGAAAGTAAGCATATAAAAACCAACTCTTCCTCTTCTTCAGCAAGGCAGGGCCAGTAGCTGCTTGTTTCCCCATCTGCGGGGGCGTCTGTCATAGTTCTTTGAGGAAAGAGCTGCCAAGGCTGACCACGGGGCAGGGGGGCAGTTGTGGGGGAACAGCCTATTCAGGGGATTCGCTTCCACTACACCAGAGCAAGGCAAGCAGCCATCCCCCAGCAAAGAAGCCCTGCCTGCCTGCCTGCCTGCCTGAGCAATGACGATGGCCGTTCCACAGTATACACCAGATTTATTCTCTAAGGCAGGGATTTTCTTTATTTTATTTTTAAAAAATATATTTTGGTATTTTTCAATACAGGGGGAATACAAAGGGGAAATAGGGATGTCATCAATACAATTGAAAAGGACAAGGAATGCAAAGCAGATCAAACAGATTACATTGCCATGCATATTCATCGCGGTTATACAATCAAAGTAACTACCCAACTTAAAAAAGAAAGCTTTAACATTACTAATGATATGACCTAAGAACTAATCACCGTATCGAGCGTGATTTGTGACCACACACCCCAAATAATTTTCCAAATGTAGAATTAAATAGGATTTTGTAGCCTCATGATTACTGTAATTAATTAACATCTCTCTTATTTTGTTATAACTAAACCTCTACATATTGGTAAAATTGCTCATAGTTCTTATCAGTGTTCACCGTGTTGGTCAGTTTAGCCATAGTTGTGTAATCCATCAATTTTTCTTTCCATTCTTCTGTGTCTGGAAGGAAGGCAGGGATTTTCTTACGTAAAGTTTTTCCTACTATAGCACTTGCTTTGAACGCATAAAGCCTTGTTTTAAAAAGGATTTCACTCATTACAAAATACATTTTTGTTCAGTACCCCCCCTAAAATTTCTAATTTTTCTGTCAGGAAAATTGGGGTGTGGTGAATCCTTCAGGGGGGAAAGGTTTTTTTCTTTAAAACCCCAAATTTCTGGGCTAGCCCATTTCTGTTTGCAACTGAGCTGTGGTAGATTTGTTCATATTGCTGGTCTCTTGGTAAACAACGATTTCTGTGCCTCAGAGAGCTGGCTTATGATTTATTACTATTATTCCTTAATTTTATTTTAATATCCAAGATCTGGTTTTTCTCTTGACTCTGCCTAGGGATGCATTTGGAAAGGAGTGCAGGAATCTGGGACTCTTGAGGAAAGAGTCCTGACACTGAGAATAGGGGGGGAAAGGCAGGGTAGTGAATACCTTGCCCTGACCTGGACGACCTAGGCTAGCCCGATCTCGTCAGATCTCGGAGGCTAAGCAGGGTCGGCCTCGGTTAGTACTTAGATGGGAGATCACCAACGAAGTTCTGGGTTGCTACGGCAACCAGAGGAGGGCTATGGTAAATCACCTCTGTTAGTCTCTTGCCTTGAAAACCCCATGAGGGGTTGCCATAAGTTGGTTGCACCTTGATGGGGGGGGGGAAGACTCAAAAAAGTGAATACTACTAGTCTTTCCCATCTGTAGTGTTATAGGAGATGCAAGCTCTTGCTTAACTTATGAGAAGTATTCAGTTGGAATGGTTTGTGTGTGTGTGTTAAGTGCTGTCAAGTTGCTTCTGACTCATGGCGACACTATGAATGAAAGTCCTCCAGAACGTCCTGTCTTTGCCAGCCTTGCTCAGATCTTGCAAATTGAGGGCTGTGGCTCCTTGATTGAGTCAATCCATCTCTTGTTGGGTCTTCCTCTTTTCCTGCTTCCCTCAACTTTTCCTAGCATGACTGTCTTTTCCAGTGACTCTCGTACTTTGGTCACATGAGAAGACGATAGCCTCAGTTTAGTCATTTTAGCTTCTAGAGTCAGTTCTGGCTTGATTTGATCTATAACCCACTGATTTGGTTTTTTTGGCAGTCCATGGTATCCGTAACACTCTCCCCCGATACCACATTTCAAAGGAATCTACTTTCTCCCTATCAGCTTTCTTCATTGTCCAGCTTTCGCACCCATACATAGGGAATACAATGGCATGAACTAACTTAACCTTGGTAGCCAGTGACACATTCTTACACTTCAGAATCTTTTCTAGCTCCTTCATGGCTGCCCTTCCCAGTCTCAATCTCCTTCTGGGGAATCAAACCCGGTTCTCCAGATCAGACTCCACCGCTCTTAACCACTACACCACACTGGCTCCCTGGTTCAGAACAAGCAGAACTTTCAAAATACCATGAAAGTAACGTTACCCAAGTCAGTTTCGTAGCTCCCTGGTTCAGAACAAGCAAAACCTTCAAAATTGCAGCTACTCTTTTTACGGGTTGTACAGCGAAAGCAGGATCATGGTGTGTGGGGACTCCACTGAAGTATATTTCTCCTGCTCCAAAGGTGTTTATTTAGGTACTTATTGCCCTGCTTTCCTCCCTAGCAGGGAGATTTCAAAAATGCAGTTTAAATAAACAGGGGGGAAGTACAATTAACTGAAACAAAAGCTTTGTTGAAGATAATGACAATACATTACATTTTAATGAAAATACATTGGTTTGGATCCTGTCTAGAATTTCTGCCAGAGCACAGGATGGGGGGTTGATTCCCCCCCGCCCGTAATTCTGCACTTCCACAGAAGACTGCTGATTCCCACCCCACCCCCGTTCCTGGAATGCCCCACCCAGGAGCAGCATTTCTTGGGGTGTTTGGGGCTTCTGCTGGGGTGGGGAGTTGATACTGACAACCATCAATCTTCTTCTTTTTGCCATCAAGTCACTGTTGACTTATGGTGACCCTCTGAGGTTTTCAAGGCAACAGACGTTCAGAGGTGGTTTTGCCATGGCCTGCCTCTGTGTCATGAGCCTGGACCTCTTGGTGGTCTCCCATCCAAATACTAACCATGGCTGACACTGCTTAGTTTTTGAGATCTGACAAGATTGGGCTAGTCTGGGCTGGGCCACATCGATGTTCTAGGCGGGGGTCAAAATTGAAACTACTGAGTTTCCGTATGTGTTTTTTTTGCCTTGCAGACTTGATCTGCTTTTTTTTTGCTTTTATTAAGCCTGAGTTGCAATGAGAGAGAAATAAGGGACATGTTTGTAGAACATATGTATTTGACCAACTCTTGAATATAGAATTTCATAACCTCCAAAGATGGTTATTTGAGGCCACCATGAACTGATTTGAGTCTGTACTACTGTGTATGCTGATTGTGTTGCCAACTGCTTGCCCTATGCCAGTTTTTCTCATGAGTACTGCTCATTTCTCATGAAAAAAAATTCTTGGAAATCTTTCAGAAACTAGAGAATTGTCAGTAATTCTTTGGCACCCTCAAGGAGAGCCACAGTTTCAAACTAGAGAAGGGCATGCAGAGCTGTCTTCTGCAAATTGATCCTGTTGTTCAGATTTCGAAGAACAAGCTTGTGTCTCTCCTTACCCACTAATCATGGCTGTATAGGGGAGGCCCATTTCAAATGCGGAGAGTGCTGGTTGTGATCCAGGAATGTTGACTGACAGCCCCCAAACCAGACCGCAACACCTAAAGCAGCTTTATCTAGCTTCAGCAGACCCATCAAACTTTAATTGAGATGCAGTTAAAGAACCTGCTGCCATTTTGGTAGGGATGAAAAGGATCCTCTACAGCAGCGGTTCCCAAACTATGCTCTGCGGAGCAGCTGGTGCTCCGTGAAACATCTCCTAGTGCTCCATGGAGAGACTGGAAAGAAAAATACTGTCATTCGGTATAGTATATAGGAGCTTGGTGAAAATTAGTGCTCCATGACGAATTTCTCTCCTGAAAAGTGCTCCATGATTCAAAACGTTTGGGAACTGCTGCTCTAGAGCAATTGGTACTCACACTGCAGCTCTTGGAGAGACACATTCCACCGACCAAAAGAGCCATATTTAGTTCTCTCCCTTGTATGAGGCCTGCAGCTCAGGGAGCCTTGGAGACTACCTGTCCTTCTGGTGATGGTTGTTTCTAGGTGGGAACCACATGCCAACCCAAGCCCTACCAGGTGAGGACCTTGCCTGCTTCCTGAAACTTGGTGCCATATTTGGTATCTGTGCTCAGAAGAGTCACATGTGGTTCTCAAGCCACTGAGTGAGCATAGCTGCCCTAGAATCGCTATGTCTTTCATGCACATCGCATTGTATTTCAGTCTCGTACACATTCTGGAAGGGCAAAGTACCATTTTAGTTCCTGAGGGTATCTTTCAGGAAGCACGTGCATTCTCAGGTCGCTTCCACCCAAGCAAACATACTCTTTACTTGTGAGGTCCTTTTTTCTGGGTGATGCTTTTAATAAGTGGACCAGTGCCGTGATTTGATTATTTGTGCCCTTTTAAAAAATGACATTGGCAGGACGATGCCACCACAAAAGAGATCCTTTGTCCCAAGCCAGAGTCTTCTGCGAGAAGTAAAATGAGCAGGAAAAGGTGTGGCGAGGGCAGAGGGTGACAGACTTGGAATACCTTTGAAATCCACACGCCAGAATGTTTTGACATTGGTCTGTTCTGCCACTTTTGAAGTTTGGTGGGTAAACAAATGGACCGTACCTCTTCAAAGGAATTCTGTTTGCAGTGTGAATGAGTCACGGCAGCAAACATGCCATTCGGCTGCCTTTATAAATATTAATACTCGCCTTTTGTGTGTTAACATTTGTTGTCTGGCTCTGCTTAGTTTTTGATGATGGTGACGAGAGGACGTTGAGACGGACGTCGTTGTGTTTGAAAGGGGAGAGGCACTTTGCGGAAAGTGAGGTAGGGCTGGTAATCATTATTATTTAACAGTATTGTTGTTATTTTCTTTTGGGACTGGAAAAGTTGCAAACTCTCTCCTTCCCCCTTCTTCTTGCAGACGCTTGATCAACTGCCACTAACAAACCCAGAGCACTTTGGAACGCCAGTGATTGGGAAGAAATCAAACAGAGGAAGAAGATCCTCTCTTCCTGTGTGAGTGTGTTTGACACCATATTTGCACTTATATTACTGGGCAGTTATCAGACTGAAAGGGCTTCATCCTGTGAAGAGAGCTAGTGTGGTGTGGTTAAGAGTGGTGGTTTAGAGCGGTGGAGTCTGATCTGGAGAACCAGGTTTGATTCCCCACTCCTCCACATGAGTGGCGGATGCTAATCTGGTGAACTGCGTTTGATTCCCCACTCCTCCACATGAAGCCAGCTGGGTGACCTTGGGCTATTCACAGCTCTCTTAGAGCTCTCTCAGCCTCACCTACCTCACAAGGTGTCTGTTGTAGGGAGGGGAAGGGAAAGTGATTGTAAGCCCGTTTGATTCTCCCTTAAGTGGTAGAGAAAGTCGGCATATAAAAACCAACTCGTCATCTTCTGTGTTCGGACAAGGCAAGCAAATTTTGCCCTGGATTTCTCTTTGAATGCTTTTCATTTTCAAGAGAAACTTTTCAGTGGAACATGGCAGGGCAGGGGGAGGTACTGTGCTAAAATAAATGTCCAGGGGTACCTGGATGTAATCACTTGGTTCTTCAGATCCAGACCAGAGATATCAGTCCTACCCCAGAAAGCTTGTGGGCTAGGTGCGAATTCTGATATGAAGATGTTTTAAGATGGAATGGCAGAGCTGGAAGAAGTACAGAAGAGGGCAACCGAGATGATGACGGGGTTGGTGCACTTTCCCAGCGTGGAGTGGTGGTTAAGAGCGGTGATTTGGAGTGGTGGACTCTGATCTGAAGAACAGGTTTGATTCCCCACTCCACATGAGCGGCAGAGGCTAATCTGGTGAACTGGATTTGTTACCCCACTCCTACACACGAAGTCAGCTGGGTGACCTTGGCCTAGTCACAGCTCTGTTAGAGCTCTCTCAGCCCCCCACCTACCTCACGGGGTGTCTGTTGTGGGGAGGGGAAGAGGATTGTAAGCCGGTTTGAGTCTCCCTTAAGTGGTAGAGGAAGTCAGCATATAAAAGCCAACTCTTCTTCTTCCCTGTGAGGAATGGCTGAAGAGTGCAACTTTTCAGTTTAGAAAAGAGACAGCTAAGGGGGGGGGGACATATAGAGGTTTGTAAATTATGCATGGGGTGGAGAGGATTGACAGAACTTTGTTTGTGCTGTCAAGGTTCTGGACTGGGAAGCCCTGTGTTGGAAAGCACAAGGTGTTTTGTGATGGAGCAAAAGTTTTTAGCCTTTACCTGGGTGGGAGGTGTCAAAGAGGGACCTACATAGGGTGCAGAAGTCAGGGCTTCTGTGCCCTGCAGAACCTTTAGCTATTCTCTCTGATGAATGGAAGCAAACATTGAGGAATATGAAAATGTTCATAAGAATGCATAATCTCTGTGGTTGCAGAGTTGAGCTTTTCTTGAGGTGCACCCTTCTTTTTTTTAAGGGGCAGGATATACACAGCCTTTGTCTTGAGTCTTGATAATTAAAGAGCAGTGGGATCAGAGAATGGGCTGAGATGGGAAAGGGAGAAAGACAGAGATTGGCGAGATCTGAACTTGAGTTGAGAAAGTAAGAATTGGTGTAGTACATGGGATAGTTGTACAAAATCTGAGGGTTGTTGGTTCTAGCCTTGGGAGCTCCTGACAGAGGCATCTTTCTCCCTTGCAAGGAACAAAGTAAGCTGCATTTGGCTTTGTTTTAAGAAGAAGAAGAGTTGGTTTTTATACTCCGCTTTCCTCTACCTTTAAGGAGTCTCAAAGCGTTTACAATCACCTTCCCCTCCCCGCAACAGACACTTTGTGAGGTAGGTGCGGCTGAGAGAGTTCAGAGAGAACTGTGACTGGCCCAAGGTCACCCAGGAGGCTTCATGTGGAGGAGTGGGGAAACCAACCCAGTTCACCAGATTCTCCAGAGTCCACCGCTGTGGCTCAGTGGCAGAGCATCTGCTTGATATGCAGAAGGTCCCAGGTTCAATCCCCGGCATCACCAGTTAAAGAGACTAGGCAGGTAGGTGATGTGAAAGACCCCTGCCTGAGATCCTGGAGAGCTGCTGTCAGTCTGAGTAGACAATACTGACTTGGATGGACCAAGGGTCTGATTCAGTATAAGGCAGCTTCATGTGTTCACCGCTCTTAACCACTACACCATGCTGGCTGTCCCTTCCAAAGCATGACAGCTGCAGAGGAACATCTTCCTGACGTTTTGAGCCCCAAAGTACAGTACTGGCAGTAAGGTTACATTCTGTCTGGCTGTTATCTCCATGCTCAGGCTGCTTAAATCGCTGTATGCTTAATCCTCTAGCAACGAAGATGAAAAAGAAGAGGAAAGTAGCGAAGAGGAGGACGATGATAAGAGACGCCTTAACGATGAATTGCTTGGCAAGGTTGTCAGCGTGATGTCTAGCCCCGACAAGGCAGACTGGTATCCAGCTCTGGTAAGTAAGAAATATTGAGGGCGCTCGTCATAACAGCGTGCTCCCACACACACAAAACAGTTTTCAGAGGAGAAGTGTCTTTGGGACTCGGTTGGGGCGGTTCTTCTTTTTGGGATAAGAGCTGGGTTCAGCATGGCTCTGAGCTTGCTTTAAAAGTTTCAAAAATGCTCCCAGCTCTCTTGCAGGTTCTTTGAAAACAGAAAAATAAATATTGGGTATTTAAAAAGAAGAAACACTTCCACTCGGGCTTATCTCTGCATTCAAGGTGTCATTTGCAGTTCTAATGGATTGGGGGGGCTTTCTTGTGGCCCATGGGCTCAATTATTGTTCGCATGAATCAAGATCTAAACGAGATCTGAAGAAACTGGAAAAGTGGGCAGATGTGAACAAGAGGCAATTCATCAAAGACAAGTGCAAAGTTTTACATCTGGGTAACAAAAATGTGAAACTCGCATACTGGATAGGGGATACACTTCTGGGCAGCAGTGTGTGTGAACAAGCTCTTGAAGTATGGGTGGACCATACATGAGCAGCCAGAGTGATGCAGTGGCAAAAAAGGCGAATGTGATCTTGGAGTGCATCAGCAGAGGCATAACATCCAAATCGCAAGATGTCATAGATCTGCTGTACACTGCATTGGTCAGGCCACAACTGGAGTATTGTGTGCAGTTCTGGAGGCCTCACTTCAAAAAGGACGTGGACAGAATGGAGCGGGTGCACAGGAGAGCCAACAAGGATGATCAGGGGCCTGGAGACCAAACCCTATGAGGAAAGGCTGAGGGACTTGGGAATGTTTAGTCTGGAGAAGAGGTTGAGGGGGGACATGATTGCTCTCTTAAAGTATTTGAAGAGCTGTCACTTAGAGGAGGATAGGAAGCTGTGCCTGTTGGCAGCAGAGGATGGAACTTGCAATAATGGGTTTAAATTACAGGCAGAAAGATACCATCTGGATATTAAGAAAAAAATGTTTTGCAGTGAGAGTATTCCACAGTGGAATTGGCTGCCTAGGGAGGTGGTGAGCTCCCCCTCACTGGAAGTCTTCAAGCAGCAGCTAGATGAACATTTGTCAGGAATGCTCTAGGCTGATCTTGCATGGAGGAGCAGGGGGTTGGACTAGATGGCCTGAATGGCCCCTTCCAACTCTATGATTCTAAGAAGCTGCCTTGTACTGAATCAGACCATTGGGCCATCAAGTTCTGTGTTGTCTACTCAGACTGGCAGCAGTTCACCAGGGTTTCAGGAAAGGTCTTTCTCATCACCTACTGCCTGGTCTATTTTAAATGGAGATGCCAGGGGATTGAACGCCCCCCTTCTCTCTGCACGCAGCTTGGATATCGAAGCCTTCCTGGTTCCCAACAAATCACAGATTGTCATTACGTTTAATCGGATGTCACACCAAACTGGATTTTTTTGTTGGGGAGCTTGGAGGTGTGTGTTATCTAAGCTGCATGGAAAAAGTAGCGTGCAAGCCGAAGGACTTGCTGCTTGCCGTAACACAGATGGAAACGCTGGTTTATGAAAGCTAACTTCTTTAAGTTGGGAATGAACAAACAAATCTTCAGTGTGATGTTTTGAAATTTCAGGTCTTATCCCCCAGCTGCAGTGATGAGATAGCAGTGAAGAAGGACCAGTGTTTGGTTCGCTCTTTTGCAGATTCCAAATTGTGAGTTAAAAAAAAAAAGTTTTGGCCTTCTATCCTGGCCATTTTGTGAGTTTTGGGGTGGGTTGCAAAGACTCCACGTAATCAGCTGATTGACTAACAAATGAAAGCAAAAGCACATTATTAAATGAATTCCCGTTAAAGCGTTTAAATCTGGTTTCAAAAAGCCATAACATTTTCTAGCATGTTCTCTCTTCCTGAATTTAATGCAAGGATAGCATTCTGAACAGATCGAAGAGGTCATGATGGGATTTAATAGGATGCTGCCACTGAAGATATTCTCAAAGGTAGGCATAAAGTATAAACTGGCCCTGACCTGGATGGCCCAGGCTAGCCCGATCTCACCAGATCTCGGAAGCTATGCAGGGTCAGCCTTGGTGAGTACTTGGATGGGAGACCCCCAAGGAAGTCCAGGGTTACTCCGCAGAGGCAGGCAATGGGAAACCACCTCTGAACGTTTCTTGCCTTGAAGACCCTACGGGGTTGCCACAAGTTGACTGCGACTTGATGTAATTTCCTACCACTGCCGAGCATAAACTTATTGGAAGACTTTGGTGGTTGCAAAGAAGGGTCAACCGCACATGAAGGGAATTTTCAAGCACAGATTGTGACTTCAGCAGCCTAAAATGTGCAGCCAACGACCTGAGTTTGATCCTGGCGGAAGTCGGGTTCAGGTAGCCGGCTCAAGGTTGACTCAGCCTTCCATCCTTCTGAGGTCGGTAAAATGAGTACCCAGCTTGTTGGAGGGTAAAGTGGAGACGACTGGGAAAGGCACTGGCAAATCACCCCATAAACACAGTCTGCCTAGTAAACGTCAGGATATGACGTCACCCCATGGGTCAGGAATGACCCAGTGCTTGCACAGGGGACTACCTTTACCTATTTAATTACTAGCATGGATATTGGCCAACCGAAAGGGGGGGGAATTGAAACAATACCCAGAGTATAAGTTAAACTTACAACTTGGTCATGATCTTTATTTTTCCCATCTTAAAGCTGGGATTTTATAGTGGGGAGAGATTCTTCTTAAACTCTCTAAAAAACAGTCTCCCTTTGCTCCCAGCATTCAAAACTGCCTCCTCCTGAAACTAACTAGCCAGAGGCCTAGACTCACCAAGTCATTAGGAGATATTTCACATATGTCTCTTGTTTTTCCCCTTTCCCTTGTTTTATGCTATTTAGCACAAATCACCAGTCCATAGTGTTCTTGTCAAAGTTGTATTGCTCTGAGCATGATGGCCAGTAGTAACTCCTTGTTTGTCCTTTGGCAGTCAGTCATTTTTCTTGATAAGTCTACCATAAAGTGAATAAGATTGTTAGTTCCCCACTCCTCCATGTGAGCGGCGGGCTCTAATCTGGTGAACCGGTTTAGTTTCCCTACTCCTACACGTGAAGCCAGCTGGGTGACCTTGGGCTGGTCACAGCTCTCTTAGAGCGCTCTCAGCCCCGCCTACCTCACAGGGTGTCTGTTGTGGGGAGGGGAAGGGCAGGTGATTGTAAGCCGGTTTGATTCTTCCTTAAGTGGTAGAGAAAGTCGGCATATAAAAACCAACTCTTCTCCAATTCTCAAGACAAGCAGAGGCAGATTTCAAGTGCTCATGCCAGGAAATAAGGGGTGAAATATACTGAAGTATGTAGTCCTCTCTTATAAGAGACCCAACATGGTGTAATGGTTAGTGTCGGACTAGGATCTTGGAGATCCAGGTTCGAATCCCCATTCTGCCATGGAAGCTTGCAGGGTGGCCTCGGGCCGGTCACACCCTCTCAGCCTAGCCTTCCTGTCAGGGTTGTTGTGAGGATAAAATGGAGGAGAGGAGAATGCTGTAAGCGGCTTTGAGTCCCCATTGGGGAAGAAAGGTGGGGTGTAAATGAAGCAAATACATAAGAGGGGTGTGTGATCAAGTTGTCTGCAAACTCAAGGACGTTTTAATCGATCACCCCTCTGGCTTTGATGAGTTAACTGATTCATTTGTCCATACTAGTAGTGAATTAGTTTTATTTGCATGTAGCCATAGGCCATTACAAACAAGTCAACAATTACCTCTAATAGTTATTCTAAATCAGTTAAATACAAAACTATGTTAGCTAAATTAGTAAAATGCAAAATAATGTTAGCTAAAAATCGCAACAAAATCCTGGCAAACCAGTAAGAGCTAATAACCATTTAAAATCAGCTCAGCTGGATCAACTCTCTTAGCAGCTATGTTGGACTATTTTCTTTGCTGCCAAGGCAAACAGGGAGGTCTGCAAAAAAATTAGTGAGATTGGTTTTAAGACCAGTTGCCATGTAGTTCACACAAGGTAATGCTGAATGTTAGAGAAGCCATCTTTTTCGTTTTCCTCCCACATGCAAAACCCAAAATAGCCTCAGGAAAACAGCGGCTTGAATCCAAAGAACGGATCTCACTGTGTGCCCCTCCTTGCCATGGCTCCCTGCACCACGTGCAGAGCTGTTCCCGAGGGTCCGGAGACCCCAGGACAGTTATTGGATATATGGTGGGAGGCTGCAGGAAACTGCCATCTTCCCCTTCAGCAGGAATTCCCTTTCCGTTGAGAAGACTGGTTGCCTTAACTTGCGATCCCTCCAACAAATGAGCTAAATTTGGCTGACATGCACTATCTTGATTTTTTTCCCCCAAGCCTGCAGCCTTAATACGCACCCCTGGAATTTATTCATTAGTGAGCATAAGCGCCGTTTCATATGCAAACAATTAGGAGTGCGGCACATATTTCATATCTGGCAGGAATACTGGATTCGGTTTGTATTGGAATGCATATATATTAAAAATAATGAAATTTGCACTGAGGAATTTGCATAGAAATATACTTCTGGGGTTTTTCAAGTGTACGTTGCTTGTTAAGACCGATCAGCTCTGGCGAGGCAGTTGCCGTTTCCCTTTTTGCAGGCAGGGGAGTCTGGCTGAGAGCTGGCAACTCGTCCCAATCCAATTAGCTGAGCAAGGATTTGAAGTCGGGCTTCCAGCGCCTCTAGCTCCCGTGCTTAACACTTTGACACAAACCAGCTAAAAACAGTGAAGTCAAAAGATGAAACCTGGTTGCATTTGTGCAGATTGGTGCCAAGACTCCTGTTATATTGAGAGTGGTTTGAAATTATGCTAAAATATTTGAGCTTTGATAGTACAGCTGCCACCCTCTGTACCCTGGTGGCTTTTTGTCTATGGGGATGCTGTGGGGTGGTGAGGGTGGGGAAACGTCCTTCACTTTGAGGGTCTGCTCACTCACTGATGGGATCTAACCTTTTAAATTTGCACTGTAATTCAGGGTGTGGGTTAGGGTCATTTTCTCAAGCATGCAGTTTTTAACTTGGCTTAATTTAAACATTGAAATAATTGTGCGGGAATTAAGAGTGGGATTTGTCACTGGCCGCATGCATTCGTTACCAGCAAAGGAATTTTTTTTTATAATGGAGGAGTGAGTGGAAAGATACTTAGCACGCTAAAAAGCCAGCCAAGTTATAACTTATCAAAACAATTTTCTTTCAGCTATTCAGTAGCAAGAAAGGACATTGAGGAAATAGACATCCTAAACATTACCAAATCTGAGCTGTCTTCTAGAAAAGGTAAACTGCAACATTTATTCTTTAGACAACTGAGAAATAAATAAGTTACGCAGTGTAGTAGTTTGTTGCTTTAACAAAAGACATGATACATGATGATAGATGTGAAATTACTATTGTTATTGCCTGTATAATGATAGGATTGGCAGTTCAGCCCTAAGAATTAGGATAATTAATTTCCAAGAGACTTGTTCCAAGCAGCTGTGGTTAGGATTACAGCTGTAACAGCTTGAGCCCAAGTGCTATTAATTCCGTTGATTTCGGCACAAGTTCTTAATTGGTTCTCTTGTGGTTCCGTTTCCTGGCTGCAGGGCAAAACCATAAGAACATGAGAAAAGCCATGCTGGATCAGACCAAGGCCTGCCAAGTCCAGCAGTCTGTTTACACAGTGACCAACCAGGTGCCTCTAGGAAGCCAACAAACAAGATGACTGCCGCATTAGTCCCACCACCATCAGACCAGCTAATGTAGATCTTAGTGTTTGCAGACTGAGAAAACATGTTCCAGAGATCAGACCTAGCCACAGTGCAGAGAGAGGAGCACATCTCCCCCTGACGCCCCCTGACAGCTCTCTAGTCTCTGTGGGCTAACTATAGATTAAATAAAATGTGCCTAAGAAAGCACTGACAGCCTCTTGTACGTAGGAAAAAATAATTTTAGAGGAAGACTTGGAAGTAGAGCTGCAATGGAGAAGCCTACTGCTTCTCCACTTCAGGTCTTAACCGTTGAGATCTGCTTTGGGACAAAGAAGAGAGAGAAGTATTTTGAAGTAAAATATGACCTTTTCATCCCCTTGCTGGTTGTCTGCTGGAATTTGCCTCCAAGACACTTTCTTCTGCCAGGTTCAAGATCCAGGCTGTACCTGCAAAGAAAGCAGGCATGTGAAACACATTGTGGGGGGTGCAGCAGAAGAGCTGTTTGGGGAAAAGATTAAGGCTTTCATAAGAACATCAGAAGACCCCTGCTGGATCAGACCAGTGGTCCATCTAGGCCAGCATCCTCTCACACAGAGTGGCCAACCAGTTACTCTGGAGGGCCAACAACTGGGCCTAGAGGCTGAGACCTTCCCTGTATGTTGTCTTCTGGCACTGGTATTCAGAGGTTCGCTTCAGTCACTGTGGCTAATAGCCACTGGGAGACCTCTTTTTCATGAATCTGTCTAATCCCCTTTTAAAGCTGGAGAGCCAGTGTGGTGTAGTGGTTAAGAGCGGTGGTTTGGAGTGATGGACTCTGATCTGGAGAACCAGGTTTTATTCCCTACGCCTCCACATGAGCGGCGGAGGCTAATCTGGTGAACTGGATTTGTTTCCCCACTCCTCCTCGTGAAGCCAGCTGGGTGACCTTGGGCTAGTCACGGTTCTCTCCAAAGTCTCTCAGCCCACCTACCTCACATGGTGTCTGTTGTGGGGAAGGGAAGGTGATTGTAAGCCGGTTTGAGTCTCCCTTAAGTGGTAGAGAAAGTTGGCATGTAAAAACCAACTCTTCTTCTTCCTCCTCTTAACAAGCTATAGGCAGTTGCCTGGCTGTCATGGAGATCTGCATACTTAAAATTTGCAGTGTCAAAAGTGTTATACTTTTAGGATAAGGAATGTTTGAAGGGGATGCTGATCTAAAGTTTACCTGCAGCCACATGTAAGTAATTAAGCAGTAATGCTGACCATTGGCAATGTGCATTTGGAATGCTCTCGTTAGGGGTGTGTTAACAACACGGGTGCCATACTGGGAAAACAGAAACTTGCCTCTGAAATCTCTGGGTTTCCCTTGAATCGAAAACATTCTGGAGCAGGGGAATAAAAATATTTAGGGGAGGGGCTGTGGCTCAGTGGTAGAGCATCTGCTTGGCATGCCAAAGGTCCCAGGTTCAATCCCCGGCATCTCCAGTTAAAGTGACCAGGCAGGGAGGTGATGTGAAAAACCCCTGCCTGAGGCCCTGGAGAGCCGCTGCCGGTCTGAGTAGACAGTACTGACCGTGATGGGCCAAGGGTCTGATTCAGTAGAAGGCAGCTTCATGTGTTCATGTATGCGACCGATGTCCATCTAAGCTTCTCCCTATGCTGAAATAAGTGACCTGGCGTTCTCAAGACCCGCTTAACATGTAACAAAAATAATGGAAGAGTTTTGTGGCATTTGTTAATGCATTCATGGTGGCATGAGCTTTCGGGGTCAGACTCCACTTGTTCCACAGACAAGGGCCAGTAGAAAAGAGAAAAAGACCAGTAGCACCCTTAAAGACTAACAAAATTCCTGGTAAGGATATGAGCTTTCATGAGTCACAGTTCACTTATTCAGATATCTCAACAAAAGCTCATACCCTACCAGAAATTTAGTTCATCTTTAAGGGTCCTACTGGACTCTTGCTCTTTTCTGCTGCTACAGACAGACTTAACAAGGCTACCTGTTGTGATCTAACTGAAGGGTCACTTCACCTGCTAGTTACGAGGGAGGCCAAAAAACCCACATGCCCTGCTGTTCCAAATTTTTTTTTTAGAGGTGGACAGTCTTAGACCTTCTGTTTGCATGCTGAAAGTCTCAACGTCAGTCCCCACAATCTCCTGTTAAAAGCAGGTCAAGTATTGGGACCTTTGCAGGCAACACTGACTCTGTACAACTCAGCTGTAATAAGCTGCATAGCCTAGACAAGCCTGATCTTGTCAGTGCTCAGACCCTAAGCAGGGTCAATACTTGGATGGGAGAGCACCAAGGAAGACTGGGGCTGCTAAGCAGAGGAAGGCAATGGCAAGCCATCTTTGTTCATCTCCTGCCTTGAAAACTGCATGAGGTGGAACTTCATGGACTTCACCTAGGGTATTGAGTTCAGTTTTGGGCACCACCATTTAAGAAGGATGTAGACAAGCTGGAACAGGTCCAGAGGAGGGCAACCAAGATGGTGAGGGGTCTGGAGATCAAGTCCTATGAGGAAAGGTTGAAGGAGCTGGGTATGTTTAGCCTGAAGAGGAGAAGAGTGAGAGGTGAAATGATAACCATCTTCAAGTACTTAAAGGGCTGTTATAGAGAAGATGGTGCTGAGTTGTTTGCTGTTGTCCCAGAAGATCGGACCAGAACCAACGGGTTGAAATGAAATCAAAAGAATTTCCGTCTAGACATTAGGAAGAACTTTCTAACAGAGCAGTTCCTCAGTGGAACAGGCTTCGTCGGGAGGTGGAAAGCTCTCCTTCCCTGGAGGGTTTTAAGCAGAGGCTAGGTGGCCGTCTGTCAGCAATGCTGATTCTATGACCTTAGGCAGATGATGAGAGGGAGGGCAGGTTGGCCATCTTCTGGGTGTGGAGTAGGGGTCACTGGGGGTGTGGGGGGAAGGTAGTTGTGAATTTCCCGCATTGTGCAGGGGTTGAACTAGATGACTCTGGTGGTCCCTTCCAACTCTTTGATTCTATGAGTCGCCATGAGTTGGTTGCGACTCGCTAGCATGCTTTAGTTTTTTTATAATTCAGCATTGTGTAATTTGGGGAGTATTCCTCTACGCTGTTCCATGTATTATTCCCTCTGAGATTGTGCGAACATTCCCAAAAGCAAACATTACCACACAGGACCTTTTGCTACGCTTTTATCCATGCCATGTGAATAACAGGGATTAAAGTATGCTGAGGCTTAAGTATACCACATTATAAGAACTGGACAGTTTACCTTAAAATTTAGGGTGACAGTTCCAGGCTGTCTGTGACCTGATACAAAAGAATAGAATCATAGAGTTGGAAGGGACCACCAGGGTCATCTAGTCCAATCCCCTGCACAATGCAGGAAGTTCACAACTACCTCCCTCCCCCACAACCCCAGTGACCCCTACTCCATGCCCAGAAGATGGCCAAGATGCCCTTCCTCTCATGATCTGCCTATGGTCATAGAATCAGCATTGCTGACATATGGCCATCTAGCCTCTGCTTAAAAACCTCCAGGAAAGGAACGCTCACCACCTCCCGAGGAAGCCTGTGCCACTGGGAAACCACTTCAATTGTCAGGAAGTTCTTCCTAATGTTTAGCTGTTTAATTTAATTTAATTTCAACCCAGTGGTTCTGGTCTGACCTTCTGGGGCAACAGAAAACAGCTTGGCACCATCCTCTATATCAAAGCTTCTTAAACTGAGTCGCGACCCCATATGGGGTCGCGTAACTGAATGTGGGGGTTGCGAAAAATTTGGCAACAGTAAAAGGTTTCTGTTTTAAATTGTTCTAAAATAAATTTCTTCATGATTTATTATGTTTGATTTGTATACCTATTTTATATACCTGTATACCTGGGGTCATGCAAAAATTTCTCGGGCAAAAAGTGGTTGCGAGTGGGAAAAGTTTAACAAACCCTGCTTTATATGACAGCCCTTCAAGTACTTGAAGATGGTTACCATATCACCTCTCAGTCTTCTCTTCAACCTTTCCTCATAGGATTTGCTCTCCAATAAGTTAGAGGATGCCCCTTAATGTGGTTAAAACCCTGGGGGGGGCACCCCTTCCATTTTCTAACTTGATGGCTCTGCATTGAACTTGGCGGTCTTAACGTGAAATGTAGAATGGTTGAGGCTAGCGCCAATTGGTAATGATGCAGTTTTGATTCTTAGTACCTTGAGTTGAGTAAGCACGGGCCGTTTTCCCCCCCGAAGGGTTGCAAGAAGCAAGCTCCTTCTTCAGCCTGAAAGCGATACCTGCTAACTGGAAGATGGACATGCGCGAAATCTTGGAATCGTCCAGCAGCGACGAAGACGAGGGAGGGGAGGCGAAGAGTGGAGAAGAGGAAGAGAAAGGAGAGCACAAAGAGGAGGAGGTAGTGGTAAGTGTGCTTTTTTTGTTGTTTGAATGAGCGTGTGACTTAATGAGTGTGTGACATGCCCCAAATGTCGTAAGATGCCACACTCGTAAAATAATTTTCAGAGACTCTTACTTACCTGATCCTTTGGATGTTGACTTGAAAATAAGGGCTGGTCTGTTCAACGGTGCTTGCTTCCAGGTGAATGGGTACGGGGTTGCTGTTTTACTGGAAGATACTGAATTTAAAACTACCATCCCTTGAGTGGGTAGATAATGCAGTCCACTGGTGGAGTGAGGAAAAACTCTAGATCATCACGTTTCTTGTCTGTTGAAGAACATGGTTCCCTCTGATTTCTTTCTTTAAAAAAAATATTTTTATTTTTATAAGAAACACACGTACATCATACTCTCCCCATACAGAATTAATACTCTACACCCACAACAAGATCCTCATTAAGTACCTAACAGAGCAGACCTAATACATTCCATATCATCTGAAACTAATCTCTGGATCTACACAAACATCACATCTATATGTTACTTGTGTGTGTGTGTGTGTTAAGTGCCGTCAAGTCATTTCCGACTCATGGCGACCCTATGAATCAATGTTCTCCAAAGTGTCATATCCTTAACAGCCTTGCTCAGATCTTGCAAACTGAGGGCTGTGGCTTCATTATTGAGTCAATCCATCTCTTGTTGGGTCTTCCTCTTTTCCTGCTGCCTTCCACTTTTCCTAGCATGATTGCCTTTTCCAGTGACTCTTCTCATCATGTGACCAAAGTATGACAGCCTCAGTTTAGTCATTTTAGCTTCTAGGGTCAGTTCGGGATTGATTTGATCTAAAACCCACTGATTCGTTTTTTTGGCGGTCCAGGGTATCCGTCACACTCTCCTCCAACACCACATTTCAAAGGAATCTACTTTCTTCCTATCAGCTTTCTTCATTGTCCAGCTCTCACACCCATAAATAGTAATAGGGAATACGATGGCAAGAATTAACCTGATCTTGGTTGCCAGTGTCACATCCTTACACTTAAGAATGTTTCTAGCTCCTTCATGGCTGCCCTTCCCAGTCTCAATCTCCTTCTGATTTCTTGGCTGCAGTCTCCCTTTTGGTTGATGATGGAACCAAGGAATAGAAAGTCTTCAACAATTTCAATTTCCTCATTGTCAACCTTAAAGTTGTATAATTCTCCTGTAGTCATTACTTTTGTTTTCTTGATGTTCAGCTGCAGTCCTGCATTGGCACTTTCTCTTTTAACTTTCAGCAGTAGTTGTTTCAGGTCCTCGCTATTTTCCGCCGGTAATGTAGTATCATCGGCATATCTCAAATTGTTAATGTTCCTCCCCTCCAATTTTCACTCTCCCTTCCTCTAAATCTAATCCAGCTTTCCTAATGATGTGTTCTGCATACAGATTGAAGAGGTAGAGAGATAAAATACATCCTTGTCTAACACCTTGTCTAACAATACGATGCTTACCTTATTTGAAATTATATTATACTAATATGTTAATACCTATTAGTGGGCCTGACAATATTTCTCTACTGTAGTTAAAACCAATTATTTTAATACTAAACCTAAAATCTAATAACTGTATCCATACTTCACATCTGTTATAATCAGTATAATCTCTTAGAGTAGTTAAATATATATGTGTTTGTGTTAAGTGCCGTCAAGCCGCTTCCGACTCATGGCGACCCTATGAATGAAAGTCCTCCAAAATGTCCTATCTTTGACAGCCTTGCTCAGATCTTGCAAATTGAAGGTTCTGGCTTCCTTTATTGAGTCAATCCATCTCTTGTTGGGTCTTCCTCTTTTCCTGCTGCCCTCAACTTTTCCTATATATATACCTACATTCTCCATCAACATATATATATACCTATATTCTCCATCAACACCACCCACTAACCTTTTTGGGGGGCAGGGGGACGATTCTTCTACCCAGTGTGGACGAAACGGCAACTGCAGGTACTTGGTGACCATACGGACAAACGTGAGGTTAGTGGGGAGGGGTCAAGAAAGATTCTGGGCTGCTTTTCTGTCTTTTCCCAGCTTCCCCTGTTGCTGCGTGACAATATAAAAAGAGCTCTGCTGGATCAGGTGAAGACAAATATCCCGTCCCACACACACACATTGGCCACCCAGGGAAGGCCATAAGCAGGGCATGAGGGTGGTAGCTCTGCCTCACGGTTGCCACCCAGCAACTAGCATTCAGTGACACACTGCAGATGGAGGGGATATGATTGATTAAACCCTGGCTAACACATATTGTAAAGGAGCCCCGTGGCACAGAGTGGTAAGCTGCAGTACTGCATTCAAAAAGCTCTGCTCACGACCTGGGTTTGAGCCCGATGAAAGTCGGTTTCACGTAGCCGGCTCAAGGTTGACTCAGCCTTCCATCCTTCCGAGGTCGGTAAAATGAGGACCCAGCTTGCTGGGGGTAAAGTGTAGACGACTAGGGGGAGGCAATGGCAAACCACCCCGTAAACACCGTCTGCCTAGTAAATGTTGGGACGTGACGTCACCCCATGGGTCGATAGTGACCCAGTGCTTGCACAGGAGACTACCTTTACCTGACAAATATTGTACACCAGGAGAATGATTTGCCTCCTTCATGTGCACAGTTGGTTGAATAGGCTTTGGTTGGTTGAATAGTTGGTTGAATAGTTGGTTGAATAGTTATTCAATTCTGTGGAAATTCATTCGAGAGGTAAGCCCAGCTGAGTTCCCATTGAGTATGAATGCAGCACCCTAAACCTCAGAGATACTTGTATTTTAGAAGGCGAGAGAAAAGCTATTTCAAGAAAGCCTTTCAAAGAAATTCTGTCCGAGGTTCCATGGATTAGTATGTGGCTCACTTAGTTCATAACCCTCAATGAGAGGTTATCCCAGGGATCCCCAACCTTGTTGAAATGGTGAGCCTTTTGGGGATTTTGAGAACAGGTAGAGAACAACTGAGAACCAGTGTGGCGTAGTGGATACGAGCGGAGGGCTCTAATCTGGAGAACCGGGTTCGATTCCCCACTCCTCCACTTGAAGCCCCCTGGGTGACCTTGGGCCAGTCACAGTCCTCCCCGAACTGTCTCGGCCCAGGCGGAGGCAGGCGATGGCAAACCACCCTCCGAACATCTCTTGCCTTAAAAACCCCATCAGGGTTGCCATGAGTCAGCTGCGACTTGACAGCACACACATCTACAAGTTAGATTAGAACATTTTAATTTTAAATAAATGCCTGCCTTGGTAGTTAAAAAAAATCCACAGGGGGTGATAAATGAAGACTCCTTCAAAGGCTGGCATCTTGAATGTACAGCTCTGCAGCCTGGTTTCTACTGCAAGGGTTTGGGATAGGGGAGTTGCTTAAGAACACATTTTTTGGTTGCTTTGCTACGCTCCTGGGTTCCAGGTGTGTTCTTTTTGCTGATATCATTTGTTGCATTGTTGTGCGTGCCTCTGATATGGAACCAGAGATGGGTCCACCTGGAAAACGCAAGATTTTTTTTTAATGTAAAAGTGGCAAGGAGTTGTGAGTTGAGATCCAGGCATGGGGAATGTGAATATACTGTCTGCATCTTCCAGATGCAACCCCTCACTATGCATGCAGAGTCCTGAGGCGATTAGGAGATTTGTCACATATTTTGAAGGTCTGTATGCTTGCAGTGGCTTTTAAGTTGATCCCTTTCTGTTCTGGGATCGCGTTAAAGCGGTTGGTGTCTGCTGAAGCTCACAGCTGTACATCATAAAGATGGCGTAACTAAGATACAGATTAATTCATACCAGCTCAAAATATTTGCAGAGTCAGATTGCGGGTGCAATCTTACAGAAAATTGAAGGCAGGATTTTTCTCCCACTAGTGTTCCCACTAGAGGAAGGCACTGGCAAACCACCTCTGTTAGTCTCTTGCCATGAAAACCCCAAAAAAGGGGTCGCCATAAGTCGGCTGCGACTTGATGGCACTTTACACACACACACAGCGTTTCAAGAGGGAAGCATTTATTCCTTGAACTAACTTTGTTTTCCTTTACTAGATTACTATATTCCCTTTACTATATATAAATAGTTATATTTACATAATAACCTGTCTCAGCCTTCATCTTGAAGTCACAGGAAGCCAGACAATTCTGTGTTTCTATCAATGCTCTCTACAGGAATCAAGGAACTGAACTCCAGAGTACACTGAAGCAGTACTGAATTCTCTTAATTGAAAGGAAGGGTATAATTTCTAAAAATATATACAAACTCTCACGTCCTTCACTTTTTAAAATCGCTGTTCCCAAGAAGACCAGGATCTTTCTCACCAAACAAAGCTTCTTGGACATTTCAGTTTTTAAAGAAGATAAACAGGCATGTGGATAAAGGTGATCCAATAGACCTTATATACTTGCACTTCCAAAAGGCTTATATATGTATATTAGGATTTCCATCGTTCATTTTGGTGATCTCTACAATTATGTCACTTCTGCCTTGACATAAATGAAGTTGAAAGCCAGGGTTACCAACTCTTAGAAGGCGCAAATCTGGCAAGGGGTGGAAACTGGCCGAAAGGTCTACAGCCCTTCAGCTTCCTTTAAAGCTTTGGGAGGGGAAGGAAACAGGAAAGGCCAAGCCAGCAGCTGGGCAAAAGGTTTTTACAGTAAACACCCACCATCCATCCCCATTCCGTTGCCTCGTGATTGGAACGCCTTGGATAATTTTGAGTGAGATTGGTGGAGACTGTTCATTTTCACCCAAAGTGATCAGAGTTGTTCCAACCACGAGGGGAACAATAAATAAGAAATACATTTAATTAACCATCAGCCTTTCTCATATTCCTTTTAATAGGAAAAAAAACCCCTCTCATCTGCTAGTCAGTTGGAAGTTAGGAGAACCGGTCGTTAAAATGGGAAATTGTATGCATTGGCATGGCAGTTGTAGCAAAGATTGTTTATACTTCCTGTTATTTCTGTGCAAGAACAAGTGGATTTGCCTCTCCACCAGCTCATGGATGTGAACTGAAATATCCACATGGCTAGGCAGAGCGGAGGCAGCAAGTGAGGGCAAGGAAACCCATTACTTTAGTTGCCCACAGCCCTACACCCACCCTAGTTCACTACTGTCACTTCTGGGTGCGGGCATTTTCTGTGTCTGTTATGATGGGGATGGATTCAGCGTCAAGAGAGAACAGACCTGGAGGTACCGGATAAACAGTTAAATTGTGGAACTCCCTGCCCCAGGATGTGGTGATGACTGCCAACTTGGAAGGCTTTAAGAGGGGAGTGGACATGTTCATGGAGGAGAGGGCTACTAGTCAAAATGAATACTATTCATGGCTACTAGTCATGATGCCTACCTGTTCTCTCTAGGATCAGATGGGCATTCCTGTTATATTAGGTGCTGTGGAACACAGGCAGGACAATGCTGCTGCAGTCATCTTGTTTGTGGACTTCCTTGAGGCACCTGGTTGGCCACTGTGTGAACAGACTGCTGGACTTGACGAGCCTGGGTCTGATCCAGCAGGGCTTTTCTTATGTTTCTTATGTTAAGGCTTTAAGAGGGGAGTGGACGTGTTCCTGGAGGAGAGGGCTATCCATGGCTACCAGTCAAAATGGATACCAGTCATGATGCACACCTATTCTCTCCAGGATCAGAGGAGCATGCCTAGTATATTAGGTGCTGTGGAAGGAACACAGGCAGGATGCTGCTGCTGCGGTCGCCTTGTTTGTGGGCTTCGTAGAGGCACCTGGTTGGCCACTGTGTGAACAGACTGCTGGACTTGATGGACCTTGGTCTGATCCAGCATGGCCTTATGTCCTTATATCACTCCTTTTCTCATGTAGCAGGATTCTCAATCAGCCCTCCACACACCAAGAAAGGTCCATCGTGAGGAGATGGGTCTCTGGTAACTGTCATTCAGCACAGTTTGCTGCTTGTTTCAATGAACACAGTGGCTCAGAACGACTGCAGAGGCTGAGGGAATGTTAGCCAGAAGTCCACTACTCAAATATCCACCTAGCCATGAACTTGCGAGGGAGCCACACATCTTAATCGGTGATGTGGGGAAAGACATCCTGGCCTTAGAGAACTGAGAGGGGAGGGGTTGTGGCTCAGTGGTAGAGCCTCTGCTTGGCACACAGAAGGTCCCAGGTTCCATCCCCGGCATCCCTGGCATCCCCAGTTCAAGGGATTCGGCATGCAGGTGATGTGAAAGACGCTGGAGACCCTGGAGAGCCGCTGCCGGTCCGAGCAGACAAGACTGAGGTGACAAGAACCTTGATGGACCGAGGTTCTGATTCAGTATAAGGCAGCTTCGTGTATTCATGTGTGATATGTGGAGGGGTAGGTTCTGTGTTCTGAAATGTTTGCACAGTAAGAGAGTGGCTTGCCCTTTAGGAACCTTGATAGCAGTCAGGGTAAGAGCACTGGAAAATCAAACTGAGTCCCCCCCCCCCATCTCACTGAAGAACTATTTTCTGCAACTTTTATATTGTATTTTAAATGAACAGAGGTGGGATGATTCTAATGCACCATTTGGTCTGTTAACTGCTTTGTGAGCCCTGTTTTCCAGCCCTCTGATTCACAGTGGGGCTTTCTTTGGGCTTGTCTTTCTCGCCGGGGAGATGGTCAGACATTGGGTTGCCGGTTCCAGCTTGGGAAATTCCTGGAGATTTGAGGGGTGGAGCTTATAGAGGGGCAGGGTTTTGGGGAGGGGAGGGACCTCAGTGGGATATAACGCCCATAGAGCCCCACCTTCCAAAGCAGCCATTTTCTCCAGGAGATCTCCAGTCATTCGGAGATCAGTTGTGATTCCTGGAGATCGCCAGGCCCCACCTGGAGGTTGGCAACCCTAGGTTAGAAGGCTTCCCCTTGTAAAAATGCTTGTGTCAATACTGGGGAAGAAAAGACGGCGAATCTTATTTCCTTGCTTAGTTTTGGGGTGTGGTGGCAGTTGCCTTCAGTCTTAGGGCCGGCTTACAGGGAAGGCCTGAGGTCCCATGAGAGGAGACCTCCCTGTTGTTTTCTCGTGGGCTCGTGGCTTCTGTGTCTGGCCCTCGTGGGACCTGAAAGCGGGCCGAGGATGCGTATCCTCGTGTCCCTCTCCGTTTGGCTACTATGCAAAGCGGGGGGGAAGCAAACATTTTCTTTGTCTTAACACCCAGAGGCCTACGGGGTGTGTGTTTGTGGCGGAGGGAAGCTCTCCGCATACGCGGAGAGCTTCCCTCCGCCACAAACACACACCGGAGAATCTCGTACGCGATTCTCCGGATTGAATTTTCTTTTGCAGTTGAAAAACGTTTGGGGGGGATTCTTAAATATGAACACACACACACACACACACACCACGAGAGAAATCTAAACAAAAGCTTGAAAAGTCTCCCCCTCTCCGAGAATCCATCTGTCGAACACTGATCCTACTTGCGGAAAGCAAAGCTGGTTTTTTTCTTCGACTCTCCGAAATCCTGCAGTTCCGTGTGTGGTTTGTTTGTGTGTGTGTGTGTGTGCGTGCGTGCATGCGTGTGCATCTTGGCTGGTTTTTAAATCCCGGGGCCTGCCGGAAAGGAACAGGCCGGACTTCTTCTCCTTTTGTTCGCCCCCCCCCCCGTCCACCGCGTGGAATCTCGAGGATCCCCGTTTAGAAGCCGGGAAGGCGAAGGGGCGACTCGGCCCGCCTTGGGAGTTACGCCGCCGCCCGTTTCCCTGTCACTTCCCCCCCATCGTAGTCTTGCGGGTCTCTCGGAAGGCCCCCCCCCCAAAAAAAACCCAGAATGGCCGTTCATGCTCAGAGGTTGCCTACGGGGTTGCCATGGCGATGCACTGTTGGTTCCCAGTGAGCATGCTCGGCAAAAGAGAGAGGAAGATTTAGCAAAGGCTTGGCTGGCTGCCCGGGGGAGGGCTTGCCAGATGCTTTGAAATGGGGCTGTCTCTCTCTCTCTCTCCTTTTCCCCTTTCATGTAATGTCTGATTTGTTTTTTTGTTTTGGGGGGGGGAACAGGGACGAGCATGTAAGCGGCGCTGCGTTACTGGTGGGCTCGGTTTGCAGCATGAGGAAGGGGAGGGAATATTTTTGCAAGTTAGGCTGAAGTACGGCGGCGAGGCACCGCAAGCAGAACTGTAGGTAGGAAAAGGGGGGACAATATAACCGTTGCTCTCTTGAGAGAGGGAGAGAGAGAACTGCAGCACATAGGTAAGGATTCCTCGTGTGTTCGGTCGCTGGGGGAGGATGCAGGGAGGGGTTGTTTGAGGGTTTTTATAAGTTTCAGTGGCTCGGTGGTGCATGCGGTTTTTTTTTCTTTCTTCCCTTGCAAAAAAGAAAAAAAAACTAATTTTTTTTAGTCCTTGTGCCAAAGAAATAGTGGTTTTCCCTAACAAAATGGAGTCACTTTCCCATGCAAGCATGCTAATACTGAGCGAAATGTAAAAGCCCTGATCATTTGTGGAATGTGAAATCTCCCCTCCCCCTCCCTTACGTTGTTATACATAGTGAATAGGCCACATTTTGCAGGGTGTGAACAGTTGCAGCCCGCACTGGGCTCCCTTTCTCTCCCCCCCCACACCTTCAGCATTTGTAAATATCCTGCTTCGCAGGTAAGTGACTATCAAGGACAGCCCCTTTTGACTCCAGGATCGTGTTTTATACCATCGTTGCCTTGCTCCCAAAGAGCTTTCTGCCGTTCAAACAAAAGGCAAGGGAGAGGAGGAAGCTTTCTTTTTTTCAAAAAGAAAAAGAAGGGAACCATTCCTGTGGAGTAAATGGAGTCCCCCCCCCAGGCCTAATTCGAAGAAAACAAACTGTTGGGGGAAAGCAAGACGTTAAAAGTACATGAGAAGGAGAAATCTGTAGGATCTATTGTTTCATGTGGTGGAGATTCTCTTCTCTCCCCCACCCCCAAAAAGAAAACATGAATATTCAGAGATGAAGCAAGCTGGTAGGACGCTGGATCTGGCTTTCCTGCTGTCAGCAGAAAAACTGTCATGCTGAATCATTAAGACAGGTTAACATTTTAAAATTCTCAGACATAAGGTTAGTCTCACTGGCATGTGCTCTGTCTCCTTCTCTCCCCCTCCCCTCCCCCAGATCTTCTCTCGGAGGAAAGTATTCAGGAATTTTTGTCGGGTTGCACTCTCAAGGGGTTGCTGCCGACTTGAAATGCAGACAAAAGTCAGCCGATAAGTAAAGAATCTTCATGTGGCTTCTCTGTCTGCTTTGTGAAGCGGAGCATCTTTCACATGCTGTGTTTGGAAAAGAACGGGTGGGCAGAAGTCCTCCTATTCCAATCAAGCCGGGGGGTGAAATTATCCGACGCTACCTTTTCGTGCTGAGATTTTGCCGTTTTGGTAAATTTGTCTGTACGTTTTGGCTGTGCAGTAGTCTTCTTCTCCCCCCTCCCCCAAAGAATGCTGAGCTTACTTGCAGATGGTGGCTTTAGACCCAATGCTCGTACGTCAGTTCATTTGTTCCAGTGCAGCTTGCGTGAGGTTTCCATGTGCTCCGCTGGAACATGCAGAAATCACGTAGTATCACTTCTTAAGGGATCGGTTCTGGGATGCCCCCTTCCCTCAAAAGCCTTCCTCAAGATATCCATTTCTGCCTTGTTTTATCGTCAGCAAGGTAATTTAGACGGATGGGCTTCCAGTGCTCTGTGCGGCAGTTTCCGCCTGGGACTCACCCATTTTCTCGTTGCACCATTCTGCACCCCGATCCCCCCCCCCATATAAATTTGATATACATGGTGAATATGGGTTAGAATCGGATATGAATCAGGTCAGTTGAGTCTGCTGCATAGGTCCCTTGAATCATCCGGCAGCTTGACTATGACTTTTTGCTTCTTCAGAAACACCTGTATCAGTTGGAATTTGGTCTGTGGTGAGAGGAGAGGTGGCTTGCAAAAACCAGCTGCGCTCGCTGGGTATCTAAGATGGTTTTGTGGTTGGCTGTGTAAAGTTTAGCTTGCATGCCCCTCGCTAGAACAGTAGTGCATCCCTGGTACTGTTCGAACGACTAGGTCTCTTTACAACTCTCCCAAACTAGTGTGCAGTAATCTTGAACTATTGTTGGCTTTGTGACCGGATTTTATCAGTTCTGAAAAGTTTTATTAATTTTCCTGTCCATTTTGCTTAGCCTGGATGCTTTCCACTCCTTTCCCGGAGGTAAGCGTCTCGATTAGTCAAATCTGAATCCTTGAACTGTAAGCCAGACCTCCATTGAACTCTTGTCAGTAGCAGCTTCTTCAAACTTGCCTGCCGCTCTGCAGCCGGTTGCTGCTTCATACACTGGGGTCCCCTAAATCTCTACAGTTTGTCCAAACTGGGACCATATTCTCCATTCTTTGGACTACATGAGAATCGGAGAATCTTCCAAAGGCTGTGCTTCTCTGGCAGAAGCACTGCAGTTCTTGCAGCCTGAGAACAGGCATTTCCCCCTTTTTCATTGGATGCAATGGTTTGTGGGAGATCTTAGCTAAATTAACATACGGCCCCTTAAGCAGCAAGGGCTTGGCTTTCCCGGCACATCATACAAGCAAGGGGGGAAATTTTTGGACTGGGAACGTGGGATGCCAGCAAAACGGCTGGTAGCTTTTAATGCTTGTTCTTTCTTCACGCTCCTCTTCACTGGCCTTGGGAAATCAAATTGTTAGCTGAAAACCGCACACAGCTATTGCTGCATGTTCAAGAACGCACAAAGAATGACTAAGAGTGTACAGGAGTTTCAGCTTGAAACTTCTGCGAAAACCTTACATGTGTAAAATCCAGGAGATCCATCTCCTTGGCCTCTGTGTCTGACAGTAGACCGTCTGTAGCTACTGCGGTATAATTATTGTATCTGTTTGACTCTTTTGTCCTTGCTGGAAGGTAACGTGCACTTTTTCTGTGTGAGCCGCATACGGTATATATTTTTTGTTTTTCTTAGGGTAGTTCTCATCAGTGATTTCTTAGTTTCCCGAGATCGAGCAATGCAGCGAGATGTTTGCGACCTCCTGGCCGACTTAGAATGCAAAAAAACAAATCACAACCTTTCCGGCAGGATCTTAACACCTTGATGCTTGCATGGCCACTATTAGAAATGCTTTTGCATAAATCATATGGACTCATAAGTCCTTCTAAATATAGACTTGTTCATCCTTTAGGGCAATACAGAAGGGGGTGAGGTTTTCTGATCTGTGTGAAGGTCTGAGGTGCCTGCCTTTCCTTTTTCCTGAAGGATAACAAGTGTTCTGTTTCACTGTTTTTAAAAGCCTCGTAATGCTTAAAATGGAAGCAAAAAAATCAGAGTGGCATCCAGTCCCATGATGGCTTCTTAGAACTTGGCTGTCACTTTTAATACATGTTGACTATGGGTCCACAGCATGAACTGCTGTTCACAGGCCTGAACAAATCCTGCTGTTGACAATCCTATATCAGAAGAAGATGAAGAGTTGGTTTTTATATGCCAGCTTTCTCTACCACTTAAGGAAGAATCAAACCGGCATACAATCACCTTCCCATCCCCTTCCTACAACAGACACCCTGTGAGGTAGGTGGGGCTGAGAGCTGTGACTAGCCCAGGGTCACCCAGCTGGCTTCATGTGGAGGAGTGGGGAATCAAACCCGGTTCTCCAGATCAGAGTCCACTGCTCCAAACCACTGCTTTTAACCACTATACCACGCCGGCTCTCAGTTATTATACTTTATCAACTCTTTAAAAGTAATAACTTGACTCCCTTTCATGTTCCTTTGTAATGCACCCTGCTTTGAAAACTGAACAATATACTTTTTAAATTGCATTAAAAAATATTGGAACCACAGAGTCCCAGCTCTGTAATAGTGAACAGTTACGCTGAAAGAAATTATTTAACTAGGGAGGAGAAACTTTGCCCAGTTCTGCCCATACCCACAATAGAGGTCATTTAACGTTATTTTAAAAGGTGCAAGGAAGAGTTTTAGATAGAAAGAGTAGTATCTTTTTTTTTTTGCACAAACCTCTGCCAGGTGTGTGAAATTAAACGCATAGGCTTATAAAACAAATGGAAACATGGCCTGGATCCTGATTACTGCAAGCCAGACAGTGCTTGTGGAATGGGATTTTCCTCCTCTCCCCCCACTCCAAGCTCTCACAGTCAAGAAAGAAAGAAAGGATGTTCTCGGGCCATGGTCCCCAGGCCGTGGGTTAGGACCCTCAGTTGGGTTACAGAGCCCCACCTCCTGGGCCACGAGTCCTGAAAGAGTCGCCTTTTGGTGGGGTCTGCCCTATAGAAGGACCTGTGGATCATTCATGTTCATTGACAGCAAGCCCCATCTCCAGTTTGTTGTTACCCAGGTATAGAGTAGAGCAGCAGAATGGTGAGGGAAAGTCACGCTGGAAACTCTTGTCTTGGTCCTCATCGTGGTATTCCTTCCGGTGCTGGAACTCGCCCAAGGTCACCCAGCTGGCGGCATGTGCAGGTGTGGGGTAACAGACCCAGTTCTTCAGATTAGCCTCCGCCACTCATGTGGAGTGGGGGAATCAAACCTGGTACCCCAGATCAGAGTCCACCACTCCAAACCACCGCTCTTAACCGCTGCACCACACTGGCTCCCTACAACTGACTAGGCGAGTAGGTGATGTGAAAGACCCCTGCCTGAGACCCTGGAGATCACTGCTGGTCTGAGTTAGATGATATTGACATTGATGGACAAAGGGTCTGATTCAGTATACAGCAGGTTCATGTGGTCCAGTTTGTTCCATAGTGTGATAGGTCAGGTCACCAAACAGACACACATGGGTGGGCCCTCTGCTTCTGGTAGATGTCAGCATGTGTAAATGAACTATTTTGACAACAGCGTCTAACAGGACTTCCCGGCCTAATACTTGTCCTAAACAATGTCTGCCCCATGACGCTTGTCACTTCTATATTAACAATAATAAATAATAAACTTTTATTTGTACCCCACCCTCTCCTGGCCAAGGTGGGCTCAGGGTGGCTACCAACACAGTTACACATAACATTTACTTAAAATAAGAAGAGTTGGTTTTTATATGCTGACTTTCTCTACTACTTAAGGGAGAATCAAACCGGCTTACAATCACCTTCCCTTCCCCACAACAGGCACCCTATGAGGTAGGTGGGGCTGAGAGAGCTCTAAGAGAGCTGTGACTAGCCCAAGGTCAACCAGCTGGCTTCCTGTGGAGGACTGGGGAAACCAACCCAGTTCAGATTAGCCTCTGCCACGCATGTGGAGGAGTGGAGAATCAAACCTGGTTCTCCAGATTAGAGTCCACCGCTCCAATAAAACAAACATATTTAAAAACATAATAAAACCTTAGCATGCTGTAATTCTAAGAACCTAACTTCGGCGCCCAGTTTCCTATGCAGGGAGTGATGGTGGTATGGTCGGGCTGGTTGTTACAGTACCATGCCCATGTTACAAATCTCAGGGAGGGGGGCAATGGACCCGGGTGTATGGGGGAAGGAAGGGTTTGGAATAGGATCATCAGCCCCAAAAATGGGAAGGGAAAAACGGGGGGTGGGGGAGGGAGGAGAGAGGGAAGAAGGAAAGGTGGGGAAGGGGAGGCCAGTACTCTGATGGTACCGTTGCTGTCCTCAACCATAGGCCTGGTGGAATATCTCTGTCTTGCAGGCCCTGCGGAAAGTAGCTAAATCCCGCAGGGCCCTGGTCTCACTAGACAGAGTTCCACCAGGCCGGGGCCACAGCCAAGAAGGCCCTGGCCCCACTCGAGGACAGACAGATGCTCTTAGGCCCGGGGATCTCCAGCAGATTATTATTATTAGCCGATCTCAGGGCCCTCCAGGGGTTCTAGAAGTTTAATGCAGAAGTACTCAGCCATATTTTATTTTAATCCCCTGCAAAACTGTGAAGGGTGATGCAAAGCTCATAAGCAAACGAGAGATCTCAAAATCCGTGGAATGAGCATGACTCTTAAAAACGTGCTTGAGAATGAAAAGGCTGAGCCAAATGGCCACTGCAATTCAGTGCGCTAAAGGTTTGCTTTGCCATCTTCCCCCACCCCCCAGGAAACAGTTGAAGAATATGAACACTGATAGACCCTCTGAATGTCACCTTCCCCCAGCCCCAATAAGCATAAATGTCAGTCAAGGAGAGATAAATTTATTTTCTATTCAGGCTGTGAAGTGCTTTCAGCAATTAGGGAAAGCCCAGTAAGAGTCAAGTTCATTGCTAACATTTCAGCAGGCCTGTCTTAATTGAAACACTGATTTCTGTTCTGTTGGAGAGCCAGCGTGGTGTAGTGGTTAAGAGCAGCGGTTTGGAGCTGTGGACTCTGATCTGGAGAACCGGGTTTGATTCCCCACTCCTCCACATGAGCAGCGGAGGCTAATCTGGTGAACTGGATTTGTTTCCCCTCTCCTACACGTGAAGCCAGCTGGGTGACCTTGGGCTAGTCACAGCTCTCTTAGAGCTCTCTCAGCCCCACTAACCTCACAGGGTGTCTGTTGTGGGGAGGGGAAGGGAAGGTGATTGTAAGCCGGTTTGATTCTGCCTTAAGTGGTAGAGAAAGTCAGCATATAAGAACCAATTCTTCTTCTTCATATGAAAACCCTACAATCTGCAGGATGCCCAGACAGGAGAATAAAACCCTTACAAGTAAAATCTGCTTCCCCACAAAACGTGTTTCTTTTGTCATTTCTAATGCAGGTTGGGCTCGGTGGGGTCTGTTTTCTCCTGCGAGGTCTGTCGATACGAAGGCAACCTTGTCCGAAGGAGTCCTTTATTCAGCTCCCCCCCCCCCAGAATCCAGCCTCCAATGACAAGCAAGCTGCGTGTGCGACATGTCCCACTGAAATGCATTCACATTTGTGGCGAGCAGAAGCAACCAGCAGCTCCCCCACCGATGCATAATGTTACAGTGGAGCTGGTTGTCCTTACTGCTCCTCCCGGGATTTGATAGAATATTAAAAGCCACAGCAGACTGGCTTCAGCATCCTCTGTTGTACAGAGGATGGTGCGCAGTTGTTTTCTGTTGCCCCAGAAGGTCAGACCAGAACCAGCGGGTTGAAATTAAATCAGAAGAGTTTTTGGCTAAACATTAGGAAAAACTTCCTGTCAGAGCGGTTCCTCAGTGGAACAGGCTTCCTCAGGAGGTTTTGGGCTCTACTCGGGAGGCTTTTAAGCAGAGGCGAGATGGCCATCTGACAGCAAGGCTGATTCAGTGAACTTAGGCAGATCATGAGAGGGAGGGCAGGAAGGGTTGCGCCAATTCTCGGCGCTCGTTTATTTCTTACACACCCAGGGAAATGCCGGTCGCCACTTTGGGGTCAGGAATGAATTTTCCTGCAGGCCAGATTGGCCAGGGATCCTGGAGAATTTTTTTCCTATCTGGACATTGGAGCAAGGGTCACTGGGTGTGTGTGGGTGGGGGGAGGTAGTTGTGAATGTCCTGCATTGTGCATGGGGTTGGACTTGATGGTACTGGAGGTCCCTTCCAACTCACATGTTTCAATGATTTCTGTGAAAAGCACCATCTGTGGCATTTAAAAATTGTATTCTGCTGTTCAGAGGTTTGGGGTCCAAGTTTCTGCGACTGGAGTGGGTGAGATCTTTGCACACTTGGCTTTGGCTCCCTGCAAAACAGCTGCAGAAGTTGAATGGGGGGGAACCCCTGAACAATATGGGATACCGTAGGACGGGTGGGGAACTTTTTTTCTGCCAAGGGCCATTTGGATATTTATAACAGCATTCGCGGGCCATACAAAATTATCAACTTAAAAATTAGCCGACCAACCCCCAAGCAGGCAGATGTGCCCCCCCCCCCAGCGTGGGCAAGCAGGCAGACATCCAAGTGGTGGCGCTGTGAGGGTCTGTACGCCTTGCCTTGGGTAAGGCCTTTGCCTTGTATGTTTCCCCCCCCCCCTGGACTCGTAAAAGCAGTCCAGGCCTCTTGCCTTTCCTTGGTTCAGGCGCAGCGTCGGACAGGCCCCAGGTTGGAATGTCTCTTCCCTCTTCCCACGTCCCTCCCTTGCTCTCACTGACTCCCTTCCACCAGCTATGGCCTTGGTGGGTAGATAGTACTAACAAGCTCTGAGTTCTTTGATGTTGTGTACCATGCACAATTATCTCGTAGATTCCCATAACATACGTTTGACATCTGCTTCCCTGTAGGGGTTATAATTCTGTCTTTGTGAAACTGTATTCACTTGCAACTTTACCAGTGTAAGGCCTGTACTACCTGAAGCTTCCAATAAAGTTCCTTGTTTCTGCATGACAGTCTGAGCAAGTGATTTTATGGAGTTTGCACAGGAAGGTTGGGAACCCTCACATTAAGTTGCAAGTCTTTTGCCTCATTGTCCTGCTCCTGTACCGTTCTTGGACAGCTATGGCAGGCAACGGGGATGACGACGACAAGAAGGACGACGCTGTACCCAAACAGCCCGACCTGGCCCCTTCGGAAGGGAAGTCGACTGGGAAGGCGCCCAGTGGAGCTGACTCAGGATCGGGTTTGGGTGCAAAGCCCAAGCCCACCCGCTTGGAGACCTGGCTGGAATCTCCCCGGCATTGGTCGCTCCCGCAGAGCGACGCGCAGTCAAGACGGACTGCGGTTCACGGGTTGGGGTTCGAGGACGATCCTGCCCGAAAGGAAGCCCTGCTGCTTCACCAGATGGATGAGGAGCGGCAGCGCTGGCAGAAAGAGCGCCAGGAGTTACTGGACCGGATGGATGCCATGAACGCAGTGATGCTGGACATGGCCCAAGCCATGGACGACCTGAAGGTTCAGACTCCACCCGTGGCTCCGGCGGACGGCGGGCAACAACCAGGCCCACCCGTGGTCCCCGCACCTCCCATCCGTCCCGCTCCACTGGCCCGCCGAGATCTGAAGATCACGTATGACGGGTCGAGTGACCAACTGACGTTTTTTATGGTGCAAGTGGACATTTTTATGCGTGAACAGGCCCGGACTTTTACCTCGGAAGAATCCCGGGTCCAATACGTGGCATCCCTCCTACTAGGTGAGGCTGCCGCCTGGATGGTACAGCAGTATGAGCTTCGCTCCCCGGTCTTGCGAAGTCTCGATGACTTCATGGTCGCCCTTCGACACCGTTTCGAGGACCCGCATTTGGGTGAGCGAGCAAAAACTGCCTTGCAACAACTGCGCCAAGGGACTAAATCTGTCACGCAGTATGCAAGCGAATTTCAGTCGCTCTCGAGTCGAATTTTGGACTGGAGTGAAGCTACCAGGGTGCAGTGTTTCCGCGAAGGTTTGAACCCGGAATTGCAACACTGGGCTTTCATGCAAGGTAACCCTCCCGATGTTGAAGGGTGGGTTCGTCACGCCGCTGACATCGAAAACCGAAAGCAACTGTTGCTCCTGTCCCGACAACGCACCGGATGGGAAACCAAGACCCGTGGAGACAGGCCCGGCGGTCCGAAGGACTCTCGTCCCCCCTCGGGGGGAGGACCCTCCGCGACCGAACGCCGCAAACGCTTTGAGAGCGGGGTCTGTCTCGTTTGCGGGGGGAAAGGACACTTTGCTTCTCAATGCCCTTCACGACCCGGACGTCCGGGACCGTCTCGTCCGGCAACGGCCGAACCTGAGAAGCCCCCTCCCGAGGGGCAACCTCGCCGCTGGAGCGGCGCACCAAGCCGACGGAGCACACCCTCGGCTTTGCACGCACGCGCCGAGGTCGAAGCCTCGGGCTCTTCCGGCCCATCGGGGCCACGGATTACAAATGAAGCCTTTGACTCATCGGAGTCACGGATTACAAATACCGCAGCTGCTTCCTCCAGCGAGGAGGAGGACTGGGACGTGCCGGCAAAAAACGCTGTCGGTCTGCTGTAAAGGGGGCTCCTCAGCAGACCGCTCCGAACGTTGTGCAAGGAGCTCCACTGATGGTAAGCGCTCAGGAAGACAAGGTGTATGTAAAGGTCAATCTCTCACTGCCTAAAGGGGGGCCCACGTTAGAATTTACAGCCCTAGTTGATTCGGGTTGTGCCCGCACTCTGATAAGCGAAGAGGCTGCCCGACAATTGCGCGTTAAGCGAAAGCGGCTACCTGAACCCATCCGCTTTTCCCAGATGGATGCAGTGACTTTAAAAAAGGACCTGTAACTCACCGCACCGCCGCGGTCGTCATGGCTATAGGGGAGCATTGGGAACGACTTTATTTTACCATTGCCCCCATCACCGCACCCATTGTGTTAGGGATGAATTGGTTGCTGGGGCACAATCCCTCCATAGACTGGGTTGAGCGGACGCTCACCTTTCCTCGCAACCCGTGTGAACTTCATGATAAAGACCGAGTACTGCACACTCCCGCAGCCGCCCTCGTAGGGGCCCCTTCTATCAGGATTCCGCTGCCCCAGCTTCCAAACGAGTATTCCCAGTTTGCCGATGTGTTTGACGTGCAGGAATGCGACGAACTGCCCCCCCACCGGGAAACGGACTATGCGATCGAGATAGTGGGGGATGGCAAATTGTCCAAGGGGAAGGTCTACCCCATGAGTCCTAATGAAAAGGCGGTGTTGCGAGACTATTTGGACACCAATTTGGCGCGGGGCTTTATCCGCCCGTCTAAGGCTCCATACTCGGCCCCCGCTTTCTTTGTCAAGAAAAAGACGGGAGACTTAAGACTGTGTATTGATTTCCGTAGACTGAATGCTGTCACTCAGTCTAATGCATACCCCTCCCTCTCATTCCAGACCTTCTCGCACAATTGAAAGAGGGCCGAATCTTCACCAAATTGGATTTGGTGGAGGCTTACCACCGAGTCCGCATACGAGAAGGGGACGAACCAAAGACTGCCTTCTCCAGTTGTTTTGGAATGTTTGAGTATTTAGTGAAGCCGTTCGGACTTTCGGGGGCTCCGAGTGTGTTCATGCAATTAATGAAATGCTTCATGATTTATTGTTCCGCGGGGTGGTGGTTTTCTTGGACGATATCCTCATTTATACGGAAACCATGGAGGAGCACGTACAACTGGTGCGCGAGGTGCTGCAGCAGCTGCGCGAGCACAAACTGTTTGCTAAGGTTTCTAAATGTGATTTCCATCAACCCTCCATCACCTTCCTGGGGTATGTGATTTCCCATCAAGGCTTAGAGATGGATCCCGAGAAGGTTCGGGCGGTAATGGAGTGGGACCCCCCCACCACACGCAGACATTTACAGCAGTTTTTGGGCTTTTCTAACTTTTACCGAAACTTCATCCCTAATTTTGCCCAGGTAGCGCTCCCTCTCACTTCGCTCCTGCGCACAAAAGGGAAAGGGGCGGGAGCCACCTTGCCCTCTGCTCGGTTGCAATGGACTTCGGACTGCCAGCAGGCTTTTGATACGCTCAAGCTGCTTTTCTCATCCGAACCCGTTCTTGCGCACCCAGATTGTGAAAAACCTTTCGTGGTCCAGGTCGATGCCTCTGACGTCGCCATGGGGGGGGCCCTCTTACAACGGGACGAGAACAGTCAGCTGAAACCTTGTGCCTATTTTTCAAAAAAATTCTCCCAATCCGAAATCAACTGGGCCATTTGGGAGAAGGAAGCCGCTGCTGTTAAACATGCCCTCACCATTTGGAGGCATTTTCTGGAAGGGGCAGAGATCCCTTTTGAGGTTTGCAGCGATCACAAGAACCTAGAGGCCTTAAAAGGGGCTAGAAAGCTCACCGCGAAACAGATTCGTTGGGCACAGTTTTTTGCCAAATTCCGCTTTGTCCTGAAACATGTGCCAGGGAAGGACAATGCGTTAGCGGATGCTCTTTCTAGGCCCCCCCAGTACCGCAATGACTTTGACTGGCCGGTGGATTCCTTGTTTACCCCTGAACAGAGAGGGGAAGTCTCGGGACTTGCAGTAACCACCCGGTCCCAGTCCCACCGCCAGGATGTTCCTCCCCTCAAGGGAATCCCGGAGGCTTTTCAACAGCGGCTCCGGGACGCTTCTCTGAGGGAGGCGGATCAGCAGGTCCTCCCCGCACATCTCGACCAACAGGGCTCCTTGTGGTTGCAGGGGGGTAAGCTTTATGTCCCCGAGATACTCCGAAAAGAGGTGCTGGGACTGGTTCACGGGGCCAAACTTTCGGGGCACTTTGGGTTTGTAAAGACTTTGCATTTATTGTGGCGTCAATTTTGGTGGCCAGGTATGAGGGCCGATGTGGAGTTGTACGTGCGCAGCTGCCCCATCTGCGCCACGGCCAAAAAACGGATGGGAAAGCCCCCCGGACTCTTAAAGCCTCTGGAGACCCCGACCATGCCCTGGGAAGTGATCGCCATGGATTTTATCACTGATTTGCCCCCAAGTCGGGGAAAAACTGTACTGTGGGTAATAACAGACTTATTCTCTAAACAGGTTCATTTTGTTCCTTGTGCGGGGCTACCATCGGCCCAGAAGTTGGCTAAACTGTTTATTAATCACGTGGTGAAGTATCATTCGATCCCGAGGAAGGTCCTCTCCGACAGAGGGGCCCAATTCGTAGCCAAATTCTGGAGGGCTTTCCTTAAAGTCATGGGGGTGGAAGAGCAAGGACTCTCTTCAGCCTACCACCCCCAGACCGATGGTCAGACCGAACGTGTCAATGCTGTAGTAGAATGTTATCTAAGGTGTTATGTCAATTACCACCAGGACGATTGGGTAGACCTCCTGCCTTTTGCTGAATATGCCTATAATAATGCCCCCCATTCCTCCACAGGTTTCAGTCCTTTTCATGTGGTTTATGGAAAGGACTTTGGGCCCTTTGGTTCTCCTAACATCACTCCTGAGCTTGAAGGGGTGCAGGAGGTCCAGGATTGGGTACAAGTAGTGCAGACCACTTGGCCCTGGCTGCAGACAAACCTGGAAAGGGCCAAGCGCAAGTACAAAGACCAAGCCGATAAACATCGGTCTCCGGGGTGGGAACTCAAGGTGGGAGGGCAGGTTTACCTTTCCACAAAGAACCTACGGTCACTTCGGCCTTGCAAAAAGCTTAGTGACAAGTATGTAGGTCCTTTCCCCATCACCCGAGTGATCAATGACGTCACGGTAGAGTTGGAACTTCCCAAGTCTCTTCGAGGGGTGCATCCGGTGTTCCACATCAGCTTACTTAAACCGTACGTCGCAGCCCCTCAGTTCCACCCCCTCCCTAAATCCGAAATTCCTACAGTTGTGGGAGGGGAATCGCATCTTGAAGTTTCTAAAGTGTTGGACTCTAAGCTGAAAAAGGGAAAACTGTTCTATTTGGTCCGCTGGAAGCACCTGGGGTCCGCCCAGGATGAGTGGGTGGCCGCTCCCCATGTGGTGGCTCCCCGCCTGGTTCGAGAGTTTCACTCTGCCTATCCTGACAAGCCTCGTCCGCCCGGACTCAGGGGAGGGGGGCCTTAAGGGGGGCAGAATGTGAGGGTCTGTACGCCTTGCCTTGGGTAAGGCCTTTGCCTTGTATGTTCCCCCCCCTCCCTGGACTCGTAAAAGCAGTCCAGGCCTCTTGCCTTTCCTTGGTTCAGGCGCAGCGTCTGACAGGCCCCAGGTTGGAATGTCTCTTCCCTCTTCCCACGTCCCTCCCTTGCTCTCACTGACTCCCTTCCACCAGCTATGGCCTTGGTGGGTAGATAGTACTAACAAGTTCTGAGTTCTTTGATGTTGTGCACCATGCACAATTATCTCGTAGATTCCCATAACATACGTTTGACATCTGCTTCCCTGTAGGGGTTATAATTCTGTCTTTGTGAAACTGTATTCACTTGCAACTTTACCAGTGTAAGGCCTGTACTACCTGAAGCTTCCAATAAAGTTCCTTGTTTCTGCATGACAGTCTGAGCAAGTGATTTTATGGAGTTTGCACAGGAAGGTTGGGAACCCTCACAGGCGCACTCGCCCACCTGGTGGCACAGGATAGTCTGTTGCACCAGCTGGGTGTAGCCATCCAGCTGCACGCCAGAGTTGCTCCTGCTCCGAATGCTTGGGGCCGGATTCTACGGCTGGCTCCTGCTACCTCCGCCTATGAAATGAGGACATACTGGCTAAGAACTTGCCCCCCCCATGCATTCTGGCCCTGCCCCCTTTAACCCCTCCATTGTTGCCACTTTCGCCCCAAGCCCTCTTGTAGTACACAGGGAATACGTTTCTCCACGGCCCAGATGGGAAAGAATTAACACAGTTTCTTGTAGTAGTAGAAAAGGTTAAGAGTCCAGTAGCACCTTAAAGACTAACAAAAATATTTTCTGGTAGGGTATGAGCTTTCGTGAGCCACAGCTCACTTCTTCAGATACAGCTAGAATGTGAATCCATCTGTCTTTAAGTAGAGGAGAGTGAATTCAGACAAGCATTAGTATGTAAATGTTAACAGTATGTAAATGTGAATAGCAGGCGTGATGGGATTAGGTGTGGTATGCAGAAGAGTCTGTGATGTCCAGGGGAGAGATGGGTGTGGAGAAATCAGCATTGGTAATGAGCCATGAATGCAAGGTCTTTATTCAGCTTAGGTAAATTCATTGACTTTAGTTTGAATATCAACTGTAATTCAGCAGTTTCTCTTTCCAATCTCCCTTTGAAATTCCTTTGTAAGAGAACTGCTATTCTTAAATCTGCAACAGAATGTCCTGGAAGGTTGAAATGTTCTCCCACTGGTTTTTGAATATTGTGGTTTCTGATGTCAGACTTATGTCCATTTAATCTTTGTCTAAGAGACTGACCTGTTTGTCCAATGTAGATTGTGGAAGGGCATTGCTGGCATGTGATGGCATAAATCACATTAGAAGACGAGCAGGAGTATGAACCTGAGATAATATGGCTGACATTGGTGGGTCCAGAGATGATGTTCCTAGAATCTATATGAGGGCAAAGTTGGCACCTTGGTTTGTTGCAGGCCTTGGTGCCAGAGTCCATGTTCCTGTTAAGTAGTTTATCATCATGGGTGAGAAGTTGTTTTAAGTTAGCCGGCTGTCTGTAAGCAAGAAAGGGACGCCTCCCCAGTGCTTCAGCGAGGGAAGTGTCACAATCCAGCATTGGTTGTAGGTCCTTAATAATACGTTGGACTGGTTTTAGTTGGGAGCTATAAGTGACAACCAGAGGTTTTCTGTTGTCATTCTCTCTGGGCTTATCTTGTAGTAAGTTGTGCCTGGGTATCATTCTGGCCTTCTCAATCATCTTTCTCACCATATCAGCAGTTTCTTGGGCGGTCCTAGCAGCTCCATAGCTAACTACTCTTCTGCAAGGGGGGGAAAAGGTTCCTTTTCTCAGCAAAACAAATTCACATCTGCCTTGAATAGAGGTTATTCCTTTCTGCGAGAGGGGGCAAATTGCCAGTCTTAGATCCTTCTGAGCTAGAGATCTTCCAGGACCCACGAAGGGCCAGACCAAATGATTTTGTGGGTCTTAAACGGCCCCCGGGCCTGACGTTCCCCATCCCTGCCAAAGGGAATGTGTGGAAATCCACTGCGCAAACTTCTCTGCAAAGGGAGAATAGGTGGAGACAGTTTCTGCAGAGTCTTCCTAATTGCTGTAACCCCCTATGGCCGCCCATACTGTTTCTGAGGATTCCCTTGGTCATCAAGGAGCAGCATTTTGGAGGAAACAGGATGGGTCTTAGAGACAGTCAGAAGAAGAGTTGGTTGTTATATACCACAATTTCTCTACCACTTAAGGAAGGATCAAACCGGCTTACAATCCCCTTCCCTTCCCCACAACAGACACCTTGTGAGGTAGGTGGGGCTGAGAGAGTTTGTACAGAACTGTGACCAGCCCAAGGTCACCCAGCTGGCTTCATGTGTAGGAGTAGGGAATCAAACCCGGTTCTCCAGATTAGAGTCCTCGGCTCTTAACCACCGCTCCTAACCACTGCACAGCAAAGGTCCCATCTGATCACTCCATAAATATCGTTGGAAAGTGGGCTTCTGCCGGGAAGAAAGGGGGCTTCCTAAATTAGCAAAGCAGAATGTTGGGAAATGTGGTCTGTAAGATGTGAACTGTTTTTTTATGCAGTTGGTTCATTGTTCCCTCTAGCTCAACAGCATCTGCTCTGATCCCCAGTGAATCAGATCTTCCTCTCCTGTCATCCTTTGAGCTAGAGGGGCTGTGGTTTGAACCTGGGACGCTATATATGCAAAGCAAGTTTTCTTCCTTTAATCCTCTTCTTACTTCCAGCAAAACAAACCAAAGCATGGGTACTCAGAAGTACATACCACTGAATTAAGTTTGTGTGTGTAAAGTGTTGTCAAGTCACAGCCAAGTTATGGTTGACCCCACGGGGTTTTTGAGGCAAGAGACTAACAGAGGTGGTTTGCCATTGCCTGCCTCTGCATAGAGTTAGAGAAACATGACACCTCTGTGTGCAAAATAGGATGCTCTGAAGTGAAGTAGACACAGAATGGCAAAAGTGTGCATGTTACTTACAAATCACTTTACCAAAAATCAAATTAACATGCTGCACTTAACAAACTGTAGACATAACACTCTCAATGTAACATCAGAGAGTCCATAAAATGATCCAAAAACAGTATCACATAAGAGTCCTTATTTTTCCTGCTTGCTTTAATCTCTTGTAGAAGAGCACGTCACCCTGGAAGATGATGACTATTCTCGAGAATTCTTCGTTTCGAATTCCACACTTCTTCCTCAGTTTCTCAGTTGAGAACTCTCCAGTGTATAAGAACATAAGAAAGGCCCTGCTGGATCAGACCAAGGCCCATCAACTCCAGCAGTCTGTTCACACAGGGGCCTCTAGGAAGCCCACAAACAAGACGACTGCAGCCGCACCATCCTGCCTGTGTTCCACAGCACCTAATATAATAGGCATGTTCCTCTGATACTAGAGAGAATAGGTATGCAACATGACTAGTATCCATTTTAACTAATAGCTTTGAATACCCCTTTCCTCCATGAACGTAGTTATTCTTGCTGTAATATATCCCACGATGGAACTTTGCAAAGTGGCCTGTGCATGAGGACTGTGTATTTTTGAAGAATAACTACACTGCAGAGTTCTCGACTGAGGAACTGAGGACAAAGTGAAGAATTCTCGAGAACAGTTATCGTCTTCCAGGGGTGACGTGCTCTCCTACAAGAGATTAAAGCAAGCAAGAAAAATAAGGACTCTTATGTGATACTGTTTTTGGATAATTATATGGACCCTCTGATGTTACATTGAGAGTGTTATGTCTACAGTTTGTTAAGTGCAGCACGTTAATTTGAGTTTTGGTAAAGTGATTTGTAAGTAACATACACACTTTTGCCATTCTGTGTCTGCCTCTGCATAGAGGCTGTGGACGTCTTTGGCAGTCTCCCATTCAAATACTAACCAGGGTTGACCCTGCTTAGCGTCTGAGATCTGACAAGATCAGGCTAGCCTGGGCCATCTAGGTCAAGGCGGGATTGGACGAAGTTTACTCCCTAGTAAATGTATTTAGGGTTGCAGACTCAGTTTTGAAATTTTACATAAGGTTCCGGGAGGCAATCTTTTCAACAAAAGAAAATTAAACGGACATGGCTGATGCTTCTGAAAAAGAACTTGGGGGCAGAACACCCAATTTCAGCTGTTCTCTGCTTTGTGTCACTAACTATGTTCGCAGTCCAGTGGTCCCTTAGCATACTTCCTTTAAGGGTTCCTGCAAAATGAAGACTGACTCACGTCTTTGCTAGCATCCAGAGTCCTAATTTTCATGTGACGTCTACATTCAAGATATTTTCTTGTCCTCTTATATGCAGTTACAGACTTGTGTTCATGTGACTGAATGGCCTGTATATCAAATGTGTATTTTGGTGAACAATTTCCTCTCTTAGCTAGCTTTTTTAAGAAAACAGATCAGAATTTTGTGGGACTTCTGGGCAGATAAAATGCTGGTAACGGCTATTAAGGCAAATGCGCCTAATAAATGCTTTTTTTTGTTTTGTTTTTGGCAGCCAGAGGAAGAGCCTGATCCTGAAGAGAGGGACAACTTCCTCCAGCAGCTTTACAAGTTTATGGAAGACAGAGGTAACCTTGCCTGCCTTTAACCGTCATGTGAAACGGAGACGCCCAAAGCGAGAAAATTGAATGGCGTTTTAAGATTGCCGTATTTGCGTCTACTGTGATAATACATACAAAGGGCTTTGAACCCTCCAATGCCCACAATCCTGGGCACCCTTTTCTAAGAATAAGTTCCCATTGAACACAGTGGCTCTAGTTTCTGAGTAAATTTGCAGAACGGTGTTACAAACCCAGACACTCAGTTTCTTCGGCAGCTTCCGCAGTCTATCGTAGCCCCTCCACTTGTCAAATTTCATTCTAATGGGGATTCTTATCCCCCCCCAAAACCAACCTGCATCAATTGCAAGCTGAATAAGGAGGCGTCCTAGAGCAGCTGCGCAAGTGAGCTTCTTCTCGCTTGCTTAGAACTTTCATTATCCATCTCCTTTTAAAGATACAGTGCTCCTAATTCCTAACAGGAGGCCAGGAATCAAATGTGGCCTTCCCAGAAAAACATGCTGCTCCCCTTGTAAACCCAGCTGTCACCCAGTGGTCAAGATGTACCTCTTAAAGAACACAATTCCCTGTACAATTGCTAGTCAAGCCCAATCTACAAAGATCAAAATGGGTAGCCATGTTAGTCTGTCTCTAGCAGTAGAAAAGAGTAGGAGTCCAGTAGCACCTTAAAGACTAACAAAATAGCTGTATCTGAAGAAGTGAGCTGTGGCTCACGAAAAAGCTCATACCCTGCCAGAAATCTTGTTAGTCTTTAAGGTGCTACTGGACTCCTACTCTTTTCTACTCCCAATCTACAAAGAGCAAGCAAGATCTAAACAGCAGTTGTGACCACAAAGCACAACAGTTTAAACTCTGAAAACGTATTCACCTTCCTAGCGCAATAGTTATAATTCCTTCCCCACCCCAGCTTGTAGTCTGTCAGTAACAAACTGGACATTCATACGACTGCGCCCCTTTTCTAGGAAATACAATACTGAAGGTTCTTCCATAATCTTAATCATTTTAGATCTCAGTGGCCAGATGTGAACAAAACTCAGTTCTCTCTCTGCTGCAGCCTGAGGTTCCAGACAGAGTGGCAATAACCCAGATGCTTCTGAAGTATGTTAATATCCAGACCTCTCTCACACATCTGAATTAACGTTGGGCAGCTGTCCAAGATCAAGAAGTGCTTCTGCGGAAGGTTTTTAAGTCCCTTAGTGTCCATGGATGTCCTAAAGGGAATAAATAGTGCTTCTGAACAGCACAGAACACTGTTTCCAGCAGCCTGAAAACCTGCACGTTCTTCACCAGGTTGATGAAGAAAACCTGCATGTCACTAAAACACTAGAACTTGTCTTTTAATGACGCCTGGGAGATTCTCCATTGCTTGGGTGCCTTGGAATTCTGCAGTAGGTTTCTAGCCAGTGTTCGTTTTTGGTCTAACTCTCTGGGACTCAAGGGTCAACTTCTGTCCCATAGTAGTGAATCGTAAGCAGGCCCACTCCCCAAGACCCTCCTATGAGCACCCCAGAATATAAGAACATAAGAAAGGCCATGCTGGAGCAGACCAAGGCCTGTCAAGTCCAGCAGTCTCTTCACACAGTGGCCAACCAGGTGCCTCTAGGAAGCCCACCAACGAAACAGCAGCAGCATCCTGCCTGTGTTCCACAGCACCTAATATTATAGGCATGCTCACCTGATCCTGGAAAGAATAGATAAGCATCATGACTAGTAGCCAGTTTTACTAGTAGCCATGGATTTCCCTCTCCTCCAAGAACCATGTCCACTCCCCCCTGAAAGCCTTCCAAGTTAGCAGCCATAGCTACATCATGGGGCAGGGAGTTCCACCATTTAACTATGCATTGTGCAAAGAAATACTTCCTTTGATCTGTTTTAAATCTCTCACCCTACAGCTTCAGCAGATGACCCTGCATTCTAGTGTTACAGGTGAGGGAGAAAAGCTTCTCCCTGTCCACTAGCTGCCTGTCCACTGTCCACCAAGTGGCCGCTACTGGATGCAGGATTAGATGGGACTTCGGTTTAATCCTGCAAAGCTGCTCTTTATATCACGGTTTGGTGGGCAGGGTCCTATGAGTATGCAAGTGGACGCTCCATAATCGACAGCAGTGCCTTCTTGACACTGCTGGAGCACCTGTTTCAAGTCCAGCATGCCATATTGGATGATGATTCGCTGTTGTGCCCTATGTGTCTAATCCAAATGGAAGAGGTTGAGCTAGAAAACACTAAAATTACAAATATATAAATTTTAATATGGTGCACAGTAAAGTTAAAAGCATTAAGGCCTATATCATAGGTGAGTCATTCACAGCCACTAAATACATGAAACTCATACACATTTGATGTAAAATCTTAGTGACCAAAGTAGGACCCAATAAGGACCAAGCGCATTTCGGCCTCGAAAAGGCCTTCCTCAGTGGTCAGACATGGAATTGTAGTCTAGTACACATCCTAACAATTTAATATCATAATGCACGGTAGAAAATACATAAAAGCCCTTCCAGTATTATAAGGCTTCTTGTAAAATCATTTATTCCATGTGTACCAGAACATGGCTCCCATGTCCCACCTTGTATTTCGTGCCAGGCTTCTAAGGATGTGTATACATCCAACAGTGTGTTAGGTCAAATCTCCCCCTTTTTGTTGTTGCATCATACGTGCCTAACTGTTAATATTGTTATAGTCAGCAAAAGATTGAGCTGCTGCCTAGGAAGGCCCATTTCCGGACAGCCTCTCGTTTCCATTAGAGTGCTTGCCTCTAAGTGATGGAAATGAAGAAGAAGAATTGGTTTTTATATGCCGACTTTCTCTACCACTTAAGGGAGACTCAAACTGGCTTCCAATCACCTTCCCCTCCCCTCCCCACAACAGACACCCTGTGAGGTAGGTGGGGCTGAGAGAGCCCTAAGAGAGCTGTGACTAGCCCAAGGTCACCCAGCTGGCTTCGTGTGTAGGAGTGGAGAAAGAAATCTAGTTCACCAGATTAGCCTCTGCCACTCATGTGGAGGAGTGGGGAATTGATCCCGGTTCTCAAGATCCAGAGGAGGGTGATGTCTGGGCGCGTTCCGGAGGCATTGTTGGCTTTAGTGTTTACTGGTAAATGTCAGAGTTTTGTCACCTTTGCTTTGGGTTTCTGCAGATCTTAAAGAGTTACCGGGAAATGTCAGCTGCCACCAAGTTTCTGGCGTTTGCCCTAATGCGCCTTTGGGAGTGGCTGATCTTGTAGGGGCTACTTTTTATATTTTTCCAGAAGCTAACCAGGGTCAGTCCTGGTTAGTACTCGGAAGGGACAAGGAAGTCCAGGGTCTCTATGCAGAGGCAGGCAATGCCAAACACACCTCTGTTAGTCTCTTGTCTTGAAAACCACACTGAGTTGCCATAAGTCAGTTGTGACTTGATGGCACTTTACATACACACGTAGTAATTCCTGAATGATGGATGATGTGCATAGATACATACATAGTAGAGAAGATAATTCAGAGTGGGTAGCCGTGTTAGTCTGTCTGCAGTAGTCAAAAAGGGCAAGAGTCCAGTAGCACCTTAAAGACTAACAAAAATATTTTCTGATAGGGTATGAGCTTTCGTGAGCCACAGCTCACTTCTTCAGATACAGCTAGAATGTGTAAAAATATACAGATACAGCTAGAATGTGTAAAAATATAAAAAAGATACAGATACATATACACACACAGCAGTTTTTGTTTTTTGTTTTTTTTAATATTATACTCAGAACTTGGGAGAACCCCCCCCCTTCTCCCCAAAAGGTGCCGGTGCTCAGTACCGGTGAGTACCACCACAAAAGCGTTCTATGTGTGTGTCTTGTGTACACACATATGCAACACTTAAGCTTATTTCACTTTTTGCTGCTGCTTTTTTATAGTGTTCTTCCGTTGCTTTTGAACACATTTGGATGCAAAAAGGCAGACTTGCCAAACCGCTAATAGATTAGCGGGTGTATTGGCTCCTCGTACCTGAAGAAGCCGGGGAGAGGCATTGGTGTGCCGTTGTTTTTCAAGGGAGCCTTTATCTGACTCGGCGGTCACACTGAGCAGGCCTGTATTCCATGTCAGGCCAGTCGGTTTCTCCGAAGGAAGCCTCAGCTACTGGCTTGGGTCCAGCAGATACATTTGGCGCTTCCCTCCCAGTGCGAGGAGCCGTCTCCTGACACAAGAGGCGCCTCTGGCATCAGTAGAAGACTTCTTGGACTTGGTGGAAGTACACTTCCATTAGTGGAACAGATCGACAGGATGTGACCCATAGAAATTCTGAGTAAGGGCGTGTCTTCCAGCTGAAGCAGCTGAATACTTTTTAAGCATAATGCTGCTATAGAAATAAGTCTGAAACAGTTACTAGGCTTTCTCTGGTATGCTGACTCACACACATCCATGTTAACCGGATTCTTCACACAACGCACAGGCTGCCAACTTGGAAGGCTTTAAGAGGGGAGTGGAGATGTTCATGGAGGAGAGGGGTATTCATGGCTGCTAGTCAAACTGGACACTAGTCATGATGCATACCCACAGGCAGGAGAATGCTGCTGCAGCCGTCTTGCTTGTGGGCTTCCTAGAGGCACCTGGCTGGCCACTGTGTGAACAGACTGCTGGACTTGATGGGCCTTGGTCTGATCCAGCATGACCTTTCTTATGTTTCTTATGTTAAGGCTTTAAGAGGGGAGTGGACATGTTCATGGAGGAGAGGGCTATCTATGGCTACTAGTCAAAATGGACACTAGTCACAATGCACACCTATTCTCTCCAGGGTCAGAGGAGAGCAGGCCTATTGTATTAGGTGCTGTGGAACACAGGCAGGATAATGCTGCTGCAGTCGTCTTGTTTGTGGGCTTCCTGGAGGCACCTGGTTGGCCACTGTGTGAACAGACTGCTGGACTTGATGGGCCTTGGTCTGATCCAGCAGGACTTTTCTTATGTTCTTAACCAGTTGTGGCCTAAAGCCTGCTTCAGTAACATTCCCCTGCTTGGTTGCATGGAAGGAATCTTGGCCTGCCGCTGTTGACTAGGAGAATATCTATGCACAAAGCTGCTGGATCGTGCTTTTGTCAAACGATGTGCTACAAGGAGAAAGTGAGAATTTGGTGTAAAAGTAGTTCGATTCAAGTCCAGTATCACCTTAGAGAACAGCGAGATATTCAGGGTCAAAGCTTCCTTCATCAGACACGAGTAGGAATGGAGATCTGTGTCTTTTTTTCCCAGACAGAAGATATAAAAACACTGCTTTTTCTGTTCCCTCTTATATCAGGTACTCCTATCAACAAACCTCCTGTTCTGGGCTACAAGGACCTTCACCTCTTCAAACTCTTCAGGCTCGTGTTTCAGCAGGGTGGATGTGACAATGTAAGTGTGGCTCTTCCGGAAGCTGGCCCGCATTCATGTTCTTTCATAAAAGGTTTTAAATTTTAAAACAATTCTGCGCTAACCCCTAGAAACCTGTTTTCCCAGATCGACAGCGGCGCTGTGTGGAAGCAAATTTATATGGACCTTGGCATTCCTATTTTGAATTCAGCCGCTTCCTACAATGTAAAAACTGCTTATAGAAAGTAAGTGGTCTCCTGGCATTCCAACTGCGTTTTTGCATTTGGCAGCTGGGGAGCGCGGGCTTCTGCATGCGTGAAATTTGGTCAGCCGGCCTCTCGGTCAGTGGCGCTCATCCGAATACACGAAGGGATTTAAGAAGTAGTAGTAGGAGAGACAGAGAGAGAATTCCAATTCTGCACACATTTCAAACCAGCCTAGCTAGTAATGCCATGCCATGCAGGTTATAGATGTAGTTATTTGTGACACATCAGCAGTGTAAAGGGTGGTGGGAAGTGCACCAACTTCACTGTGATGTTCGGATGTTCCACATGAACACACGAAGCTGCCTTATACTGAATCAGACCCTCGGTCCATCAAAGTCAGTATTGTCTGCTTAGACCAGCAGCCGCTCTCCAGGGTTTCAGTTAGAGAACGGTCTTTCACATCACCTACTTGCCTAGTCTCTTTAACTGGAGATGCTGCGGATTGAACCTGGGACCTTCTGCATGCCAAGCAGATGTGCTACCACTTAGCCACAGCCCCTGCTTCTTTGGCTTGGAGGTGATTCGTTCATTCTCAAGAGAGTCAGCATGGTGTAGGGGCTAAAAGCGGTGGAGTCTAATCTGGAGATCCGGGTTTGATCCCCCACTCCTCTGCATGAGCAGCGGACTCTGATCTGGTGAACCGGGTTGGTTTCCCCACTCCTCTGCATGAAGCCTGCTTGGTGACCTTGGGCTTGTCACAGCTCTCTCTGAACTCTCTCAGCCCCCCTACCTCACAGGGTGTCTGTTGTGGGGAGAGTAAGGGAAGGAGACTGTAAGCAGATTTAATTCTCCTTAAAAGGTAGAGAGAGTCAGCATGTAAAAACCAACTCTTCTTGCCATAGCCGGACAGGTGAGCTGCTGCCTGCAACCCCTTTTAGTTATTGATTATATGCCAACATTTCTATTCTTATGGAGCATTCTGTTGTGCACAAGCATCTGCCTTTTGGAGGAGGGGCACCTGCCTTGTATGCAGAAAGTCCCAAGTTCAAGTACTGGCATTAACAGAGTAGCAGGTGTCAGGAAAGACCCTTTTCTCTGCCTGAGACCCTGGACTGTTGCCACCAGTCAGAGCATAAAATACCGAGCTGGAAGGACTATGGGTCTGACTTGGTAGAAGGCAGCTTCCTATGTTCCTGTGATAGCAGATGACATTTGATTGGTCTATGCACCATCCCTGTGAACTGTGAAAAAGATGGGAAGGGCTGTGGCTCAGTGCTAGAGCATCTGCTTGGCACTCAGAAGGTCCCAGGTTCAATCCCTGTCATCTCCAGTTAGAAGGACCAAGCAGTTGGTAACGTGAAAGACCTTTGCCTGAGACCCTGGAGAGCTGCTGCCAGTCTGAGTAGACAATACTGACCTCGACGAACCAAGGGTCTGATTCAGCAGAAGGCAGCTTTGTGCGTTCAGGATGGAATTGTTGGGCAGCGGGGAGCAGAGTAAATAACATTCTAAAAATCTCTGCAGGTATCTTTATGGTTTCGAGGAGTACTGCCGCTCGGCAAACATTCAGTTTAGGACGATCCACCACAATGACCCCAAAGTAGTAGAAGTAGTGCAGAAATCAGAAGAACCCATGGAGGAAAGTGTGAAAGAAGAGCCCGAGATGTCCCCTGCAGAAGTTCAAAGCGAGGTGGAAGAACACGACTGCAGCAGTGAAAGCGAAAAAGAAGAAATTGAACAGAGGTCTCCTCGGGTAAGTGTTTGTCAGTTCCCTCTGCCGCCATAATGGTTGGCAACTTCTGTAATTCGGACCATGTGTAATCCTGGTTCCGCTCCCTCTTCTGCATCCAGCGCCTATCTTTGAAGCCCTCCCTTAAGCTTGACCCAGCTTACCTTTCTGCCCTTTTCTGCCTGCATCCAGAACTTCTGCTTCAGCTTCTCTGATGCACCCAGTGTGAGCTCATTCCCCTGTGCTTCCCCTGATGTCTGGAAGCCCCTCTCTCCAATTGCCCCCTCAAAACTTATTTTTTCCCCTTGAAGCCCTTAATTTCCATGCCAAACCGAAACCAAGCCAAGCTGCAGTTGTTAGTCTTGCTTCTCCCATCGAAGGTGTTATACTGAGTTTCTCGGGGAAAGGGTCTACGTGGGTGGGATGTACCTGAGATTCCAGCCTGCTGTTGTTAGAATCATAGAGTTGGAAGGGCCCACCAGGGCCATCTAGTCCAACCCCCTGCACAATGCAGGAAATTCACAACTACCTCCCTCCACACGCCCCCAGTGACCAGAAGATGGCCAAGATGCCCTCCCTCTCATCATCTGCCTAAGGTCACGGAATCAGCATTGCTGACAGATGGCCATCTAACCTCTTCTTAAAAACCTCCAAGGAAGGAGAGCTTACCACCTCCTGAGGAAGCCTGTTCCACTGAGGAACCGCTCTAATGGTTAGAAAATTCTTCTTACTGTCTAAGCAGAAACTCTTTAGATTTAATTTCAACCCGTTGGTTCTGGTCAGACCTTCTTGGGCAACAGAAAACAACTCGGCACCATCCTCAATATGACAGCCCCTCAAGTACTTGAACATGGTTATCATATCCCCTCTCAGTCTTCTCCTCTTCAGGCCAAACGTATCCAGCTCCTTCAACCTTTCCTCGTTGGACTTGGTCTCCAGACCAAGGGAACTCCTATGGGGGGGGGGGGGTAGTACAGCCAGACACTTCCAGCTCCTTGCTTTCCTTGTATGCTGCTCTCCCGCCTGTCAAACAACGGGAGCGTTCTCGTTTCTTCTGCAAAAGGCCAGCAGTCTCTTCCCTGTCTGATGTCCCTGCTGGTGTCACCCTGTGTGCCTGTTGCTGCTTCATGTTCTGCGTGTGCGTATCTGTCTGCAGTAATAGACTTCGGGCTTCTAAATGTCTGATAGGAGGGTTGTCTTGGTGTCTCGCCACATCGAAGAGGCGTCCTTGCCTGTTACGCGCCTGTTCTGATTTGTTGGGGGGGGGGAATCCATCTTTTTTCCTAGAGCTTTCCCTGTCTTGCATAATCCCTGCTGCTCAGAGAGCCATCGATGCGTCTTAAACGGCACGTGGCGTGTGTTTGTTTCCCCCCGGTTTCCTCTCGTAGGGACGAAGGAGGCTCCTTCGCGATGCTGCCGCTGCTAAAAAAGAAAGCGAAGAAGATAAAATGCAGGAGAAGCTAAAAGACAGCAACAAGGAGAACAAAGAAGTGGAAGAGATGCCAAACAACATGGAGAAGAGGGAAAGCGAGGCGGCGCTTGGAGGCAGACGGCCCACACCAAAGCAAAAGGAAAAGAGAGCTAAAAAGGAAGAGGAGTCTGACAGGGAATCTGACGAAGAAGAGGAAAGGAGGCAAGAGAAACCCCCCTCTTTTATTTGTATCATTATAAGCAGTTTTCCCCGCATTCTGGTCCCGGTGGCACACTCTGTCAAGTGTAACAGGCTTGCTGTAGGACAAACTATGAAAACAGCTATGGAGTAGGGGTCACTGGGGGCGTGGGGGGGAGAGGTAGTTGTGAATTTCCTGCGTTGTGCAGGGGGTTGGACTAGATGACCCTGTTGGTCCCTTCCAACTCTACGATTCTATGATTCTGTTATTCTAACTCTTGAATGTGAGGTGGCGAGCTATCTTGTTACCTAGCAGGGTCTGCGTAAGAACAGGATGAGGGGTATATGTGAAGCTTTTTTAATCTGCCTGTAGTCTTCGTGATTGTGGAGAGCAGCACGGGGGCATAGTGGTGGCGATAGAAGGCCTTAGAAATTGCAGAGCTTCAGGGGAGGGGCCGTGGCTCAGTGGTAGGACATCTGGCTTGGCATGCAGAAGGTCCCAGGTTCAATCCCCGACATCTCCAGTTAAAGGGACTAGGGAAGTAGGTGATGTGAAAGACCTCTGCCTGAGACCAGCTGTTGGGTGTGAGGGGAGGGGCCATGGCTCAGTGGCAGAGCGTCTGCTTGGCTTACAGAAGGTCTCAGGTTCAATCCCCAACATCTCCAGTTAAAGGGACTAGGCAAGTAGGTGATGTGAAAGACCGCTGCCTGAGACCCTGGAGAGCCACTGTCAGTCTGAGTAGACAGTACTGACTTTGATGGACCATGGGTCTGATTCAGTATAAGGCAGCTTCATGTGTTCATGTGTTCAATCTGTGCACATGACCATCCTCAAGGTCTGATTTACGTTCTCCAGAGCCTAAAATCTCCATTGCCTTAAAGCCAAGTTTAGCAGATTGAATTGTAACCTGCGACTCTGTTTACCTAGTGGTGTCTTCTGACACTCCTGGAAGACCATATCCCTCTGCGTGGCCCCGTGCGCCGGCGAGGGTCTTCAGGCAGCCACCTGTGGGCTATCCCACCATTTAGCGTTGGCCTGTCTGGCATTGACCACAGCCTGGGGCCTTCTCCATCATGGCCCCAGCTCTGTGGAACGGGCTCCCTGAAGAGGTGAGGGGGGGTGTTTTCCTTGGAGATCTGCAGGGGGTGCTGCAAGGCCTTGCCTGTTTGCCAGGGCTTTTGTGGGGGTTTGAACTGGCAGACATCTTTTAAGGAGGAGGAAGGAGGGATTGTTGGGTTTGCTATTTTGTTGTGGTTTAATCGGAAACCACGAGGAAAGGCGGGGTATAAATGTTTTAGTAAAAAAATGAAAGTAAGGAGCTTTCCTCTAACGGAAGAGGCACTTGGAGGGAGGTCCAGCGTGGTGCAGCGGTTAAGAGCGGTGGCTTGAAGCGGTGGACTCTGATCTGGAGAACCGGGTTTGATTCCCCGCTCCTCCACATGAGCAGTGGAGGCTAATCTGGTGAACTGGATTTGTTTCCCCCCTCCTACACACAAAGCCAGATGGGTGACCTTGGGCAAGTCATTCTCTCTCAGCCCAGAGTGTCTGTTGTGGGGAGGGGAAGGGAAGGTGGTTGTAAGCCGGTTTGATTCTTCCTTAAGTGGTAGAGAAAGTCGGCATATTAAAAAACCAACTTTTCTTCTTCTCGTGCCAGAGAAAGGCAATGCCATTAGCTGAATGGAGCATAATTTGTTTTCACAAATTACACACAGTTCCTAATTGAAGTAACCTTTGCAAAGTGCCACTGGTGTTGGAAGAAATCCATTCGTTAGTCATGACAGAGCTGTTTGCAGAACGTGATAGGTATCACGGTCATGGTAAACTATTATATTTGGCTTGTGGGGAGCGGGGAATAGCTGCTTTCTCAGAAGTTCTGCTTTCATGTCGGTAATCTTTGCGACAAGTTCTCTGGAGTGTGGGGCCAGTATTGTTATCCCCAAATTGTTGATGGGGCGACAAGTTCTCTGGAGTGTGGGGCCAGTATTGTTATCCCCAAATTGTTGATGGGGCTGAGAGGCTGATGGCACTTTCTGAACATGGTTCTTGGGTGGGGGGCATTTGAACCCGGGGCTTGTAGGCTTGCCCTCTTAAGCTCATTTATGATGTTCAGCCTGAATAAACGCAACTTGTGTAGGTGGGAGAGTGCACAGTTATCACCTGAGAGTGCAGAGTTACCACCTTAGGTGGCTGCCCCTGACCTTTCATAGGTTAGGGGAGGGGCTGTGGCTAAATGGTAGAGCATCTGCTTGGCATGCAGAAGGTCCCAGGTTCAATCCCCGGCATCTCCAGTTAAAGGGACCAGGCAAGTAGGTGATGTGAAAGACCTCTGCCTGAGACCCTGGAGAGCTGCTGCGAGTCTGAGCAGACAATACCGACTTTGATGGACCAAGGTCTGATTCAGTATAAGGCAGCTTCATGTGTTCATGTATTCATGTGACCCAAACCAGAGTTTTCTACTGGTGGAAGAAGGGGTGATTTTCCCACTGCAGCCCCCCTTCCTGTTCACTGGGCCTACAACATTTGAGGATATTGGGGTGGGGGGTGGAAAGCTGTAGTGAGAAGGGAGGAATTGGTGAATTCAGGGCACTTCTATGTAGAAAGTGGCTCGTACCCTGTATATATCATCCCACGCAACGAACAACATACTTGTGTACTAGCCACAGATGTGTGTAACTAGGAGGGCTTCCTGTGGCAAAACACGCATGCGCGTTTGTTGTACAGGATCGTGTAGCATGGAAGCAAACACGAATGCAAGAAATGTGTCAGGAATAAAGCAGCTCTTTTAGCGCTGAGGCCTCATTTATCGATCTTGTGAAATGTAGTACAGAAGTGCATTTGGATATCTATTCTGGATTTTGTTCTTGTTTCCGTGGCCTTCCTTTTAAGCTGACTTCTGTTCCGCAACAAATCTTGACCAAGGTGCCACAGAGAAGGGGATGAGGATGTGTTGGTGATATGATAACCATCTTCAAATACTTGAAGGGCTGTCATATAGAGGAGGGTGCAGAGTTGTTTTCTGTTGCCCCAGAAGGTTGGACCAGAACCAATGGGTTGAAATTAAATCAAAAGAGTTTCTGTCTAGACATTAGGAAGAATTTTTTAACAGTTACAGCAGTTCCTCAGTGAAACAGGCTTCCTCGGGAGGTGGTAAGCTCTCCTTCCCTGGAGGTTTTTAAGCAGATGCTAGATGGCCATCTGTCAGCAATGCTGATTCTATGACCTTAGGCCCGTGTTGACGAACCTATGGCACGGGTGCCACTTCCGGCACGCGTAGCCCTTTCTGCCGGCACGAACGGTTCCTCCAAGCAGCTGGCCTTTCCGGCTCTGCCCCACCCCGGATGGGGGAGGCTGTAGCCCAGGGGTGGGGAACCTCCGACATCATTGGCGGTGGCCCCCGGACTCTCCCACAGAAGCTGCCGCCATTGCCGCCGCTGGAGCGTGCGTGGCCAGCCAGGCGGGTGGGAGAGCGGGGAACAGAAGCCAAGCGCTCACACTCGGCATGGCCGGCGGCTTCTCCGGCGCCCTCTGGGCCTGTGCGGGCGGAGGGGCATGGCTGGTCGGTGGGTGCGAAGGAGGCACCCTCTGCCCCACCCTGCTCACCTCTCACAAGCCTGTCGCCGCGCCCCACCGAGTGGCAAATCCAAGGCAAAACCTCCCATGCATAAATGGCCTCTTTCTTTTTCTGTCTCCCTCTGTCCTTTTCTTTCTCTCCCTTGCTCCATTTCTTTCTCCCTTTCTCTCTCTTTTTCTTTCTTTCTCTCCCTCCCTTCCTTCCCTTTCCCTTTCCCTTCCCTTCTTTCCTTCCTTCTTTCCCTCCAGCGGCTTCTCCGGCACCCTCTGGGTCTGTGCGGGCGGAGGGGCGTGCAGTCCTATTCCACCTTTGAAGTGCCCACAAGCTATCCTCCAAACACCTTTCCATTTGTCTTGATATGTAGAGAGAAAACACTAAGGAACTAGTTGCCAATCTCCAGGTACTAGCTGGAGATCTGCTATTACAGGTGCTCTCCAACCAATAGAGATCAGTTCCCCTGGAAAAAATTGCCACTTTGGCAATTGGACTCTATGGCACTGAAGTCCTTCCCAAACCCCGCCCTTCTCAGGCGCCACCCCAAAAACCTCCCACTCATGGCGAAGAGGAACTTGGCAACCCTAGCCTCTCCCTCTGGGCCCCCTCTGGGGGTGGTATTCAGGTTAAATTGCCGCATTGGCACTCGGCGATAAATAAGTGGGTTTTTGGTTGCAGTTTGGGCACTCGGTCTCTAAAAGGTTCGCCATCACTGCCTTAGGCAGATCATGGGAGGGAGGGCATCTTGGCCATCTTCTGGGCATGGAGTAGGGGTCACTGGGTGTGTGTGGGGGGAGGTGGTTGTGAATTCCCTGCATTGTGCACGGGGTTGGGCTAGATGACCCTGGTGGTCCCTTCCAACTCTATGATTCTATGAAATGTGTGAGGAATAAAGCAGCTCTTTTAGCGTCGATGCCTCTTTGCTCGATCTTCCTTGTGAAACGTAGCACAGAAGTACATTTGGATGTCTGTTCTGTTTTTTCTTGTTTCCATGTTCTTGCTTTTAAGCTTACTTCTGTTTCACAACAAATCTTGACCAAAGTGCCATAGAGAAGGATGTGTTGGTGACTGAAGGAATCCTTGTACTGGGTCAGAAGCTTTAAGTGGCAGATAACTGTTTTGGAAAAGGTCACTGCAGTAGCAAGTGAAAGTGATTGTCAAGGAAGGGCAGGCCACAAGTTGCCATGGAATTGGCTCGGGAGCTTTCAATTGGTTGCTTCTGGTGTCGCTGTGGGACCGATGAGGTTTGCACACTACGGATTACTCTGAAAGCGCAGGTTGGCCAAAATTCCGCCGCTGAGTCATTCTCTTCCAGGGCCCAAATTGGCAGCGCTGCAGGCCAACAGAGAAGCGCCGCTCGAGTGAGGAGAGCCCACAGCTGCTGCCCACATCCGGCCTCTAATGCATCCCGTATCTACTTTGCTCCGTAGGGAAGACCTTGAGAACCGGGGAGACTCAGAAGGAGAGGATGGAGAGGAAGACGCAGAGCCGTGCCTAACGGGAACCAAAGTGAAAGTAAAATATGGCCGTGGGAAAACTCAGAAGATTTATGAGGCCAGCATCAAAAGTACAGAGAATGACGATGGCGAGATTTTGTACTTGGTGCATTACTACGGCTGGAATGTGAGGTAAGGAGAAGAAAGCGAAGCTCTTGGTTAACCTGCCTGTTCCAGTGTGGCCCCTCTGGTCTTCTTAGCAAGGTCTGTTATGAGTAAACCCCGCCCCCCAATTGTCTAAGGTACATTTTGCCACAACCCTGGGCTCACGCTCTTTTACATGCTGCCCTGTGACCCTTGAACAGCCTCCCAGAAGAGGTCAGAGGGGCTACTCTCTCCAGGATCAGAGGAGCATGCCAAATATATGAGGTGCTTGGTCAGTAGGGTTGCCAGGTCCCTCTTCTCCTCCGGCGGGAGGATTTTGCATTTAAGTGCGTGTGCGCCGATGCACGCACGGCACTTCCAGTTTAGAACCAGAAGTGCCACCTCGCAAAGGACCTTTACCTGTTAGTTTGAGTGGTAAAGCGTCCCTTTACCACTCAAACTAAGAGGTAAAGGCCCCTTGCAAGGCGGAACATCCGGTTCTAACCGGAAGTGACGCGCTCGGTATGCACGCGTGCATGCACGTTTTTCCCGCCGACCCTCAGGTGGTTGGTAGGCAGAGGGAGAAATTGCTGAGGGTTTGCCCGCCACCAGCAGGCACCTGGCAACCCTATTGTTCAGACCAAGATCAATCAAGTCCATCAAGTCTGTTCACAGAGTGGCCAACCTGTCCAGTGAAATTACTTGAAACCCCAGCAGTCTTATACCATGTTTTAATCAAGGCATGAGACGAAATGTCCATCCATTCATAAGAAGGAAACAACCAAGAAAAGCTTTCTTCATTTCAGGAAGTTCATCTTATCTACATAGAACAGTAATCAGGAGCTAAAATGACCAGCAATTTGCTGAGAGAGCTGGAAAATTATATTTCTTGTGAAGGCACCTACAATTATTTATCCCTAAAAAAAATAAAGTTTGCACCCTGTCAGGCAGTGCCTGTAGGTTTGCAGTCTAGAACATTTAAGGTAATGTTAATCTTTTACAATTTACTTCTCCCCTGACTTGGCTGGCCCAGGCTAGCCCAGTCTCATCAGATTTTGGAAGCTAAGATGGGTTGGGCCTGGTTACTATTTGGATGGGAGACCACCAAAGAAGTCCAGGATCGCTTTGCAGAGGCAGGCAATGGCAAACCCACCTCTGAATGTCTCTTGCTTTGAAAAAAAAACATAAGGGGTCACCATAAGTCAGCCGTGACTTGATGGCACTTCCCACCACCAGCGTGGTGTAGTGGTTAAGAGCAGTGGACTCTAATCTGGAGAACTAGGTTTGATTCCCCACTCCTCCTCATGAGCAGCGGACTCTAATCTGATGAACTGGGTTTGTTTCCCCACTCCTCCAAGTGAAGCCTGCTGTGTGACCTTAGGCTAGTCACAGCTCTCTTCGAGCTCTCTCAGCCCCACCTACCTCACAGGGTGTGTGTTGTGGGGAGAGGAAGTAAAGACAATTGTAAGTTGGTTTGATTCTCCTTAAAGGCAGAGAAAAAGCAGGGTATAAAAACTAACTCTTCTTTTATCTTCTTAAGCTAAAGCCCCTGTTGACAAGCAGAATAATGTATATGTTTCCTGTAGGTACGACGAATGGGTGAAAGCTGACAGGATTATTTGGCCTGTGGAGAAGGGTGGATCGAAGAAGAAGCAGAAGAAAAAAGCAAAGGTAAGTAGCACTGTTTATCTTTAAATATATTTTTTCTGTATCTAACGGAGTTCTTTTTCTTCACTCTTCTATCCCAGTACGCTCTCTTTCTCAGCTAAGTGTTTGTGTGGTTTGTGATAGTAAGAAACGGTGAAGAGAAATTAAACAAAAAAAAACTTTCTGTGTTTTTTGTTCAGAGTAAAGAAGATGGAGAAAAAGACGAAAAGAAAGAGGAGGAGAAGCAGAAAGCGAAACGCGGACGCCCTCCTCTGAAATCCACTCTCCTGTCCAACCTATCTTGTGGACTGCCCAAAACTCCAAATAGCGAAAGTAAACCAGGGTCCCGAAGCGCACGTGGCAGCTTGCCGGATGGCTCCCCCTTGCCTAATGGGACGGAAGGTACTTCTAGTTCAGGGCCGCGGTACATGCGGCACATCTCATTCATTTGCGCAAGCAGCTAATGGTGCACGTTAGGGCGAAAAGCTTTCGCTGGCTCGGAAGTCTGCCATGGTAAAGCTCTCACAGCACATGTGCAAACAACAGCGTATAGAATAAACACTGTTTCTGCGTTCTCGTTTAGTGTCAGTGAAACAGCCTCTTTTTTTTTTTTTTAGGAATGTCTCGCAGGCAAACAAGACGCAGCTCAGGAATGTTGGATTCTGACAGAGGGTCAAATGGTGAGTAGCGAGTTTGGGTTTTCATAAATCTAAATTGTGGGAGACGTGATAGAGGTCTGTAAAATTGTGCATGGTATGGAGAGAGTAGACAGCTTTTCTCCCTCTCTCATATAACTGGAACGCAGGGTCTTCTGAAGCTGGAGGGTGAGAGATTCAAAACAGAGAAGAGGAAGTATTTCTTTACCCAATGCATATAACAATTTGTGGAACTCCCTGCCCCAGGATGTGGTGATGGCTGCCAACTTGGAAAGCTTTAAGAGGGGAGTGGACATGTTCATGGAGGAGAGGGCTATCCATGGTTACCAGTCAAAACGAATACTAGGCATGATGCGTACCTATTCTCTCCAGTATCAGAGGAGCATGCCTATTGTATTAGGTGCTGTTGGAATCCCAGCTTTCTCCTTCAGGTGCTTTTAAGGAGGGACTTGATGCCCTCACACACACATACACTGTAGTGTCCAGTAGCATCGACAGAGAAGCTATGGTTTTATACACACCTGCAACCTTTTTTGCTGTTAGTGTATATTTTTGTACGTTGGTACCTGTATTAAGCATCTCATAAGAATCAGCTTTAAGTCAACTGTCAGAGAGGGTTTATGATGGGTAGACGTGTTAGTCCGTCTGTAGCAGGAGAAAAGAGCAAGAGTTCAGTAGCACCTTAAAGTCTAACAAAATTTCTGGCAGTGTATGAGCTTTCATGAGCCACAGCTCACTTCTTCAGATACAGATAGAATGTGAGTCCATCTGTCCTTAAGTAGAGAATTCAGAAACCCAATGGCAATAGCATGTAAAGTGTCAATAGCAGGTAAATAATAGAAGGCATGATTAGATTCGAACAGTTTCGAACTGTGTGAACAGTTTTTCTGTAAATGTTAAAATATGCTTTAATTTGTTACATGTTTCTGTGGTGTGTCTGGCTTTTTTTTTTTTTTTTTTGTAGACTCTGTTTCATCCGACAGTGATGCAGATGAAGCTTCTGAAAAGACCACAAATGAAGACTTCTCTCCAACAAATTCAGAACTTGAAAAAGACGAAAAAAGGACCGTTGACAAACCTGATGAAGAAACCCCAAAGATCTTGCACGTGTCGAAAGAAAATGACAGGAATCAAGCCCACCCTTTAGAAGTTTTGAAACTCGAAGTTGAAGAGAGTGAACAGGTAGTTCCAATTTTTGCGAACAAAAGTGACCAAATGGAAGACGTTAAGAAAGATTTGGACAAATCACCTAAAGGGAAAGGGCGAAGGAGCAGAGCGAGAGACTCAACCCTGGAGAATGTAAAGGCGGCACCACTAAATCAGGACGAGGCGGCAAGCGAACACGTCACAGAGACTGAAAGACTAGATATGTCTTCCTTGGACAGTAAAGGTTTAAGCGCCACTTCTGGGACTGAAACAGATCTTTTCACAAAAGAGAAGAAGCTTTTCAAAAGGAAAGCGGGAGAACAGCCATCGCCTGACAAAAGGGGGCGCGTGGAGAGCGAGATGGGTGTGCCAAATATCGCGTCTGAGGGGAGGGCGAACAAGTGTTCTGGGACAGAAGAATGTAAAGATTTCAGTGCCGACGACTCCCTCAGGAATGAAAATGAGGAGATGCCATCCCTGGTGGCCGAGTCAGATCAACGCCTTCAAGCTCGGGGCGGCGACCGTTTTGAATGTTCTTCCGAGGAAAACTGCAACACCCCACTAAAGGACGAAGAAGACTTGATGCCTCAGATCGGGCCGGAAACTCTCCTCTGCCATGAAGTGGACTTGGACGACATTGACGAGAAGGAGAAGAGCAGTCCCGGCAACTCGGCGGCGGAAAAACAAGACCCTGGCACTCCCGCTTCGAACCCGCCTGCCTTACCCCCTGCTGTCCAGCCAAACTTCTCCGTGGCCTCTCCCCTAGCCCTCAGCCAGGACGAGTCACGGAGCGTGAAGAGCGAGAGTGACATAACCATCGAGGTGGACAGCGTGGCCGAAGAGTCTCAAGAGGGGCTCTGCGAAAGTGAGTCCGCCAATGGATTCGAAGGTTGTACCACGTCGAGCAACGGTAGCATCACAGCCCCAGAAAGGGAGATTGGAGAGAAGGGTAAGGGCCTCCTGAATGCAAAGCCCATTTCGATACTCTGTGGAAGAACGGTCTCTTATCACATGACATGCTAGATTCGAGTCCTGTCAAAAGGTAAAGGTAGTCCCCTGTGCAAGCACCGGGTGTAGTCCTCTGTGCAAGCCAGCGTGGTGTAGTGGTTAAGAGCGGTGGTTTGGAGCGGTGGACTCTGATCTGGAGAACCAGGTTTAATTCCCTACTCTCCTCCACATGATCTGCGGAGACTAATTTGGTGAACTGGATTTGTGGCCCCACTCCTCCACATAGAGCCAGCTGGGTGACCTTAGGCCAGTCACAGCTCTCTTAGAGCTCTCTCAGCCCCACCTACCTCACAGGGTGTCTGTTTTGGGGAGGGGAGGGGAAGGTGATTGTAAGCCGGTTTGATTCTCTCTTAAGTGGTAGAGAAAGTCATCATATAAAAACCAACTCTTCTGCTACTCTCCTGAAACACTTTATTTTCATATAGTTTGCTTAGGTATTAAAACGTTTATAACCCTGCCTTTCCTTTTGGGTCAAGGCGGCCCAGTTTCAAAGGGCAACTAACTCCTTTGCTTGAGGTCACCCCTTCTGCTTATGTCTGGCCCGGGGGCTCTTTGCAACAGTCTTCCTCCCCTGCCTGCCAGGAGCTTAGGGTAGAACACCACTCGGTTTACTACCATCTTCCCTGCCTGTCATTGTGAAGTAGGATGTCCTTCCACTTGCCTCATCCGAGCATGTCTCATAAATTACACCCTCCTCAGGTCATAGAATCATAGAATAGAATCAGAGTTGGAAGGGACCACCAGGGTCATCTAGTCCAACCCCTGCACAATGCAGGAAATTAACAACCACCTCCCTCCCACACACACCCAGTGACCCCTGCTCCATGCCCAGAAGATGGCCAAGATGCCCTCCCTCTCATCATCTGCCTAAGGTCATAGAATCAGCATTGCTGACAGATGGCCATCTAGCCTCTGCTTAAAAACCTCCAGGGAAGGAGAGCTTACCACCTCCCGAGGAAGTCTGGGGGTTACTGCACTTTGTATTCCCAGCGATGTATTAAGAATTTGAAAATGTTATAAAAAACATCGCTTTAAAAGGGTTTTTGGATACCACGACTTATAAATGGTTGGAAGACGTCTTCACAGCTAAAGGGGCCAAACAAAGTGCGAACAGTATTTTTTATAACGTTTTCAAACTCAATACATCAGTGGGAATACATAGAAAGTGCGAACAGTATTTTTTATAACGTTTTCAAACTCTTAATACATTGCTGGGAATACAAGTGCGGTAACCCCCTCTGTTCCACTCAGGAACCGCTCTGTTAGAAAATTCGTCCTAATGTCTAATGTCTTTCTAAGGTCAGTGGGGACTAAAGCATGGGAAATGGAAAAGCGTCTCACATTTTTTTATTCTCAGGTCAGAAAAGGCCTTGTGACAGCGGCAACTCCTCATTAGCAAAGAAGCAAAAGCGTACCCCAAAGCGAGCCAGCACTGTAGCCAAAAACGAGAAGAACGGGACAGGTACGTCCTCAGAAGGGGTTCTGCTCCTCCCATCTCCGTTGCGCCACCCCCTCTGGTTTGTTCATATGTGCCATGCTTACAAAGATACGGGTTTCCCTTCAGTGACTTTGAGCCAAGGTTGAGGGTTTTCTCAGGAATTAATATGTGGGAAAGTGTAAATTGTATCTTTGAGGGCGTTTGTTGGATTCTTTGGCATGCAGCCACACACATCATTAAAGTACTGGCTGAGTAGAACCAGTAATCCAGATATGATGTGATACCTTGCTGTTACAGGACAGAGCAGTGATAGTGAAGATCTTCCTGCCCTGGACACCTCAAGCAAATGTACTACAGCAAAACACATTGGCATGTCCAAACCACAGAAGCTCACTCGGTCGCCTGCAAGAATGATATCCCCTAACATGAAAGATGGCGAGAAGGACAAGCAGAGGGAGAAGAACCATCAAAACGTTTCCCCCAGGGTGTACAAGTGGAGTTTCCAACTCAGTAAGCTTTCTTTCTTTCTTTCTTTCCTTCTTTCTTTCCTTCTTTCTTTCCTTCTTTCCTTCTTTCCTTCCTTCTTTCCTTCTTTCTTTCTTTCCTTCTTTCCTTCCTTCTTTCTTTCTTTCTTTCCTTCTTTCCTTCCTTTCTTTCTTTCCTTCTTTCTTTCTTTCCTTCTTTCTTTCTTTCCTTCTTTCTTTCTTTCCTTCCTTCCTTCCCTCCCTCTCTATCCGGCCAAAGCCAGGCTCAGGGCGGGTTACAGCATTTAAAATTTTACAACAATAAAACCCAATTAAAAATTCAACAAAGTCCCAAGATGGCACTCAATATCAAATCACATTGGCCAAGTAAACAGGCCGCCCCCCCCCCCAAATCGAAACGGCAAAACACATAAGAAAGGGGGGATAGGGAGGCCAGCAATATACACATTTAGCTTAAGTGACTAAAAACTTTCTTTTTGCTTTTCTAAGATGAATTGGACAACATGAGCAGCACAGAGAGGATCTCCTTTTTACAAGACAAACTGCAGGAAATCAGAAAATATTACATGTCTCTGAAGTCTGAAGTGGCCACCATAGACAGGAGAAGAAAACGGTTGAAAAAGAAAGACCGAGAAGGTATGTTCGAACTCGGCGTACCTTACCAAAACAAAGAATGGAAGTTTTAGAATCCAAAAAGTTAAGGCTGCGTGTTAGATGAGTATTTTTCATGCCATCAGCTTACAGATATTTGTGTGGCGAAGGGGTGCAGTCCCCAGTCCGTGTTAGCAGTATTACATGCCTCATGAAGGACATACTTGTGCTAGGTTGGAAGACTTGGGGGGTTACCGCACTTTGTATTTTCAGCGATGTATTAAGAGTTTGAAAATATTGTAAAAAACATTGCTTTAAAAGGGTTTTTGGATACCACAGGTTATAAACGGTTGGAAGACGTCTTCAGAGCTAAAGGGGCCAAACAAAGTGCAAACAGTATTTTTTATAACGTTTTCAAACGCTGGGAATACAAGTGCGGTAACAGCCTTGAACTATTGCTTTTGTGAACATCACCCTAAACCATCTCAATTAATTAGAGCGTTTTATTTGTTAAGTGTTTATTCGGTGCCCTTTCCCATCAAGTGGAGTGGAGCTTGCAAAAGTAGGTGTCGATCATACTGCACAAACATTTTCAAAACCCACAATGAATATCAAGACAACGCACCCGCTTCCTTTGTATTAAAATGGCAGATCTTGTGCCCTTACATCGGTGTATTTATTTACCAAACTGCATTATGTCTAAGGCCTCCTCACTTTCTCCCTTCCACACATCCCGTCATTGGAAAAATGAGTTAGGTCATTACAAAAACAAATCCTGATCCAGGTGGAAAAAGAATTAAGATAGGAAGAGCCCTGCTGGATCAAACCAGTGGACCGCATTGTCCAGCATCCTGCCCTACACAGTGGCCAACCAGTTTCTCTGGAGGGCCAACCACAGGACATAGAGGCAGTGACCTTCAAAAGAAAATAAGAAGAGCCCTGCTGGATCAGACCAGTGGTCCATATAGTCCAGCATCCTGTCTCACACAGTGGCCATTCAGTTCCTCTAGAGGTCCAAACAATCAGGGCATAGAAGCCGAGGCCTTCATAAGAACATCAGAAGAGCCCTGCTGGATCAGAGCAGTGGTCTACCTAGTCCAGCATCCCGTCTCACACAGTGGCCACCCAGTTCCTCTAGGTCCAAACAATCAGGGCATAGAAGCCGGGGCCTTCATTAGAACATCAGAAGAACCCTGCTGGATCAGACCAGTGGCCACCCAGTTCCTCTGGAGGTCCAAACAATCAGGGCATAGAGGCCGAGGCCTTCGTTAGAACATCAGAAAAGCCCAGCTGGACCAGACCAGTAGTCAACCTAGTCTGGCATCCTGACTCGCACAGTGGCCCCTGTCCTGCCACTGCTGAACAAAGTTTGAAGACTTCCTCCAACTTGTGGCTGTTCCTCCAAGGGAGGCTCATTGTGCTGATTTGGCGACTTCAGCATGGAAGGCTGGCAGTTACTTGTTCCATTTATTTACAGTGTATGATTGTATGTCTTACTGTATATTATGTCCATAGTGTTATTTTAGTATATGTGTTTGGAAGGCTTCTTGCAAGGCCATATAGGAGTTATTAGCATCATTTGGGTTTTAACTTGTATTAAACTTATATGTATTCAGAAAACTTTTTAATGGTTTAGCTTTTAATCATATTGTTGGCCTTGTCAGTGGTTTTTTGCTTGACCTAGGTGCTTAATTCTGTTTATAGGGTTAAGTTTTGTTTCCCCCCCCCCTCTTTGGGGTCAAGATCAGCACCTTGAATTGTGCGTGGAGACAAATTAAGGGATGAGGGAAATCTCCATCTATTCGGGAGTTGGTGCCAAGCTCAAGGGGGTGGGGGTGAACGACGTGGCAGCAGTCAGCCATCTTGAGGGTGCCTAAATCTTCTCCTGTATCCGCAGTGTCTCACGCGGGCGCTTCCATGTCCTCGGCTTCTTCAGACACCGGCATGAGCCCTTCGTCGTCGTCCCCACCCCAGAATGTGCTGGCGGTTGAATGCAGGTGATACCGGACTCCTCTGCCTCGGACAGCCAGTGTCTGTCACGGACAGAAATCCCGAAATAACCATAGAAAGCACTCAACTGGTTTGACATTGCCAAGTATATTCTGTATACTCTTCCACTGCTGGACTGTGTCGGTCTCTCCTCTTCGCACGCCCTCCCCTTTTTTGTCATTGTGGATATATATATATTTTTTTAATTTTAACCTTTTATTGTGGAGATTAAGCTAATTGGCAACAGAAGGTTCACGGGTGCACGTGGACACCTCGGTCTTCGTGCTTACTTGTTTTGTTTGCTTTCCGAAACAACAACACACAAAGAAGGGCACTTAATCAAATTGGGGAAAACGGATGTCCAATGAAGCTTTTGGGTGTTACAAGGAAATTACTTTTTTTTTTAAAGAAAAAACAAACAGACAAGTGTATCATATAGGCATCAAAATAGGTTCAGTCAGAAAATTGATTTACTGTTGCACTTTTTTCACCGAGCTGTATCTTAAAATTCCCAGGTGAGAGTCGTCGTCCCCCCTTCTATTTTTTTGGGTTAGGCTTTTCGTTTGGGGAAAAAGCACGTGCGCTATACAGACCTGCCAAAATGTGTGTTTTAGCGACGTGCCCAGTTTTTTTAAAAAAAGGTGTAAATTGGACAAAATAAAATTGTGAAAGGAAGCGTAGTTGACTGGAAAACTACCATTTGCAATGAGTCTTCCACTTTTTTATAGGATTTTTGAGCACACGATTATGCAAATATTTTAATGTTTAATGTTTACAGTGGAATTGTGAATAGGTTTTCAGTGGACTATCTTATTCCCTTGACAAAAGTATTTTGTCTTTTTTTCTATGTAATTTCAGAGTTTTTATTTTGTTACAAAAAGGCAAAAAATAAAATATATAACAATGAAGTTATTTAACGAGATTTCTAAAGCTGAATTTTTTTTGTGTAAAATAAGGTATCTTGCGACCTGTTAAATATATTTATTCAGACATTGGATGTTGTATTTTTATGTATTTTTAAAAAAATATTAATAAAATTGGGGAGAAAGTCTAGATTAGGTTCACTCTTTCAATAAAATATACCTGTCACTTATTAAAAAAAACCCTGTACAGGTGGGCTGTATGTATTAGCCATACCTGTATGTTAAGTGGTTTCATCTGTTCAACCTTCCACAGTGTAAAACTGTAATCTGGCATCTGGATTAAACTATAACCTGTCTTGAAATGTTTGGCAGTCTAAGTATTTCTGTTGCTTTGAGGAACAATTTTTTCCCCCTTGGGTTGCCTTTTCAGTGCTTTGTCACAGTTTTCATTTGCTGTACTGCTGAAGTGAGTTTTATATCTGCCAAGTCGAGCTGTATCATCAGTTAGAGTTCAAAGACTGCTTTGGCTGTGGATTTGTCCCACAGACTGAAAACAGGATGTAAATAACTTTCCCCAAAACCATGTATTTAAGAAAGTTTGCATATACATTGTGTATAAAAAGTGATTTTTTAAATCAATTTTTAAAAAAATTCATCTTTGTACATTGGAGGGGTTTCACCTCTTCCCATGTTAATATGCTGTAGAGTTATAACATAGATTCTCTAGACTGTGTCAAGATATTAAAAGTTCACCGAATCTGAAGGCCTGAATGAGAAACTGAAGAAGAGGGTCATTTAGCTAAAAATGCAAATGTTTCCTGCAGTTTCATTTTACCACATTGTCAACTTGTGATTCCAATTCCTTCCATTTTCACAGAGAACTAAAGGAAAAAGTACTTTGTAAAAAAATGCACTTTTTTCTGTCTTTTCTTAAGCAGAGCTATTTCAATGTATGATACAAATTGAAGCTCCGTGGAGAGCATTAATAAAGGTTATGTTTTTAAACATAGGCTTTATTTTATTTTTTAAGCAATTTTGTAAATCAACCACCCACGACCAAACAATAGAAAGATCTGGGATCTGGCTTCATAATGTGTTGTAAAAACTCTTCAGAGTTATATTGATAAATAAAAGTAATTGTCAGTATAGTCAAGAAATTTGGGTCACACGTTTTCATATTTGAAATCTCCGTAAGTCATTAATTGATGCTAAATTCCCCCATCTTTCCTGCCTCACAGGGTTGTTGGAAGAATAAAGTAGACCAGCGTGTTTCTACCTAAGGTTGCACCCTGGGTTCACGGTTGAACAAGGATTTGAACCCAAGTTTCCTAGTCCCAGTCCTTGAATAACAGGTTACATTGTTTTAAATTGCAAATTACTATTTCAGAATGCTAGAGAGCTTCATGTAACACTTCGCTAAATCAGGAGTTGATATTAGCTATTGTGAAAGCTGCAAAAAAATTAAGCCAGGTTACATCAATTAGTAATCTGTCCGTCACTGCCCAATTAAAAGGCAATAAAAATTACCTCTCTCAAGGATTTATCTTGCTCATGTTCCTGTTCCATTAAAATTTTACTATACCACTGCAGCTAAACACCCAAAGTTCCCAGTTTTGTATGCAAGAGAGAACTGGGTAAGGATGCATGTTTCTTAAAAATGCCTGCTTATGAGTATTTGGAGTTGATGTCAAGATATTTTAAGAAAACCCTCTTACATATTTTCCATTTAGGTTCAGTCTGGGATTGGTGTGCTGGCTGGTTGAGGGATGAATGATTCCAGATAACATCTGCATTGCTTTCAAGAGTTAGAAATGTGTGACACTTGAGTAAAAACTGAAGGAATTGGATTTTTAGGTTGGATTTCAGAAACTTTGGCTGCCCTCCTGCACCGGAGAATCCTAAGTGATCAGATGTACCATAACTCCCAAGTCTCCAGACAAACTATTTGTGGTCCTCTAGCTGTAGAGGTGAACACCAGCACCTTGTAGCCAGAGTAATATATCTTCATTGGATGAAGGAGGAGGAAGAGTTGGTTTTTATATGCCGACTTTCTCTACCACTTAAGGGAGACTCAAACCGGCTTACAATCACCTTCCCTTCCCCTCCTCACAACAAACACCCTTTGAGGTAGGTGAGGCTGAGAGAGCTGTGACTTGCCCAAGGGCACCCAGCTGGCTTTGTGTGTAGGAGTGGAGAAACCAATCCAGTTCACCAGATTAGCTTCCGCCGCTCATGTGGAGGAGTGGGGAATCAAACCCGTTTCTCCAGATCAGAGTCCACCGCTCCAAACCACCACTCTTAACCACTACACTACGCTGGATTAAGCTTTTCCACCCTGCTCTATGCAATGTTCAGAAGTCAATCCCTGAATCTGAAAAATGTGGTGTTTGAGTCGGAACTGCAGCGTCTGTGTGGAGGTGAATTCAGCATTAGTTGCAGGATTGGGTCTCAAAACTGGGCCTACCTAACTGTAGGCCTGGAGATCTCCCAGAATTTGAAGTAATCACCAGACTGGATACCAGTTCCCCTGGAGGAAACGGCAGCTTCAGCGGGTGGACTCTGTGGCATCATGTCCCTGCTGAGCTCCCTCTTCTCTCCAAACTTCACTTTCCCTAGGCTCCACCCCAAATCTCCAGGAGTTTCCCAACCTGGAGTTGGCAATCCTATCTAACAGAAAGATGGAGGGGGCATTTCATTCCTGGCCAGTTTAAATGCACAGACCAAAGGCAGAACGTGTGCATATCCTTGCATGAAAAGTTCACATTTGTTAATACACATAACACTGCTGGGAAAAATGGAATCTCCTAACTCTTGGTAATTGACATAATAAATTACTTTGGAACAGTAGTTTGTTTTTCAGGCATAGGGGTGCTTGTTCCTTTTAGTTAAGAAAGATGGAAGGGCCATTTCATTCCTGGCCAGTTTAAAAGCACAGACCAAAGGCAGAAAGTGTGGTCATTTATGCATGGGTACTTTCACACCCTTTCACCCCCAGTCTGAATCGGTTGTTCTTTGGGGTCATGCGTGAGCTTTCCATCCATTAGAGATGACCTTGGGCCGAGCCCTCGCAATGTCTGGGTCTTCCTGTTCCTCTGTTAACCCGACTCTTCCATCTTCCCTTGATATGCCTCTGTATTATTATTTAGTAGCCAATGATGATAACACAGCAAGAGGTTGAAAGATTAAACAATCTGTTTATTGTCGAAGGCTTTCACAGTCAGAGTTCATTGGTTCTTGTAGGTTATCCGGGCTGTGTGACCGCGGTCTTGGTATTTTCTTTCCTGATGTTTCGCCAGCAGCTGTGGCAGGCATCTTCAGAGGATTAACACTGAAGGACAGTGTCTCTCAGTGTCAAGTGTGTAGGAAGAGTAGTATAGTCAGAAAGAAGTTGGGTTTGAGCTGAATCATTGTCCTGCAAAAAGTATCAAAGGTAATGAGCTAATAATTGTCCTGTAAGTATCAAGATAATGTGCTAATGAGGGTGTGGTATGTTAATATGGTACCATTGTATCCTGAAGTGATCTGTTAATGTGTGTAATCCAAAACTAATCTGTATGGCTATTGTTGAATGTTGTCTTTGTCTGGAGGTTTTTCAGGGCAGGAAGCCAAGCCTTATTCATTCTTAAACTCTCCTCTTTTCTGTTAAAGTTGTGCTGATGTTTATGAATTTCAATGGCTTCTCTGTGTAATCTGACAAAATAGTTGGTAGAATTGGCCAGTCTTTCAGTGTCTTGGAATAAGACCCTGTGTCCTGTTTGTGTCAGTCCATGTTCAGCCACTGCTGATTTCTCAGGTTAGCCAAGTCTGCAGTATCTTTCATGTTCTTTTATCCTTGTTTGTATGCTGCGTTTTGTGGTCCCGATGTAAACTTGTCCACAACTGCTGGGTATACGGTATACTCCTGCAGAGGTGAGGGGGTCTCTTTTGTCTTTTGCTGATCGTAGCATCTGTTGTATTTTCTTGGTGGGTTTAAACACTATTTGTAGGTTATGTTTTTTCAAACGTTTCTCCATCCTATCAGTGACTCCTTTAATAAATGGCAAGAATACCTTTCCTATGGGAGACGGTTTTTCCTGAGTTTTCAGATTTTTGTTTGGTTTAATGGCCCTTCTGATTTCATTTCTGGAATAGCTGTTTGCTAGCAGTGCATGATTTAGATGATTAAGATTAAGAATGAATAAGGCTTTGCTTCCTGTCCTGAAAACCTCCAGACTAACAAAGACTACAGTCCACAATAGCCATGCAGTCCACAATAGCCATGCAGGATAGCTTTGGATTTCACACATTAGCAGATCACTTCAGGTTACAATGGTTCCATATTAACATACCACACCCTCATTAGCACATTATCTTGATACTTACAGGACAATTATTAGCACATTACCTCTGATACTTTTTGCAGGACAATGATTCAGCTCAAACCCAACCCCTTTCTGACTATATTACTCCTCCTACACACTTGACACTGAGAGACACTGTCCTTCAGTGTTACTCCTCTGAAGATGCCTGCCACAGCTGTTGGCGAAACGTCGGGAAAGAAAATACCAAGACCACGGTCACACAGCCCGGATAACCTACAAGATCTGTTTATTGTGGCCAAAATAAAGCAGCCGGGTGCAATTGCCCCAAAGCGCAGGACAATTCACATATGAGAACAAAGGATTGCAACAACGTTTATAACTTTTGGTCAGGGGTGTTACAAATGCGTAATATAGTGCATAGATACACAAAGATCCAATAATGGATACATTTGGATCGGCATATCCAATTAGCGAACCGTAGGCGTTACATCTAGATAGCAACTTGAGCCTCATGCAGAATCGAAACTACATTCTTGAGTGACGCCCCTGGTAGCCTCAATCACTAGTGGGCGCCTTTATGGGGGCTATCTGTACCAGGCACGACTAGCACCTTCTGTTCTGGCAGCTCATAATGGCGTCTGCCAGACTCATGCTAACTAAGTGATTACACATTAGGGCATCTGTTCCAAGGATTAATACTTCACCCCTTATACCTGGGGCTGCATGTCGATTACATATATGTGCTCTCACATGGTATTGTGCTAGATGCTAACCCTTATACCCTGGACTTAGCATCCTTATAAGTGTGAGTGTGCGGACTGAGCATAAAAGCATACATTTCCAATAATAATGAAGATTATAGGCATTACACCCTGAACAAAGCCTGGGTGAAATCCCCATGCATAAGGCAAAGTGCTGTGCAAGCAAGCTTGGTTTTGCTCACAGCCAATTACAAAGCATCATGTCCAGAGGCGGGGATTCAAATACTTCCTGCTTCCTGGGATCTTTCTGAGCAGAAGAAAAGCTTTGTAAAACCAAGGCTTGGATTTCTCCCCTCCCCTTCCTTTCAGATTGCTCCATTTTTGTTTTTGTTGTTGTTCTTAAAATGTTTTTTTATGTGGCAGTTGGGTTGGGCGGGGGAGGGAGAGGAAGACCCAACAAGAGATGGATTGACTCAATCAAGGAAGCCACAGCCCTCAATTTGCAGGATCTGAGCAAGGCTGTCAGAGATAGGACGCTTTGGAGGACTTTGATTCATAGGGTCGCCAGGAGTCGGAAGCGACTTGACGGCACTTAACACACACAACACACACACACACACACAATGAGCTCAGTAGAACTTCCCTGTCTTTATACCAGGTGAACTTCTCTGCTGGAGCTTTTAATAAAGGGTCACTTTTCATGGCTCTGTTTTGCTTGGAGTACATCATTGGGCAACCCTCGTTGGAACCTGCAATAAATCCCCCCTCAATGTCATTTTTAAACCGGGGGGTGTAATGGGGAAAGCCTAAGGTTGCCAACCTCCAGGTAGTGCAGGAATCCTAGGCAATAATCAATACAACTCGAACTGGTGAAACATCAAGGTGTAATAAGTGCATACAAAAGTGAAAGAGGACTAACAAATATACAAATATATACAACAATATTCTAATAGTCCACAACGGTACACACAAATATGTGTGACATGAACACATGAAGCTGCCTTATACTGAACCAGACCCTCCATCCATCAAAGTCAGTACCGGCTGTTACCGCACCAGGTATTCCCAGCGATGTATCAAGCGTTTGGAAATGTTATAAAAAACATCGCTTCAAAAGGGTTTTTGGATGCCACGGCTAAAAAATGGCTGGAAGGCGTCTTCACGGCTCAAGGGGCCAAACAAAGTGCGAGCAGTAGTTTTTATAACAGTTTCAAACTCTTAATACATGGCTGGGAATACAAGTGCGGGAACCCCCTCTGTTCCACCCAGGAACCGCTCTGTTAGAAAATTCGTCCTAATGTCTAATGTCTTCCTAAGGTCAGTGGGGACTAAAGCATGGGAAATGGAAAAGCGTCTCACATTTCCATTCTCAAAGGAAGTTAAAAATGATACCTATTACCTAATCCATTTTTTATTATAAAAATAGTGCTTTTTATATCTGTACTTCTTTTATTTTTCTTTTATTTTTCTTTATTTGAATATAGATAAATGAAACAGCAACTACTTAGATTCTGAGTAACGTTAAATAAACAAAATAAAAAGATATATCTTACAAACGTTTGTAACAATATTAGGGTTAGAATCTTAAACAAAGGAGATTACAAATAAATGACAAGATTGAGGGAGGTGTAGGGGAAGTCTCTGTATTTTATTTTTTATCCTTATAGGTATGTATTTTCAGCAATTGTTAATTAGAATTTATACTGTGATTTTTACCTATATTGATTGTTGAACACTTTGTCTAATTAGCATAGAAAAATAATAAAACTTTTTATTAAAAAAAAAAAGTAAGTGTGAACAGTATTTTTTATAACATTTTCAAACGTCGCTGTGAATACGGTAACAGCCATTGCCTACTTAGACTGGCAGCGGCTCCCCAGGGTCTCAGGCGGAGGTCTTTCATATCCCCTGAAGTGGGGATCGAACCCGGGACCTTCTGCGCGCCAAGCGGAGGCGCTCCGCCACGGAGCCACGGCCCCTCCCCTCCCCGCTATTACAACTGATCTCCAGCAGAGGGAGATCAGTTCCCCTGGAGGAAAAAGGGCCGCTCTGGCCATTGGGCTCTGTGGCGTCGAAGCCCCGCCCCGCCCCAAACCCCGCCCTCTTTAGGCTCCGCCCCGAAACCCTCTCTCTCTCTGGGGCTTCGGCCGGGCCTCCTCGCCTTCCCTCCCCGCCGCCCTCATGGGCCGCCGGCCGCGGCCTGGCCTGCTGCTGCTGCTGTGGCTCCTGGCGGCCGCCTGCGGCCTAGCCGCCCTGGCCTACTGCTGCGCCCGCTTCGACCGGCGGCGGCGCGGCGGCCCCGACTTCCAGCGGAGGCTGCGGGAGAGTGAGTGGGCCTGGGCCTGGGCCTGGGCCTGGGCCTGGGCGGCCCCTCTCCCCATATCGGGGGCGGGGAAGGAGCCGAGTCTGCGAGGGGTTCACACGCACACCCGGGTCTTAAGCGTGTGTGCACATGAACACACATGAACACATGAAGCTGCCTTATACTGAACCAGACCCTGGGTCCATCAAAGTCAGTATTGTCTACTCAGACCGGCTCTCCAGGGTCTCAGGCGGAGGTCTTTCACATCACCTCATTGCCTGGTCCCTTTAACTGGAGATGCCGGGGATTGAACCTGGGACCTTCTCCATGCCAAGCAGAGGCTCTACCATGGAGCCAGAGCCACAGCCCCTCCCCAAGATACATGAACACATGAAGCTACCTTATACTGAACCAGACCCTTGGTTCATCAAAGTCAGTATTGTCTACTCAGACCGGCAGCGGCTCTCCAGGGTCTCAGGCAGAGAAGTTTCTCACATCACCTACCTGCCTGGTCCCTTTAACTGGAGATGCCGGGGATTGAACCTGGGACCTTCTGCATGCCAAGCAGATGCTCTACCTCTGAGCCACGGCCCCTCTCCAGGGTCTCAGATAGAGGTCTTTCCCATCACCTACTTGCCTGGTCCCTTTAAACTGGAGATGCCAGGGATTGAACCTGGGTTACCTTCTGCATGCCGAGCAGAGGCTCTACCATGGAGCCAGAGCCACAGCCCCTCCCCAAGATACATGAACACATGAAGCTGCCTTATACTGAACCAGACCCTTGGTCCATCAAAGTCAGTATTGTCTGCTCAGACCGGCAGCCGCTCTTCGGGGTCTCAGGCAGGGGTCTTTCACATCACCTACTTGCCTGGTCCCTTTAACTGGAAATGCTGGGGATTGAACCTGGGACTTCCTGCATGCCAAGCAGATGCTCTATGACTAAGCCACAGCCCCTCCACAAGCATGGCTCCGGGCAGATCAGCTGCCCTGAGGAGAGGCCCATCTGGGGAGGAGGGTAAGCTCCCAGAGAGCCCACCCCCACTGGCCTATATATATTCAAGGCAGGAAGGAGTGAGGGGCTGTAGGCACCCAGCAATGGCCCCTGGCAACTTTCCACTCAGGCAGGTGGAGTCAAGCGCATCCCTAGAGGAAAAGCAAAACTTCCCCACCTACACACACACACAGGCCTCTCCCCCCCCCCCCCCGCACCTCATCGTGGCTTCTGCTTCGGGCGCACACATATGTCACACAAAGTGATGTTGTTAGCGTTGCCAACCTCCAGGTAGCGCAAAGCAAACCAGAAACAGCACGCAAGAACAATATGATATAAATATATTAAAGTGACGAGAGAAAAGGTGAAAGAAGCAAAAATACAACAAAATGCACAAATATATACAACAACAACAACAAAAAGCACAAATATATACAACAAAATATATACAATTGTATATATTTGTGCATTTTGTTCTGTTTGTATTTTTGCTTATTTCACCTTTTCACTTGTCACTTTAATATATTTATATATTGTTCTTGCGTGCTGTTTCTGGTTTGCTTTACCTACTGTACAGCACTGAGCCTTTCCCTTTTTTTCCAACCTCCAGGTAGTAGCTGGAGATCTCCTGCTATTACAACTGATCTCTAGCCGACAGAGATCAGTTCCCCTGGAGGAAAAGGGCCGCTTTGACCATTGGACTCTATGCCACTGAAGTCCCTCCCCAAACCCCGCCCGCCTCAGGCTCCGCCCCAAAAACCTCCCACCAGTAGCGAAGAAGGACCTGGGAACCCTAGATGTTATAGACACTGCAGTCATGAAATATAGCGACCTTGTCAGGTTGCCATCCGGCCTGGAGGAAAAAATGGTCTGTTCCTAAAAGAGGACTTAGGGCGGAAACGCATGGGAGGTTTTGCCTTGGATTTGCCGCTCTCTACATGCACATTTCCCCCAGCCAAATTGATCAAAAATAAGCCCCCCATGCAGAGTTTTGGGAATTCAGGTGGGGAAAATATGCATCTAGAGAGTGGCAAATCCAAGGCAAAACCTCCTGTGCATTTTCGCCCTGTGTGTATGTTAAGCTCCGCAAAGTTGCTTCTGACTCCTGGCGACCCCATGAATCAAAGTCCTCCAAAACGTCCTATCTTTGACAGCCTTGCTCAGGTCTTGCAAACAGGGCCGTGGCTTCCTTTATTGAGTCAATCCTCTATGAAGAGTCAATCCTCTTTTCCTGCTGCCTTCCACTTTTCCTAGCAGGATCATCTCTTCCAGTGACTCTTGTCTTCTCATGATGCGACCAAAGGACGACAGCCTCAGTTTACTCATCTTAGCTTCTGGGGACAGTTCAGGCTTGATTTGATCTAGATCCCACTGATTTTCTTGGGGGTGGGGCAGTCCATAGTATCCGTCACACTTTCCCCCAACACCACATTTCAAAGGAATCTACTTTCTTCCTATCAGCTTTCTTCAATGTCCAGCTTTCACACCCATCCATAGTAATAGGAAATACGATGGCATGAATTAACTTAGTCTTGGTGGCCAGGGACACATCCTTACACTTAAGAATCTTGTCTAGCTCCTTCATGGCTGCCCTTCCCAGTCTCAATCTCCTGATTTCTTGGCTGCAAGTATCCCTTTTGGTTGATGATGGAGCCAAGGAATAGAAAGTCTTCAACAATTTCAATTTCCTCATTGTCAACCTTAAATACCTGTAATAAGTCCCAGGTTTAACTAAGGGATTTAACACCTATAGTTTTGAACCTGCTCTTCTTAGGATCCCTATTTCGCCAACCAAGAACTCTGTTCGATTACCCATAACCCTCATTCTACACTATTATACATTCTTTTTCCGTATGCTGCATGGTGTATTCATTTATCCTGCAACAGATCCCCGTCCTGCAGTGGTTTCAAAACAAAGAGGGTTTATTTAGAGATTTATAATGTTGGTTCTGTCCGTTGATGATAGCTGCCCCTATTTTTTTTTTTGATGTATCATATTATTGGTGGTTCAAAATGAACCTCCCTGGCTGTCATGTGTATTGCCAGGTCATGCAAAACTGTCACAATATGATACTAAAGTATGTGTGTGCTAAGTGCCGTCAAGTCGCTTATGACTCATGGCGACTCTATGAATGAAAGTCCTCCAAAATGTCCTATCTTTGACAGCCTTGCTCAGATCTTGCAAATTGATGGCTGTGGCTTCCTTTATCTAGTCGGTCCATCTCTTGGTGGGTCTTCCTCTTTTCCTGCTGCCCTCAACTATTCCTAGCATGATTGTCTTTTCCAGTGACTCTGGTCTTCTCATAAAGTGGCCAAAGTACAACAGCCTCAGTTTAGTCATTTTAGCTTCTAGGGTCAGTTCAGGCAGAATCTTTTCTAGCTCCTTCATGGCTGCCCTTCCCAGTCTCAATCTCCTTCTGATTTCTTGGCTGCAGTCTCCCTTTTGGTTGATGATGGAGCCAAGGAATACCCTATGATACTAAAGTATAGCTGCCCCTTAACCCATATTTAAGCTCTGGAGATCCACAGAAAATAAAGAGGTAAAGAATTATAATTGTACCAATTCATCATAATATTTAAAAGTCCCTTAGGGGTATAGTTTTATTATTATTATTTATTAGATTTTAATCCTGCCCTTTCCCGACCAGGGAATGTAAAAAACTGTGATTAGAGAAAGCTGATAGCAAGGGAAACTTACTTAACCATGGTGATAGCCCTCTTAAACTTGTTCACAGCTATTCAACGCAGATACTAAATTTTATGGGTTATTCTTGCAGAAAGAAGAAAAGAGCGTGAACAAGCAAAAGAGCGTGAGAAAGAGGTGAAGGATTATGTTTCAAAATATGTTCCATGAAGACAGTTTCAAAGGGTAGCCATGCTGGTCTGCAGTAGAAAAGCTAGAATCAAGTCCAGTACCACCAACAAGATTTGTGGGGTATAAGCTTTCGAGAGTCAGAGCTTTTGGGAGCTTTGACTCTTGAAAGCTTATACCGCCCCAAACCTACACAGAAATGGCTGTGCAAACTGGATCTTAGCTAATCTTTTGCCAAAAAGATGCGGAGCCATTTCAGAGACAAGAGGAGCTCGAAACTGATTTCTGTGTTGTTCAAGGTGATTTTAAAAAAAGAAAGAAATCCAATTTAGGATATCATTAAGGGGACAGTAGCAAAAGGATTGAGGGACTTGCACATTCCCAAATGTTATTTTGCAGAAACATTTCTTAAGAATGTTTTTATTAAAACATTTTTTCCCCAAAGGTTCAGAATATTGAGGGTTTCTGTACTGGAGTAATTAGAAAAAGGCTGTACAGTATAACTCACTAAACGTGGTTTTGCATTTTCTAGGTTTTGAAAATGATGTGCACTTTGATAATTACATGCAACTCATGAATATGCAGATTAGCTGTGTTTCTTCAACTTCGGGTGAACGTTTCATGTATTGCTTAGTACAGAATAAATTGTCACCCGCCTCAGTCTTTAATCCTAATAAAGCAAGGATGGAAAACAAATTAAGTAAAAACTATCAGAAATATATTTCAGATGTCTCCACTGATTATAGCAATCTGATGGTTGGCAGGTTCTGTGAACACTCCTCCTTCAGATAGTATGTGTAGTAGTAGTTTTGCTGAATGGGAGAATGCACTAATCTGGGCATAATTCTTCCACTACTATGCCTGTCCATAACAGTATGCATTGAGTAGTCTCACAGATTGGAGACTTGTTGTAGTTGGTGGGACTTGCTTATGAAAGGCAGTCACTGGAGTCTTAATAGGATTGCCCCCCACCCAAAGGTGGAAATGTCATATTTGAAAAAAGATATTGGGGTTTTGTAACTTTGGTGTTGTTACAACCTTACTCTAGTTAACTTTCAGATTGTCTTCTATGACAAAAACGATTTTTTTATAACAGTTACGCGAGCGGAAGGAAACTGCCAAAGTGCAAGAGTTCTTTCTGCAAGAGATACAGCTGGGTGAACTATGGCTGGCAAAAGGTAAGGATAGGAGGCGTGGGCTTTCTGCAGCATGCTGGTGTACACATGCGACACTTGAAATTGCTTGAAAGTTATTGAGTAATGGGGGAGGAAAGTGACATTAAGTCGCAGCCAATTTATGGCAATCCCATGAAGTTGTCAAGGCAAGAGACTAACAGAGGTGGTTGGCCTTTGCCTGCCTCTGCGTAGCAGCCCTGGACTTCCTTGGTGGTCTCCCATCCGAGTACTTTGAATAAAGAGTACAAATGTGTAATGTAATCATTTTTTGAAGTACTCATTAAAAATTTTCGTTCTCTCTCTTGAAACTCTTGGGAATTAAACTGGCTAATTACTGCCTCAATAGTTGGAGACCATCGAATTCGATATACAGATGACCCTGCTTTCTAGTTATTACGAGAGGGAGAAGAGCTTCTCCCTTTCCACTCTCTTCACACCATGCATAATTTGATAGACCTCTATCGTGTTTCCCCTTAACCACCTTCTTTCCAAGCTAAACTGCCCTAAGCATCTAAATCTGCTTAGCTGATAGGCAAATCTGCTTCTCACTTCCCTTGAAAGCCCTATGGGGTCACCCTAAGTTGGTTGTGACTCACACAGTAGCAAAAAGGGAGGGACTTTTCTCCGGCAGTAGGTGAGCCAATGTGAGCCCCGTGGCACAGAGTGGTAAGCTGCAATACTGCAGTCAAAAGCTCTGCTCACGACCTGAGTTCGATCCCAACGGAAGTTGGTTTCAGGTAGCTGGCTCAAGGTTGACTTAGCCTTCCATCCTTCCGAGGTCGGTAAAATGAGTACCCAGCTTGCTGGGGGTAAAGGGAAGATATCTGGGGGAGGCACTGGCAAACTACCCCGCAAACAAAGTCTGCCTAGAAAACGTTGGGATGTGATGTCACCCCATGGGTCAGGAATGACCCAGTGCTTGCACAGGGGGCCTTTATCTTTAGGTAAGCCAATAAGCAAAGCAGGAAGCACAGCAATTGCATCTTTTGCTACCTCAGAGGATTTTGGTTAGATAGGAACAGCCTCCAGCTGAGCATCTGGCCCCAATTGACACAAAGACGGAGGTTGGTGGGGCAGAGTGTTAATGCTGACTGGTGGGATTATGCTCATACAGGCTAGGCTTCAGGAATGTAAATTGGTTACAGGAGAGCACACAGAGGCTGTTGAACACCTCACCAGCGCACTTTCAACGTGTACAGATCCAACCCAGCTCATGCACATCCTGGAGCAGACTCTACCACCTGAAATATTTGAGATGCTGGTGCACAGAATTCCGTACGTAACGCAAGTAGGTACTTTTAAAAACGCAGAGGAATTGTGGCGCAGAGAGCTCGGTGACTTGGTTAACGCTCGCATGTCAATTCCAGGTCTCTGAGGTGCAGAAACCATAGACTCAGAGTGGGAAGGGGCCACCAGGGCCATCTAATCCAACCCCCTGCACAATGCAGGAAATTCACAACTACCTTCTCCCCCCCCACCCCCAGTGACCCCCTACTCCATGCCTAGATGGCGGCCAAGATGCCCGCCCTCTCATGAACTGCCTAAGGTCATAGAATTAGCACTGCTGACAGATGGCCATCTAGCCTCTGCTTAAAAACCTCCAGGGAAGGAGCACTTACCACCTCCCGAGGAAGCCTGTTCCACTGAGGAATCGCTCTGTTAGAAAATTCTTCCTAATGTCTAGACAGAAACCTTTGGTTTAATTTCAGCCCGTTAGTTCTGGTCCAACCTTCTGGGGCAACAGAAAGCAACTCGGCCCCCTCCTCTATATGACAGCCCTTCAAGTACTTGAAGATGGTTATCATAATCTACCTGTTTCTGACACAGAACAGCAAATGATGCAGTCGCCACACGCAGTAAGGGAGAAAATCGAAAGACAGGGGAGCAAATGAGCCCAAAGCTTGCTCATGGAACGCCAAAGCAGGGTTAGGGGTTACAGCCAAACCAAGTCAGCGTTCACCAGCACTGGAATTCAGAGGGTATTGAGGCCTTCAGGTCATTGCTTGCACAGGGTTCTATCGGCAGGGAAGGCTTGGCCATTAAGGCTCGCAGGTAAAGTCTCGGTGGGCTGATGCCCAAGTGAGGGCTAACCTCTGGTAACTTGCTGCAGCAAGCTGACAGCTCTCACCAGTGAGGGTTGGGTGAACAGCTGTAGTGGAGAGTGAGCCAGTTGCCACAGCCCTGTGCAAGGGGGCGGCCGCAGCACTGAGAGCCAGTTTTTGCTCTCACATGAAACTGCCTTACATTGAATCAAACCGTTGGTCCATCACGGTCAGGATTGTCTACTCAGACTGGCAGCCGCTCTTCAGGGTCTCGGGCAAAAGCCTTCCGCATCACCCACTGCCCAATCCTTCCAACTGGAGATGCCAGAGATTGAACCTGGGACCTTCTGCATGAAGTAGGTGCTTTCCCACTGACCCACAGCCCTGTTATCTTCAGTTAAAAGGATATGGCAATAGGTTTTATGAAAGACCTCTGCCTGAGACCCTGGAGAGCTGCTACCAGTCTGAGTAGACAATAGTGATTGCAATATACCACGGGTCAAACTCAGTATCAGGCAGGTTCATGTATATGTATGTTCCCCTACCCCCCCTTCTAATGGGAGGCAGGGTTCTTTTTGTCTCCCATTCCTCCCCTGCCTATCAGTCAGAGCCCAACTATGACACTGTACAGTCAGGAATTTTGATTTGGGGGAAAAAAATGAGGTGCGAAGTTAATTGCCTCACATTTTAATTACTATCTCAACAGCAGGAAGTGCTGCATGTTCTTCAGACCCTGCTTTTGTACACAAATTTCAGCTGGCACAGCAGTAGCTTTTTTTTTTTTTTTACAGTCGCAGGCTGTATAATAACTTGGGTGGGGATAGGGCCTTGGGAAAAATTCCTCATTGCCTAACAGGACAGCCAGTGTGGTGTAGTGGTTAAGAGCAGTGATTTGGAGCAGTGGATTCTTATCTGGAGAACTGGGTTTGATTCCTCATTCCTCCACATGAGCTGGGGAGGCTAATCTGGTGAACTGGATTTGTTTCCCCATTCCTAAACATGAAGCATGCTGGGTGACCTTGGGCTAGTCATATATCTCTTAGCGCTCTCTCAGCCCCACCTCCCTCACCGAGTGTCTGTGCTGGGGAGGGGAAGGTGATTGTAAGCCAGTTTGAGTCTCCCTTAAGTGGTAGAGAAAGTCACCATATAAAAACCAACTGGACATGTCTGTAATGGCCTATGGCTAAATGCAAATAAAGCTATTGCTTAATATAAAAACCAACTAATCTTCTAATATATCAGTATGTTAAACCCACTGAACCCAACCCCGCTTACATCCAAATGGTCATTTTTCCTTAGATTCCTATGAGTTCTTCCCTATAGATTAATGCACGGGAATGATGCGAAGAACCCTCTAATGGCCAATGTTTATGCCCAGGAAAAGAAAGGAAGTCTAATAGGTTAAAAATAAACAAATTATCCAGCGCTCAAAATGCCTTGTGAGTCAGTAGCTTTACCACCTACAAGTCTGTTTTCTCTGCCAGCGGCTCGAGGCAGCCCTGAACGAGCAGGATCCGCCGGACGAGTGAGAACGCAGCATCACGCCCGGGGCTACTCTTAAGGCCGGACCTTAGGGCAGATGGCAAGCCCTCCTTTAGAAAGACTCTCCATACAACAACAATTTCCATTTATTTCACTTTGATTAAATAAAAAATAAACCTTGCTTTATTCACTTTGGGATTTAATTTTCAGAACATACACGCCTGCGTTTTAAATTGGACAGTCGTTATTGTTATGCTGGGGAGGGGGGTCACAGAACAGTGGGTCGCCTCCTGCAGCTCTGCTTGCAACAGCATCTTCCGTAGAGCGTCGGAGGGAGGCTCTTGGGATTGGAGGAGGCCACTGATGTGAGCGGAGTGGCAGGACGCAGCCCGCAGTTCGCTCCCTGCCCATCTCGAGCCCAGTCACAGCAGAGCCGATCTGTTGGCCTCCAGAAAAGGCTGCGTCGACATTATTCCACGGCAGGGAAAGAGGATGCTCTAGGAACAGGCTCTATCAGCACCAAGGCTAGCTGCAGAGGCAGCCACCAATGATTTCCATGTTTCAATTGGTCTCTGAGCTGTTCCATTACAAGCTGGTGGACGTACCCACGTCACCTGTTGTGAAAAATGCACCTTTGCATGCAACGTGATTGACGTCGGCAACTCCTTTCTTAATGAGGCTGGCCAAGGAGTCCGGCTTTGGCCGCCAGCGCTTCGTTCTGCTGAATGTGATATTCCTGGAATCTCATCGATATCCTCTGGGTCATTTTTAAGTACTTCTGTAAGCAGTGTTCTGAACAGGTCATCTGTATGGGAAAGGGAAGGAAGACCCCAGTAGCTAGTAACCGTTTGTAATTCTTGTGGCATGCAGAGTATTTTATAAAGCCTGTCAAATCTTCAATGCAAACTGGTGGATTAAGTAACTCTTAACTCTACTTTACAGATGGGCAAGCTGTCCCTCCGGCTTCCCTTTGAGATGGAGGCCAAGCTGAACTTTGAAAATCTTTGATAAAGTATTCAGAACAGCTTGGCAAATCTTTACTGTCCATTTAGCAATAGTCAGTCTTCTATGAGATTCAAGTCCAGTGGCACCTTAAAAAGGTAAAGGTCCCCTGTGCAAGCACCGGGTGCATTACTGACCCATGGGGTGACATCACATCCTGACGTTTACGAGGCAGACTTTGTTTACGGGGAGGTTTGCCAGTGCCTTCCCAAGACATCTTCCCTTTACCCCCAGGAAGCTGGGTTCTCATTTGACCGACCTCGGAAGGATGGAAGGCTGAGTCAACCTTGAGCCGGCTACCTTAAACTGACTTTTGTTGGGATCGAACTCAGGTCGTGAGCAGAGCTTGGACTGCAGTTTACCACTCTGTGCCACGGGGCTCCTGTGGCACCTTAGAGACCAACAAAATTTCCAGATTATAAACTTTCCAGAGTCAAAGCTCCCTTCGTTAGATGCAAGTAGGAAGGACAAAGGGAGCTTTAACTCTTGAAAACGTACACCCTTGAAATTTTCTTGGTGTGTCACGTACTACTGGACTCGAATCTTGCTCTTTTGTTGCAGACCAATATGGCTGCACACCTGAAATGAATCAGTCTTCTGTCTACCAGCTGCTAATCACCTGATGCTCTGGCAATAATCAAACATTACATAAGAACATAAGAAAAGCCCTGCTGGATCAGACCAAGGTCCATCAAATCCAGCAGTCTGTTCACACAGTGGCCAACCAGGCGCCTCTAGGAAGCCCACAAACAAGGCGACTGCAGCAGCACCATCCTGCCTGTGTTTCAAAGCACCTAATATAATAGGCATGCTCCTCTGATCCTGGAGAGAATAGGTATGACTAGTATCCATTTTGACTAGTAGCCATGAATACCATTCTCCTCCATGAACCCATGGACATATTCCATTACATTTATTTGGATCCCAACGGGGATCCAAAAAGGCTTACAGCAGTCTCCCCTCCGTTTTTATCCTCACAACAACAAGCTACGATTCTAAAGTACTTGGGGAAAATCCACATACCTCTTCTGGCTTGACCTCTCTGCTGGTGAAATCTCGCACGCAATCCAGAAAGCAGTTTTCCGTCAGTTTGTTATATGTTCCAAGAAATTCTTTGAACTGGAAACAAATCGGAGAGATCTTCAGAACAGGTTGTAGCAGAGAGGGAGTACAGCTGAGGAATACACCTGCTCATCAAACAGAAGGGCACGGAACTAAACAGCTAGCTCAGTGCCAGCAAATGCAGGACTGGGCACAGAGGTTAACAACCATCTTCCTAAGGAATGCCATTCACGTTGCCAAGCTGCAACACTTCAAACGCATCCTTGAGAGATACTGGCTTAGACCAGGTGCCCCCAACATTTCTGAGCCTGCGGGCACCTTTGGAATTCTGACGCAGCAGGGTGGGCGCGTCCACAAAACAGCTGCCATTAAATGGCTACCACAGGAGGCGGAGCCAGCCGCAAAATGGCTGCTGCAGCTTACCTTCAACCCCTCACCAAAGTTCCTTGTGCTGTGGGGGCTGCTAATGCCAAAGCAATGTTTTTAAAAACTTGCACAAGCAATCGGCTCTCCAATGGCCAGTCAGAAGCCTTGCTAGGCTAGGGCCGCATGTGGCCCTGCCCGCTTTCAAAAAACACTTGGTGAGAGCCAGGAAAGGTGTTGGCAGGCACCAAGTTGGGGACCCCTGGGTCCGACCCTATGAAATGCAAAACTAATAACACTTTTTCCTCCAGTGCAAGAGGGGGAAAAGAGGCAACTTTGCCCAATTACCCCCTTTTTGCTGAAATTTGATGAAAAACTGAATTTTATCCGGAATGGTCACCCAACACCCCAGCATCAGTTTGTTTGTTTTTTTGCGGGAGGAGGCAAAAGGGCCTGCCGGAGGAGGCAGGAAAGCAAGAAAGAACCACCTTCCACTTGCAGTTCTCAGTAGCCAACCCAAAGTATCTTACCTGCTTGATCTGATCAGATTCCGATATTTGTCCAGCCATGTTTTAGCACACTGCCAATCTACTACCTAAACCGAATGGAAGATATCTATGTCAAAATTAATTTTAAAAAATGGTACCTGAAACAGAATACTCCACAGTCTAACCCTTATTTATTGTTTAAACGGATGTCCTAAAGCGGAGATATAGAGGCTGAGCTGGAGTTAGTAAAAAGTACCTTCAGAGAACAACAGACCATCACCTTGAGAGCAACAACGCTACGTTTTTGGGAAGGGTTCTCTTCCTCCCTCCCCCTGCCTGTATATTTTTGTTCACAAGCCAGCGTGGTGTAGTGGTTAAGAGCAGTAGTTTGGAGTGGTGGACTCTGATCTGGAGCACCGGGTTCGATTCCCCACTCCTCCACACGAAGCCAGCTGGGGGACCCTGGACCAGTCACAGTTCTCTTAAGAGCTCTCTCAGCCCCACCTAACTCACAGGGTGTCTGTTGTGGGGAGGGGAAGGGAAGGTGGTTGTTGGCCAGTTTGATTCTGCCTTCAGTGATAGAGAAAGTCGGCATATAAAAACCAACTCTTCTTCTTTGTCTTAACACTCATCTTTAAAGGGATCTTGCATTAGTAACAGTGTTTGCTAGCCAACATTAATTCAGAACTAGCAAAATCTCTCTCATAGCAGCCAGATATGCAAGGGCCTAGATGGAGCCTTGACCTCAAAGCCCACCCAATAACATATTCCCACCCCCTTGGACTATTACCCCCCCCCCCCCCGCACAATGTCGGCTCTAAATTCCTGCACACAGATTTTTGAAAAGCTGTGCTGCGCTACTGGAGGGGGGTTAAAACGTTGCAGAATACCTTTTATTAGGACTATCAAAAATATCACCCAACTACAAAGCATTCCAAGGTCTCTACAGCTACTTCCCCAGAACAACCCATTCACAATATGCTTGGGTATTGAGACGGGGATAAAAATGAACTTCCCCTCTCAGTTGTTTAATACATGGAATACAATCCCTGATCCGGTTTGCAAGGATGTGGTGGGTCCTGTCTATCACTGCATTAGCAGTAATGTCCTGATGCACCACAAGTTTACAATCTATTGTGCGTGTCCTCCCAGCAACCCTGTAGGCCAGGTCTCCATGGACAACTTCAGAAGTTATGTGCTGACATTTACACGTAAAACATCTGGGCAACGAACTTTTTTAACCACTACGATAGCAGCAGGTGGTAGGGTCTCTGGATCATCTACAGCTCAGATCAGGCACCAGTCAATGTGTGTGGTTTTGGCACATTATGTTTAAATCAGCCATATTGTGTGTTTGATGTGCCGTCAAGTCGCGTCAGGCTTATGGTGACCCTATAAATGAACTACCTCCAAAATGTCCTATCATTAACAGCCTTAAAATATTGTCGAAGGCTTTCACGGTCAGAGTTCATTAGTTCTTGTAGGTTATCCGGGCTGTGTGACCGTGGTCTTGGTATTTTCTTTCCTGACATTTTGCCAGCAGCTGTGGCCGGCATCTTCGGAGGAGGAACGCTGAAGGACAGGAGAGACACTGTCCTTCAGTGTTACTCCTCTGAAGATGCCTGCCACAGCTGCTGGCAAAACGTCAGGAAAGAAAATACCAAGACCACGGTCACACAGCCCGGATAACCTACAAGAAACAACATACTGGTCATCGTTTAATCGGTTATCTACTTAAGTCCCTTATCAATATTCTACTGCTTTCTGGGCTAACTAGGGGGGGGAAGGGGGGGAGGGGGGGAAGAAGGGGGAAGGGGGGAAGGAGGGGGGAAGGGGGGGAGGGGGGAGGGAGGAGGGAGGGAGGGGGGGAAGGAGGGGAGGGGAAGGGGGGGAGGATCATTGCAAGTCACTACCCAAGCCAGGGACTCCTCCAGCCCTTCTTCTTCTTCCGACCTCCCACTCCCACAAGCCACAATCCCCCCCCCCCCACGCCCCGGCACCGCGGCCGCCCTCGGCCCTTCTCACCAACCTCGTGCCCGAGACGAATCGGCGATGGCGGGCCGCTCGGATCGCTTTACCTGCCATCCACCACGCGTGGTCCGTCGCGCTAAAGGGTCCCCCCCGCCTTTCACAAAGCACTCTTCTTCCCCACCCCACCCCACCCCCGATTCCCCCAAGACGGTTATCCGAGGAAGGAGGATTCGGGGATCAGAGCCTTGGCATTCACGAAGAAGGATCAACTCTTTTCTCCTATGCTGTTTTCCTCGTGCAAATATCCCCTCTCCCATAGGTTTCCCATGGGGGAGAAAGACATACGTGGGCAAATAGTCGCTTGGGGTGGGCGGCCTGATTTGAGTCTTAAAACAACATCAAGTTTGGCCCTCAATTACATTTCAAATCAACGACGGGCCTGTGTAATTTAAACTTAAGAACACGGAGATCAGTCCCAGCGGGCCGCCGTGTCGGTCTGTCTGCAGTGGTAGAAAAAGGCAAGAGTCCAGGAGCACCTTCAAGACTAACAGAAATGTTTTCTGGCAGGGCGTGAGCTTTCGTGAGCCACAGGCTCACTTCTTCAGATACTGTAAAAGCTCATACCCTACCAGAAAAAATATTTTTATTAGTCTTTAAGGTGCTTCTGGACTCTTGCCCTTAAGAACACGAGTTTAGCATAAGAACATAAGCCGGATCAGACCGAGGTCCGTCGAGTCCAGCGGTCTGTTCACACAGTGGCCAACCGGGTGCCTCTAGGAAGCCCCCAAACAAGACGGTTGCAGCAGCATTAACCTGCCTGTGATCCACAGCACCTGACATAAGCATGTGTGACAGCAGGTAGACTTCCCCTGACTATGGAAGATCCACTGATTTAGCGATTTGTAATAATCTCTTTTCCTTTCTGTAAAATGTATTAGGGCAGCCAGGGAATAGCTTGTTGCTGGGCAGAATATCCCTGTATGTCTGTGTGCTAAGGAAGTGGGTTAAGAGTCATGGAGAGTCAGAGTGAACTATAAACATTGATAGGAGAAACTGGATAGAACTGAACTGTACTGCGCCGCCTCTATGTCTGGAGTGCTATCAGCCTACCCTGAATGTTGATGGGTTGTCCTATCTTGAATTTGGATAAATATCCCTTCCTCAGTATGATCGGGGCTCAGAGATTTCTGCCCACTAGGGCCTCTGAGTCAGCAGCTGCAAATAAACTGTTTTCTTGAAATAACGATCCTAGGTCTCTCTCCCCCCACGAACCCCCGTTTGCCATATCACATGCTCCTCTGATCCTGGAGAGAATAGGTGTGCCTCATGAGTAGTATCCATTTTGACTAGCAGCCATGGACAGTCCTCTCCTCCATGAACATGTCCACTCCCCTCTTAAAGCCTTAATATAAGAAATATGAGAAAGTCCATGCTGGATCAGACCAAGGCCATCAAGTCCAGCAGTCTATTCACACTGTAGTAGTCAAAAAGGGCAAGAGTCCAGTAGCACCTTAAAGACTAACAAAAATATTTTCTGGTAGGGTATGAGCTTTCGTGAGCCACAGCTCACTTCTTCAGATACCTGAAGAATCTGAAGAAGTATCTGAAGAAGTGAGCTGTGGCTCACGAAAGCTCATACCCTACCAGAAAATATTTTTGTTAGTCTTTAAGGTGCTACTGGACTCTTGCCCTTTTTGACTACTACAAACAGACTAACACGGCTACCCACTGTGAATTATATTCACACCGTGGCCAACAAGGTGCCTCCAGGAAGTTACAAACAGGACGACTGCAGCAGCACCATCCTGCCTGTGTTCCACAGCACCTAATAGGCCTGCTCCTCTGATCCTGGAGAGAACAGGTATGCATCATGAATACCCCTTTCCTCCATGAATATGTCCACTCCCCTCTTCAAGCCTTCCAAGTTGGCAGCCATCACCACATCCTGGGGCAGGGAGTTGCACAATTTAGCTATGCATTTTGTGAAGAAACCCTTCCTTTTATCTGTTTTGAATGTCTCCCCGTCCAGCTTCAGCAGATAACCCCGCGTTTTATTATTATGAGAGAGGGAGAAAATGTCTCCCCTTGTAACGGAACCCTTGTGCGGCGCACTTGTTTCCACCCAGACACTGGCTGAGCAGGACTATTTAAAAGAAAAGCAATTAAGACGCATGCGCATGAATCCCGGAACCGCGGCTCTGAACCTTCTTTCCCGAGGGGAAGGGCTGTAACGGCCGCGCATGCGCGATCGCCGCTCAGGCACTCCCTCGTCTCACAGCCCAGGAAGGGGTTGGGCCAAACTCGTCCGTTTGGAAACGGCGGGAGTTCCGCCCGCAGGTGCTGCTGTCGCCATGCCAACGGGGACTTCCGGCGGGTGGTTGCTCAGGTGCGGCAGGGACTTCGCACACCTGAGGGATGGGCGGGTGTGAGGGGCTGCTGTGGGGCGGAGAAGGTAGGTGGGACCAACGACCCCCCATGCTTGGCCTCTGGGGAGCTCTGCGGCCTCGGGACTTGTAGTTGGGGGGGCGGGTCGTGCATATTTAAGTTTATTTTTAGGGGGCCTGGGGTTGATAGCAGCCCTTTCTTGGCAAGCAGAAGATCCTTAGGGTTGCCAGCTCTGGGTTGGGAAATTCCTAGAGATTTGGGGTGGGGGGGAGGTCAGGGTTTGGGGAGGGAAGCCACCTCAGCAGGGTGTACAATGCCGTTGGGTCCATCCTCCTCCAAACCAGCCATTTTCTCCAGGGGAACTGATCTTTGTCGTCTGGATAGAATCATAGAGTTGGAAGGGACCACCAGGGTCATCTAGTCCAACCCCCTGCACAGTGCAGGAAATTCCAAACTACCTCCCATCCCCACACCCCCAGTGACCCCTACTCCATGCCCAGAAGATGGCCAAGATGCCCTCCCTCTCATCATCTGCTTAAGATCAAAGAATCAGCATTGCTGACAGATGGCCATCTAGCCTCTGCTTCAAAACCACCTCCCGAGGAAGCCTGTTCAACGGAGGAACCGCTCTAACTGCTAGAAAGTTCTTCCTAATGTCTAGATGGATAGCAGTTGTGATTCTGGGAAATGTCCAGGTCCCTCCTGGAGGTTGGCAAGCCTATATCACTTCTCTAGGGAAAAGGCTCTGGAAGAGTTGTTAGGACAGGGTTTTCTTTGGAGAGTTGCCGCCAGTTAAGAGTAGACGGAACAGAGGGGGAATTTACCCAACCTCGAAACAAAGATGGGTACCCAGAAGTCTGGGTGACGGGCAATTCCATCTGAGCTTTTCTCCCTCTCTCATAATACCAGAATGTGGGGTTGTCTGCTGAAGCTGGAGGGTGAGAGATTCAAAACAGAGAAAAGGAAGCGTTTCTTCACACAGTTAAATTGTGGAACTCCCTGCCCCAGGATGTGGTGATGGCTGCCAACTTGGAAGGCTTGAAGAGGGGAATGGACATGTTCATAGAGGAGAGGGCTATCCATGGCTACTAGTCTAAATGGATACTAGTTATGATGCATACCTATTCTCTCCATGATCAGAGGAGCATGCCTGTTATATTAGGTGCTGTGAAACACAGGCAGGACTATGCTGTTTGTTTGTGAGCTTCCTAGAAGCACCTGTTTGGCCACTGTGTGAACAGACTGCTGGACTTGATGGACGTTGGTCTGATCCAGCATGGCCTTTCTTATGTTCTTAACCCCTTCCTGTTGGGATTCGAACTGTGTCAAGCTCTCTGTGTGGTAGGAACACCTTTGAGCCCCCAAACACAGGCAGGGAATTGAGGACTTTGTGGAGTTTGTAAGTCCTTGTTAGATCACAGTTTGTCGTGCGCTGTTCTGTGGAATAGACTGAGCTCTGGGACTTATCCTGAATTGTTTCCCTCCTCCTCAGACCATCTGTTGGCAATTCTCTACAGCTGTATTGCCAGCTCCAGGTAGGGAAATACCTGGAGATTTTGGGGGTGGAGCCTGAGGAGGGCAGTGTTTGGAGAGGGGAGGGACTTCAGTGGGATATAATGCCACAGAGTCTACCTTCCTAAGTAGCCATTTCCCCCAGGGGAACTGATCTTTGAAGACTGGAGATCAGTTTTAATAGCGGGAGATCTCTAGCCACCACCTGGAGGTTGGCAACCCTATCTACACCCCACTTGCTTTGTCCTTTGTGTTTAATTTGTTATAGGGAATTGTGCTGTGAGCACAGTCTGCACTTTGTTAGGGTCACAGCAGTAATTTCCTGGCTTCTTAGTCCTATTCAAGCCCTGCTCCTTCCTCTGGCCCCTTTTCTCCATTTCTTATTTTTGTGATTTACTGAGCTATTTATTTACTTCCAGTTATACCCAGCCTTTCTCCCCAGCAGGGACCCAAAGCAGCTTACATCGTTCTCCTCTCCATTTTATCCTCACAGCATCCCTGTAAGGTAGGTTAGGCTGATTACCCAACAAACTTGCATGGCAGAGTGGGGATTCGAATCTAGGGCTCCCAAATCCTGGTCCAGTACTCTAACCACCACAGTGGCTCAGTAACATTGTGATTTCTTTGTGGTGGTGTGGTTTGGAGCGGTGGACTCTGATCTGGAGAACTGGGTTTGATTCCCCACTCCTCCACATGAGAGGCGGAGGCTAATCTGGTGAACTGGATTTGTTTCCCCACTCCTCCACAAGAAGCCCGCTGGGTGACCTTGGGCTAGTCACACTCTCTCAGCCCCACCTACCTCACAGGGAGTCTGTTGGGGGGAGGGGAAGGGAAGGCGATTATAAGCTGGTTTGTTTCTCCTTTAAGTGGTAGAGAAAGTCGGCATATAAAAACCAACTCTTCTTCTTTGTACGTTCAATAGAGGTGAGGTCTGAAAGCCGCACCACGAACCGTTCATGGAAGCAGAAGAGAATTCCGGCTCGAACGAGGAGTCTTTGGTGAGCCTGACTGCTGGCGACGTGCTTATTCGCTCCACCAGCTTCCACATGAGACAAACGCCTCTCCCCTCTCGGACGGCGGGAGGAGGCGCTGGCGGCACACCTGCTGCTGGCATTCGAGAACGGATCCGGATCTCGGTGAAGAAGCTCCGGGAGGTGTCTCCTCCCTGTCATCCAGAAGATTCCACTTTGATAAATGAGGACTGTATCCCACCCGCCTTACCGGCAAACAGGCCTATGTCTCAAAAGCCAACTGCTGCCATTTCTAGAAGTGCAACGGAAGGTATTTTTTTTTATTTGATTAGATTTTTATCCTGCCCTTTCCCTACCAGTCTAAGGCTCAGGGCAGCTCACATCCAGCAATGAACACCCACAGTATTCAATTAATTAACATCATAAAATATAAATATTTACCTTCTAAAATATAATCTAACTAACTGTTCAAAACTAGACAATTTTGATCCAGGTGGCTCCAGAACGTCTTCTGCATCAGTAGTGGTGGAGTCCTCAGGTACACATTAACACACATGAAGCTTCTTTATACTGAATCAGACCCTTGGTCCATCAAAGTCATTATTGTCTACTCAGACCAGCAGCAGCTCTCCAGGGTCTCAGGCAGGGGTCTTTCACATCACCTACTTGCCTAGTCTATTTAACTGGAGATGCTGGGGATTGAACCTGGGACCTTCTGCATGCCAAGCAGATGCTCTACCGCTGAGCCATGGCCCAGATAGGTATTGGTGAAAGTAAATAAATGGAACATAGATGGTACAGGTGGTACTGGGAAGCCAGCTGATGATGGAACCATAGCTGCCCTCAACTGGTAGAACAACTCTGTTTTACAGGCCCTGCAGAATTGCAGTAGGTCCCACAGGGTCCTAGTCTCATTTGGCAGAGAGTTCCACCAGGAATTCCAAAATGTTTCCGGGGAGTATGCTTGTAATGTCTTTCTCAGCTTTTCGCAGTTTAGCCATCTGCATCCATACAAGGATCATAATAGCTGTAGTGATATAATGCCGCAGAGATAACCCGAAAGGTTTACTCCCTTGGTCTATAACGATAATAAACTCCCTTCGTCTAGATTTAATTAAAATAATCTCCTTGAACTTTCCCAGTAGTAGAGCCACTTCTCAGCAGATAGAGTAAGCCAGATAAAAAACAGATGAAAGCAAGGTAATCTTGCGGAGAGCTCTGTTTAGATGCGGTAGAATTGCAGCAAGGAAGAATTCTAGTGCCCAGGAAACTCAGGATGCTTCTAGCCTCAGTTCTGGGGTTGCCAACCTCCAGGTGGTAGCTGGAGATCTCCCACTAATACAACTGATCTCCAGCCAATAGAGATCAGTTCATCTCTGTCTCCAAGTATTTCCCAGACTGGAGCTGGCCACCCTCAGGTGAGGGGTTGGAATCTAGGGAAGGGTCCATGCCATCTGATAGCTGCATTGCCATGAGGATCTGCGGCCTTTTATCTGGGGTTCTCACCAAACTTTACAGACCCTAACCAAGGAACGACTTATGTGCACGAGTGGTTAAAATGTGGAATTCGCTGCTGCCTGTGGGCCTGCGGTGGCGGCGGCTTTCACAAAAGGGATGGGAAAGCCGCCATGAGTGGGGTCGAGCAAGGTCAGGACGCTGTCGGTGGGCCGCTCTCTGCTGTCCCCCACCTCCACCCATCCCCTGCCCCTCTGGGGCTATGGCACAGGAAGCCCCCCCCCCATTTCTTCCTTTACAGATGAGCAGCAGAGCTCAAAACTGAGCTTCGAGCAGGGGGGAAGCCTGTTAAAGGGCTGCAATGCGGGGACACTTAAGCAGAGCCGAGTGCAGTCATTTTGAAGGCAGGATTACCCCCACCTCCCGCTGTGGGGGTGGGGGGGAAAGCCTATCAAAGGGCTGGAAAGTGGGGGCCCCACATGGAGTTGAGCTGGGGTTGCCAGATACCCCTTGGCACCTGGCAGGGTGGGGGACCTACCTTAGAATCACAGAATCATAGAGTTGGAAGGGGCCATACAGGCCATCTAGTCCAATCCCCTGCTCAATGCAGGATCTGCCAAGAGCATCCCTGATAAGTATTTTTCCAGTGCAGGCTGACACACATTGCTAGCCCCCACCCACCCCTGCGCTAGTAAGTACTCCTGCCAGCCAGCCGATCATGGGAGGGGTGGAGTGTGTGTAAAGGGCTGTCAAGTCGCAGCTGACTTATGGTGAACCCAGCTTGAACACATGAACACGTGAAGCTGCCTTATACTGAATCAGACCCTTGGTCCATCAGTATTGTCTACTCTGACCAGCAGCAGCTCTCCAGGGTCTCAGGTAGAGGCCTTTCCCATCACCTACTTGCCTAGTCCCTTTAACTGGAGATGCTGGGGATTGAACCTGGGACCTACATGCCAAGCAAAGGCTCTACCACTGAGCCATGGCCCCTCCCCACTGGTCCAAGACTAACTCCTTCCTTACCTTGGGGTGGGTCAGACATCCTGGGAAGGGTGGGAAGATTAAAAATTAAAAGCACAAGCCCTGATCTTCAAGAAAAGGAAGTGTGCTGTGCAGTTGCAACCGATTTATGGTGACCCTTCGAGGGGGTTTTAGGCAAGATGAGCAGAGCTGGTTTTCCATTGACAACTTCTGCAAAGTCTTCCTTGGTGGCCTCCCATCCACGTACAGATCGTGCTTAGCTTCTGGGCTCTGGTGAGATTGGGTTCGTCTGGACTATTAGGGCCGCTACTTAATTGACACCTACCCTGACAAAAAAGCCACCTCTGCCCATTTTGGAGTTAAGTAGTAACATTTCAACCTGATACCTTGACAAACACTACATCTGAAAGACGTTTTGCCCTGTGTCAGGACTCCCAGACAGCACACATTGAAAAATGCTGGATAAGGTTCCCACCAAAGAAGAAACACTGCATGTTCCTCTACAATCCTAAAATGCTGTACAATCATGAAATCGTGGGGTGGTTGGTGGGGAGTGTCGACTCCCGACATCAAAGCCAGGAATAAATTCAGCCTTGTTTTTATAAAATAAGCACTGCATCTCAGTGAGCAAAATCTTGGACTGAAGAAATGCCACAGAACTGATCCGAAGGCAGACAAAAGCGGGGTTCCTAAATGGCATTACCTTTTTGTTTATTACCATCTCCTGTCGTAGGAACAGCTAGTACAACTTCATGTGAACAAACCTGTGGGGCAAGAAACTGAAATAAGCTGCTGTTCTATAAATTAAAGCATTGATTCTAGACGGACAAGGAATATCTGTCTTTAGCAGGGATATCTTTTCCAAAAACCTTCGGGCCTCCTCCCTGGGTTTTGGTGTTATGTATATTTTTCTATATTTTAACTGAATAATTGTATGTATACTTTATTTTAAATTTTTTTAGTGCTGAAATGTTTTAATGTTTGACGTTTGCCAACTTGGGGCCCTATTTTGGAGGAAAGGTGCGTTAGAAATGTTTTAAAATAAAATACTGGTTTCGCTGCTTGTCTGTACAAAAGACTAACACAGGAGCATGTTGATTTTTTTCTTACTAAAATCAGTAGCAGAGCAGATAACATGTAAGAATAAGGTATAAGAATAAGGTGGGCTAAGAGTGTGAGCTTGTTAATGCTTAAATGATAACATTTTCATAGTGTTAATGGTTGCTTTATGGAATGAAATTTACACCCCCAGTGATAAGTCTTTTGCAGCAAAAAATGCTCACAGTTTTTGCAGCACCTTAAAACAATTCACATATTTAACATAACAAAATTAACATCTTTCATTGGGGGGCAGATACTCATGCCACAAGTTTGTTAACTTTCAAGATACTTAAGCCCTAAGTAATACTCGTCAGCGGTCTTGTCATGATTTAAGCCCTTACTAAATTTCAAATACGTAGAATTACATCAGAGTGGGTGAAAAAGTAAATTGACAGCCACTGTGGGCCGTATCAGACTCCCCAGGGCCTCTGATGCGGCTGGCAGGCTTGTGCAGGCTTTTTAAATATCTGTACGTATATATATTTAGAAAGCCTATCAAAAGGGTGTGAGCAATATATGCAGCAGACTTCAAAGGAAGGGACCAAGCAGAAAGAAGCCAAGATTCATTCTGTTGATCTTAGAAATCTTGTTGGAACATTGAGGGCAGAAGTGTATTTTGGCAAAGCACAAGCAAAGGTCAGCCGTTGGGTATGAGGGGAGGGGCCATGGCTCAGTGGCAGAGTGTCTGCTTGGCATGCAGAAGGTCCCAGGTTCAATCCTTGACATCTCCAGTTAAAGGGACTAGGCAAGTAGCTGATGTGAAAGACCCCTGCCTGAGACCCTGGAGAGCCACTGCTGGTCTGAGTAGACAATATTAACTTTGATGGATCAACGGGTCTGAGTCAGTATAAGGCAGGTTCATGTGTTCAGTGCACCTTTTCTCATGACATCTAGAAAACGACTGCTTCTGTAAAACATCATTTTTTCTATACATTCCTCTAATTTTTAGGCCTTGTATTATTTGTGCGCTTGATGACTTTGATATACAATTAGGTCGTAAGCAATATGCTTTATTTAAAATATAGAATTTGATTCTCATGTGTCTGTAAGGCAAAAAGTTCCTTTTTATAACGGTTTTTAATTTTTTTTAACAGTATAGACAAAACAGGAAAAATAAAAATAAAAAGCCATGTCATGACCGCAGTTATAATTAAATCAAATACAACAAACAAAAAAGAAAAATTATAATGATTATGATATAGTGAACAATATGTAATAAAAACAGTAGCAATAGTGAGCAATATAATACATATAATGACCATTAAACAGTAATTATCCTAATATTTTTTACATAAATCATAAGATACTTTGTTTAGTACTTAATACAAATAATATTAGGAGCCCCGTGGCGCAGTCCAAGCTCTGCTCACGACCTGAGTTCAATCCCAACGGAAGTTGGTTTCAGGTAGCCGGCTCAAGGTTGACTCAGCCCTCCATCCTTCTGAGGTCGGTAAAATGAGTGCCCAGCATGCTGGGGGTAAAGGGAAGATGACTGAGGAAGGCACTGGCAAACCACCCCGTAAACAAAGTCTTCCTAGGAAACGTCGGGATGTGACGTCACCCCATGGGTCAGGAATGACCCGGTGCTTGCACAGGGAACCTTTACCTTTTTTTAAAACCTTTTTACACATAATATTAATATTAAACAATGTTTTACAATGAATTATGAAATAGAATAGAATAGAAATTTTATTACAGTCAATGACCAGCACAAGTAAAAACAGGTAAGTTACCAATTTACAGTTGTCTAAAAAAAATCTGAATAAAACCATGCTGGTTCATTAGTTAGTATAATGAATGAACCACTTGGTAAGAAAAGGAGAGCACATATAACTGTTTGCCTTCATTTCCAAGACTGCTGGTTTCACAGCCCCTCCTCTGTCGTATGTCAGTTGCAGCGGCACAGAATCTAGCAACTGAATACGTTATATCTGAGTTGACATCTTGTAGCAGGGATGACATATGGAACTGTTCATACTGGCTGGGAGATTTATGAATTAGTGGTGAGATGAACCTTTCTCTGATAGCTGTATAATATTGACAATGGAAAAGAACATGTTCAAGGGTTTCTATATATCCAGAACCACAGGGGCATTTTCTCTCCTCATATGGCATTTTCCTGTAGCGGCCTTCCTGGATGGCTGATGGGAGGGCTTGGCATCTGGCCAGGGTGAAAGCTCTTCGATGTTTTGGAATTTCAAGTCTGCTTAGATACTCCATGGGAGTAGTAAGGTATCTGCAGGGTTCACTAATAATGAAGTTTGGTGTTATGGCAAGATCTGTTTGACACTCTGTGTCGATTATACATTGTTTAATTGTTGCCTTAGCCAGATCATAGCCAATGTGGGTTAGTACCTGTGGTGTAAAGCCTAATGTAGACATTTTATCTGTCACTGCTCGTTTCCATGAGGATTGGAAGTCATCCTTAATAATTAAAGGAGCAAAGCCTCGAGGTTGGCAGGATAGCCTGAGCCAGGTGTTAATTGCGGCCATCCATATTCTGGCCTCAACTCGTGTAAGACCTGTTTCAAGGCGTAAAGTGGCATTGGAAACATATTTTGGGACTTGTAAGGCTGATCTCAGGAACTTAGATTGCACACGTTCTAGTGATGATATATTAGGCCAAGGTCCTAGTTGTGTGCCATAAAGAAGCTGAGCAATCGACTTGGCTTCAAACAGTTTAAAGGCAGCTGGGATGTAGTGGCCACCTTTGGACCTGAGGTATTTTAATATGGCAGCTGCACTTCTTTGTGCATTCCCAGCCGCATAGTCACTATGGGCTTTTCTACTTCCAGAGGAATGGAAGATTACTCCCAGATACTTAAAGCAGTTGACCTGTTCTATATTGTGGCCCTCAATGTTCCATGATAGTAGCTTGGGTCTCCTGGCAAATGCCATAATTTTAGTTTTTAGGTAGTTAAGTTGTAAATTGCTCTCCTTGCGATATGTTACTACTGCATCCATGGCTCTTCTAAGTCCTATCGGTGTTCTTGATATGATTGCTGCATCGTCAGCATACAGCAGCACTGAGATATGCTTCCCTGCTAGTTTGGGGGGATGAAAGTCCATATTACAAAGCTGTGGTACCATATCATTAGTGTAGAGGTTAAATCAGAGTGGAGCCAGTATGCACCCCTGTTTGACACCTTTCTCGGTTCTGACCGTGTTAGAGTGATGGCCCTGAGGATTACATCGCACTCTTAGTGAAGTCCCTTCATGTAGCATATGTATTAAGTAGAGCAGTTGCCTATCAATCGTTGAGGCCTCCAGTTTCCTCAATAAGTTGGCTCTAGCTATAGAGTCGAAAGCTGATTTGAAGTCAATAAAGGCCACGTAGAGGGAGACTGTGCCTTGTGAGAAGTATTTCTCAATTAGATGTTGTAGCACTAAGCATTGATCCGTGGTAGATCGGCCCTCCCTGAAACCAGCTTGTTCCTCTGCAAGAATGTTATCTTGTTCCATCCAGTCCTGGAGCTTCCATTGCAGATGCCTGGCATATAATTTACTGATGACATTAAGTAGGCTTATTGGCCTGTAGTTGGTAGGATTGTCTCTTTTCCCTTTTTTGAATATTGGGACGATAATTGAGAGTCCCCAATCTATGGGAATATGACCACAGGTGAATAGTGATGCCAGGATAGGAATCCAAAAGTCCAAATTATTTTTGATAGCCTCCGCCGGGATTAAGTCCTCACCTGGAGCTTTTCCCGGTTTCAGTTGGGTTATGAGGTTCTCGATCTCTTTCTTGGATACAGGAGCCCACATCGGGAGACTTTCTATCTTTTGGGTGTTTTGATCATTACCTCCATCAGTGTCCCTATAAAGTTCTTGGAAGTATGTTTCCCATAACCTTGGCGAAATATGGCAATCCGCCATAGGGAGTCTGTTTGATTGGGAAGGAGCTACAGTATTCCAAAACAAGGCAGAGTTGTTAGATTTGGTTGCTTGAATGACCCGTGTCCAATTTTCCTTCATAGCTTCCTTTTTCTTTCGTGCTATCAACTGTTTGTAATATCTTTTCCTCTGTAGTACTTCCAATGCAACCAAAGGAGTTGCATCCATGGTATGTGTCTGATATGAGTTAGTGAGATCTTTCTTCGCTGCAACACAATCCCTATCAAACCATGGTTTGGACTGGTTTTGTTGCGTTTCCAGCGTACTCTGTCATTAATTAGATGCTAGTGTAACTCTTGAGTCCACAGCTCAATAAAATAGATGAAAAATACACACAATGTTAATTATTGTTTTATATTTCTAATAATGCTTCCCATACATTGAAATTTAAGTATCCCCCTCCTCCCAATTTTGGCACATATTCAGTTCAATATATCAAGAGAATTGTAAAACAGAAAAGTTCAAAGTTCAAACTGAACAGTTAGCTCCTGTATTCAGGTACAGTGATCCATGTGCCGCTTGAAAACTGGTTTTGGGCCACAAGGTCAGGATGCACATTGAAAAGAAGAGCCGGAATATCAGAGACCACAATGTCCCATGTGTGTGAGAGGGATGTGCCCGATATCTGCCCTTGCTGTGTGTTGAATTTGTGAGTAGAGTCTGAGCAGACTCTTGTTTTCTTCTCCTAAAGTTACATTTTGATGAGCCTTCTGGGTGTTCCTTAATTAAAGTCTGTTCTGGGTTCTTATTTTACAGCGGCCGACATTTTTATTTCCCAGTATGATGCCGGGCAAAAGGAGGCTGTCAGAGCAGTATTCAAGCAGAGGTAAGTGCGAATGTTTGAGGGAAAGTGTTGGGTCTTTGAACGGAAGGGCTGGCTTGTTCAGCTAAACATGAGGGAGAACTCTAGATACTATCAAAGCCAGCTGGAGAAAATGAGGAAGATTAACCAACTGCCTTAGAGTGAAATCTTGCATATGTTCTCCTCTGAGGCAAGGGCATCTAGGAAGCTGTGGGTGATTTCCATTGCTCTCTGGGGAGGCAGGACCATACTTCACTTCCTGGGGAGGGGCCATGGCTCAGTGGTAGAGCATCTGCTTGGCATGCAGAAGGTCCCAGGTTCAATCCCCGGCATCTCCAGTTAAAGGGACTAGGCAAGTAGGTGATGGGAAAGACCTCTGCCTGAGACCCTGGAGAGCTGCTGCCAGTCTGAGTAGACAGTACTGACTTTGATGGACCGAGGGTCTGATTCACTAGAAGGCAGCTTCATGCGTTCATGTGTCTCCCTTGGTGGGAATCAGCCTGGTGGTATTCAGTTTTTGTCCTGCCTTTGAGGGGAGAGGAGCGTAATAGCATGCTTATAGTCCTATGTGTGTGTGTGTGTGTGTAAAGTGCCGTCAAGTCGCAGCAGACTTATGGCGACCCCTTTTTGGAGTTTTCATGGCAAGAGACTAACAGAGGTGGTTTGCCAGTGCCTTCCTCTGCACAGCAACGCTGGTATTCCTTGGTGGTCTCCCATTCAAATACTAACGGGGCTGACCATGCTTAGCTTCTGAGATCTGACAAGATCAGGCTAGCCTGGGCCATCCAGTAAGAAACCTTTATTCTTTCTATCTCTACCTTATCTTATACTTAACTACAACTTCTACACTACTCTTACCTGTTCCTAAATTAGTGGTACCAATCTGAAGATGTTTGAATTAGCTGAAGGTACATTTATTAGCGTAGGCCCTGATCAGGTGATATTCCCCCTCATCCTTGCACAGATCGTTTCTTCGTTACCCCACCCAGCAGGTGCATCTGCCTTGTCTGACATCAGTGTTTACTGCAATATTTCAATTGGATAGAAGTTAGCTGTGTGACTTGGGCTTGCTAGATTTTTGGGTGTGTGTCTGTCCTGGTTCCAACATTATATCCATGAGTGGGCATCCTGTAGGCCTGGCAGGTGCAGTATAGCTCTTAGAATCATAGAGTTGGAAGGGACCACCAGGGTCATCTAGTCCAACCCCCTGCACAATGCAGAAGGTCCCAGGTTCAGTCCCCGGCATCTCCGGTTAAAAGGACTAGGCAGGTAGGCGATGTGAAAGACCCCTGCCTGAGACCCTGGACAGCCGCTGCCGGACTGAGTAGGCAATACTGACTTGGATTGACCAAGGGTCTGATTCAGCAGAAGGCAGCTTCACGTGTTCAGTGCTGGAGGAAATTAGTTTACTGAACATTCCTCCCCTGTAAAGACATTAGAAAGGAAAATTGCCTTTAAAAGGAAATCTTTTTGAAAAAAATCCTTGCAGATCTCTTGTCTCTTTAGAATTCAGAACGTTCCTGTATTTAAAGAGGTGAAGGTGCATCTTCTTGAACACGCACACCCGGACCAGAAGGACAGCGTCAAGTCCACGCACAGCGACATGGATTCGGCGACAACCATTGCAGCAGCCACTGCCGCGGCCGTTGCTTCTGCTGCTCCACTTCTCAAAGTAAGGGAGCGGTTTTGGGGTGGTCCCCATCACACAAAACCCGTGAAGATCTCTCTGTGTTCAAAGGGAAGGCTGGTTTTGCTATCCAGAAACCTTAAATCCTGTGACTGGAACCCATTGTGCAAAAGAAAAAAATGGCACTTTGATTGCCATTCTTCAGAATTTGGCTTGTTGGGCACAACTTTTCAGCACACTTGCAAACATCAAGCCAGACAGAGACTAAAACAGAACACTAAATGACTGGCCTCTGAGCCCGTCTTGGCTACGTTACAGGGCAGTCCCCCTCCCCCCTTTGCATCCATCCAGTCAGCTCTGGTTAAGAAGGAGAGAAGGGTCCAGCCTTCACAGCTACTCGAGAGCCAATGTGGTGTAGTGGTTAAGAGTGGTGATTTGGAGCGGCGGAGTCTGATCTGGAGAACTGGGTTTGATTCCCCACTCCTCCACCTGAGCGGCAGAGGCTAATCTGGTAAACTGGATTTGTTTCCCCACTCCATATGAAGCCAGCTGGGTGACCTTGGGCCAGTCTCACTCTCTCGGCCCCACCTACCTCACAGCGTGTCTGTTGTGGGGAAGGGAAGGTGACTGTAAGCCGGTTTGACTCTTCCTTAAGTTGGAGAGAAAGTCGGCCTCTAAAAACCAACTCTTCTTCTTCTCAGCGTTTGAGTTATGGCTTCTTCCCTTCAGGTCCAGAGCGACTTGGAAGCAAAAGTGAACTCCGTTTCTGAAATGCTGAATAGGTTACAGGAAACGGACAAGCAGCGGCAGCGTGTCACCGAGCAGCAAGCCAGCCTGGCGGCCCAACAGGCAGAGAGGCCCCCCTGTCACCAAAGAGTTTGCAAGCTTGAGAAACAGATGACTCTCTTCATGGAAAAGCGGATTCAGCACCTGGAAACGCTGCAACAGCAGCAAATGAATATTCAGGTACGGGACCTGAGACTGAAATCTTTGCAAATTTTGATTTAAAGGGGTGGGTTATATTGGTCCTTTGACCTAACATCCGCACCTACCTCTGATGGAAGAGGCACGGTTACGCATGTCACTGGTGGTCTCGGCAGCTGCGTATGAGTCCAGTGGCACTTTAGAGACCAGTGAGGTTTTTGTGCTCGGAAATTTGTATATTCATGGTAACCCTTTCCTTCAGTCCCATTTAATCAACTCGGCGCTGAACTCGGGTGGCTTTCAAGCTGTCAGTGTCCCACCTTTTAAAACGGTGGCCGTGGCACCCACAGTGAATACAGGAAGGCCCCTCGGCAACCCGACATCGCCTCGTCAGCGGGATTTATTCTCTACGAATCCATGGAATGTGCAAGGTGAGAAAGGTTCAGTTTTTTTTTTTATCACCACCTCAAATGTATACACCAACTGTAAAGGAGCCCCGAATAATCTTGCTCAGCATTTTTTTACCTGTACCACAGCCTTAAATCAAGTCGAAAGGGCATTGGGTACACATGAAGCTGCCTTCTACTGAATCAGACCCTTGGTCCATCAAAGTCAGTATCGTCTCCTCAGACTGGCAGCGGCTCTCCAGGGTCTCAGGCAGAGGTCTTTCACATCACCTATTTGCCTAGTCCTTTTAACGAGATGCCGGGGATTGAACCTGGGACCTTCTGCATGGCGAGCGGATGCTGTGCTGCTGAGCCAAACAATTCAGTATATTTACACATGATCACGCTCATATACTGAAATCAAACCATTGGTCCATCAAGGTCAGTATTGTCTACTCTTGTCTGGCTGCAGCTCTCCAGGGTTTCAGGCTGCGGCCCTTCATCTACTGCCTGGTCCCTTTAACTGGAGGTGCCGGGGATTGAACCTGGGACTCTATGCTCTACCCCTGAGCCACGGCCCCTCTCTGTTTGTCAAAGTGCAAGGTTAGGCGTGATAGATAGCCTGGAAGGTACTAAGCACTATGTATTAGTAATGCTCAGATAGTTAGCCCAGAAAGCAGTAGAATATTGATAAGGGACTTAAGTAGATAACCGATTAAACGATGACCAGTATGTTGGTTCTTGTAGGTTATCCGGGCTGTGTAACCGTGGTCTTGGTATTTTCTTTCCTGACGTTTCGCCAGCAGCTGTGGCAGGCATCTTCAGAGGAGTAACACTGAAGGACAGTGTCTCTCAGTGTCAAGTGTGTAGGAAGAGTAATATATAGTCAGAAAGGGGTTGGGTTTGAGCTGAATCATTGTCCTGCAAAAAGTAATGTGCTAATCATTGTCCTGTAAGTATCAAGATAATGTGTTAATGAGGTTGTTGTATGTTAATATGGAACCATTGTACTGCAGACTTGGCCAACCTGAGAAATCAGCAGTGGCTGAACATGGACTGACACAAACAGGACACAGGGTCTTATTCCAAGACACTGAAAGACTGGACAATTCTACCAACTATTTTGTCAGATTGCACAGAGAAGCCATTGAAATTCATAAACATCAGAACAACTTTAACAGAAAAGAAGAGAGTTTAAGAATGGATAAGGCTTGGCTTCCTGTCCTGAAAACCTCCAGACTAACAAAGACTACAGTCAACAATAGCCATGCAGATTAGCTTTGGATTTCACACATTAACAGATCACTTCAGGATACAATGGTTCCATATTAACATACCACAACCTCATTAGCACATTATCTTGATACTTACAGGACAATGATTAGCACATTACCTTTGATACTTTTTGCAGGACAATGATTCAGCTCAAACCCAACCCCTTTCTGACTATATGTTACTCTTCCTACACACTTGACACTGAGAGACACTGTCCTTCAGTGTTACTCCTCTGAAGATGTCTGCCACAGCTGCTGGCGAAACGTCAGGAAAGAAAATACCAAGACCACGGTCACACAGCCCGGATAACCTACAAGAACCAATGAACTCTGACCGTGAAAGCCTTTGACAATATTTTGGATGACCAGTATGACCTGAGCAACCAAATCGAAATTAACTCCCTGAAAGATGGTTTACATTGTATGTATGTGAATGTATGCAAATGGTTGATGTTTGTTTGTATGTTTTGTTTTGGGTTTTTTGGAAATTTTAAATAAAAACCTATTTTAAAAAAAGTGCAAGGTTTGGTTTGCCTGATCACGCAAAAGAAAGGAAGTGCAAAAACAAGCCTCCTTTGCCTTCAGCTGCCTCTCAACATTTAACGTGGACTCGATTAAGACGGTGCCCCAAGGCTTGTGCTAACAATGGTTTAAGCTTCTAAACTGGGGCTGAGAGCTGCTCGTTCTCTTCTTCTCTGCGCTCTGATACACAAATTCACGGCCGCCCCCATATAGCAGCCTCCCCAGGGGAGTGCAGAGGCTCGAATTTGGGCCATTCGGGAGAGCACGTTCACTCGTAACTGGCCCAAACCATTAAAACTGAAAGGACAACGCTGATTCTGTGAACTTGGGCAGTTCATGAGAGGGGGCAGGAAAGTTTGCATCAGTGTTTGGCCTTTCGCGGCCCTTTCTCGCATGCCCAGGGTAGTGCCGATCACCACTTTGGTGTCAGGAAGCAACTTTCCGCCAGACCAGATTGGCCAGGGTTCCCAAAGGGGTCTGAGCATGGAGTAGAGGGTGTGTGTGTGGGGGCGGGAGGTAATTGTGAGTTTCCTGCATTGTGCAGGGGGTTGCACTAGATGTCTCTGGTGGTCCCTTCCAACTCTATGATTCTTTGAGTCTAATCATGCACATTAAAATAGAGGCTGGCTGTGTGCAAACAGGCAAGTCTTCTCTAGCAAGGAGAGGTTTTCCTTTTCCATAAAATACTGGGATGAACCCAGCACCTTCACTTCTGCTTTTCGTTTGATGTGTGTTCTTTAACAGGGAATTTGAGTTTGTCCTCTTGAATTTCAGCCTATTCTCGTCCGTTTGGAAATCGCGCTGGTCGGAGGCAGAAGTCCCCCCTGAAGACACCCGCCCCACGTCGGTACGCTCCTGTGCCGGTTTCTAAAGATGCTAAAATTTCTCACAAAATGGCAAAGCGGGAGCAGCCAATTGGAGAAAAAGAAAATGTGCTCAAGTCGCCCTGTAAAGAGACTCAAGGTAAGATGCAGAGGAAGGTCGGAAAGCTGATTCTTCCTTTTCTTGCTTGTTTCTGTGGTTGAGCCTGTGGACTTTTCCACGACTGCTTTTTTCCTCTTAAAGGTGCGGCCCTGCTGGGTTACCTGGGCACTTCATCCTCCAGCCTTCTTTAAGCTACATTCTTACTGTATAGCTCAATCAGCGTCGTGTAGGGGTTAGGAGCAGTGGACTCTGATATGTTCGATTCCCCGCTCCTCCACATGAGCTTCGGACTCTAATGAGGAGAACCAGGTTTGATTCCCCACTCCTCCACATGAGTGGCGGACTCTAATCAGGTGAACTGGGTTTGATTCCCCACCCCTCCACATGAGCCATGGACTTTAATCTGGAGAACTGGCTTCAATTCCCCACTCTTCCACATGAAGAAGAAGAGTTGGTTTTTATATGCTGACTTTCTCTACCACTTAAGGCACAATAATTGCTGTTATTTTTTTAAAAAATTAGAAAGTATTATGCAGTGTGTGTTGACCATGGATATACATTTATGAAACTTCTAAAACCACAGAGATAGGGACCGCTAGTATTTGGATAGGAGACCTCCAAGGAATACCAGGGTCGTGATGTGGAGGCAGCCATGGCAAACCACCTCTGAACGTCTCTTACCTAGAAATCCTCAGGGGATCGCCATAAGTCAGCGTTGATGGAAAAATAAAATGAAAATAAATGCCCCTGCTACACCTGTCTGTTGCTGGCTGCCATGTTTTTGCCTTCTAGGTGGAGGAAGGTTTCTAGAGCAGATTCTGAATTCTCTAGAATCCCCATTCAGTGAGAGTGCATCTCCTTGGAAGGAGCAACCCACCAGCAGCAAAATGCCCTGGCAGTTGGAAAGAGAGAGGTAAATAAGGATCTCCTTTGTTGCTTCCAATTGTTAATGTTTAATGTGATCAAGAGAAGGAAAGTCAGACTTGCCCTGCAGTCCCAAAAACAGAACTGTGCTTCCAGTTGACCGGCAGTGGTGTCCTGCTCTCAGTTCAGAGAGAAATAAAAGGGCTGCACCAGTAACAGGAGATAAAAATAAGGCCGAGGCCAATGGTGCAAAATAGGTTTTTAAAAATGTATTACTCAGAATAGGGGGGAAAATCCTTGTAAGTGAGAGATAGAAGATATAGCTGTGTAGCACCTGACGGGTTTTAGCTCAATTTTTTGTGTGCCTAAATGAATGCTACCAATCTGTAGTTATTACAATAGTCCTTCAAATGAGCATAAATTCTGTGTGTGTGTGTTAAGTGCCGTCAAGTCGCTTCCGACTCATGGCGACCCTGTGAATGAAAGTCCTCCAAAATGTCCTATCTTTGACAGCCTTGCTCAGATCTTGCAAATTGAAGGCTGTGGCTTCCTTTATTGAGTCAATCCATCTCTTGTTGGGTCGTCCTCTTTTCCTGCTGCCCTCAACCTTTCCTAGCATGACTGTCTTTTCCAGTGACTCTTGTCACTGGAAAAGCCAGCAGGGGTCAGGGGGCTATCCAGTGTGCTGCATGGAGTGTCACATGTATGATTATCTGCCTGCTGGACGGAAGTCGTGGGTGTGTGCTCGGTGCAGGGAGCTCCTGGCTCTCAGGAAGCGAGTTCACTTCCTCGAGGCCAAGGTAGCTCAACTGGAGGAGCTGAGGCAGGCAGAGAGAGAGGTGGCTAAGGACTCCGGGGATGAAATAGTCACATCCCAGTCCCAAGGTGATGGCAACTTGCCAGTCACGGATGATGGAGCCCTTAGGGAAGGAGGCCATCTCACTGAGGTAGGGGGATGTGGTACCTTAGAAGGGACCTCTTCCTTGGTGGATGAACAGATATCCTCTCGTATCGAGGATATGCCTCAGAGGGGAGGGGGGCTTCTTGTAGTGGGGGATTCGATCCTTAGGAATGTAGATAGCTGGGTTTCTGGTGGGTGCATGGACCGCATGGTGACTTGCCTGCCTGGTGCGAAGGTTGCGGACATTACCCGTCATATAGGTAGTCTGGTAGGTAGTGCTGGGGAGGAGCCAGTGGTTGTGGTGCATGTTGGCACCAACGACGTGGGGAAATGTAGTCCGGAGGTCTTGGAATCCAAATTTAGGTTGCTAGGCAGGAGACTAAAAGCCAGGACCTCCAAGGTAGCTTTCACAGAAATGCTACCTGTTCCACGTGCAGGACCAGCTAGGCAGGCAAAGTTGGTGAATCTCAATGCGTGGATGAGACGGTTGTGCAGGGAAGAGGGCTTTAGATTTGTAAGGAACTGGGCAACATTTTGGGACAAGCCGGGCCTATACAAAAGGGATGGGCTCCACTTGAACCAGGATGGAACCAGACTGCTGCCGTGTAATATAAAAAAGGTGGCAGAGCAGCTTTTAAACTGGACCTGCTGGGAAAGCCGACAGGATCTGAGAAGCATCCGGTTTGGGCAAACTCAGTGCACATGGACAAAGAGAAAATTGCTTCGGATTGCCCACATGGTAATTACTTGGACATGAAAGGGAATGGAATAGATGGATAGCCACTTAAAGATGCCCAAAGGCACATGCCAGGCAAGTCAAAAGAGAGAAACAGTGTGGAGGTGTTTCTATGCTAATGCTAGAAGCCTCCAAGCAAAAATGGGGGAATTAGAGTGCATGGTTTTAAGAGAAAACATAGATATAGTGAGCATTTCAGAAACCTGGTGGAGGGGAGAGAACCAGTGGGATACAGTCATCCCTGGTTACAAATTGTATAGAAATTACAGGGAAGGGCGTATTGGAGGGGGTGTTGCTATGTATATCAAGGAAGGCATAGTGTCTAATAAGCTAGAGACCATAAAAAGGGCAGACTCGTCCACAGAATCCTTATGGGTGACGATTCCGGGCCCCAAAGGAGATTTAGTACTGTGGACGTTCTATCGGCCCCCTGACCAAATGGCTCAGGGTGATCTTGAGATGGAGAATGAAATTAGGGAAGCATGTAAAGGTAATGAAGTAGTAATAATGGGAGACTTCAACTTCCCTCATATTGATTGGATAAATGTATGCTCAAGTCAAACCAAAGAGATAAAATTTTTAGACATCCTAAGTGACTGTGCCCTCGAACAGTTGGTCATAGACCCAACCAGAGAGGAGGCGATCCTGGATTTAATACTCTGTGGTGCTGCCAGTGATTTAGTGCGGGATGTGGATGTAGTTGAGCCAGTTGGCAATAGTGATCACAATGGCATCAAATTTAATTTATATGCAAGTGGGAAAGTGACTGGGAAATCTCACACAATTACCTTTGACTTTAAAAGAGGGAACTTCTCTAAAATGAGAAAACTGGTAAAGAGGAAGTTGAAAGGAACAGTTAGGAGGGTTAAATCTCTTGAAAAGGCTTGGGGGTTACTCAAGTCCACATTACTAGAGGCTCAGCTAGCTTGTATACTGCAGGTCAGGGAAGGTAGTAATAAGTCCAAGAGGTCACCACCATGGCTAACGGGTAAGGTGAAGGAAGCAATTAGAGAAAAAATTCTTCCTTCGGAAACTGGAAGGTTTGCCCAAACGAGGCGAACAGAAGCAAACACAAACTTGCACGAAGGAAATGCAAGCAGATAATTAGAGATGCAAAAAAAGATTTTGAGGGGCATATTTCTAAACACATCAAAACAAACAAGAAATTCTTTAAGTATATTAGGAGTAGGAAACCTACTAGGGAAGCGGTTGGACCATTGGATGACAATGGGAGTAAAGGAACTCTAAGGGAGGATAAAGCAATTGCTGAAAAACTAAATGAATTCTTCTCATCTGTCGTCACTGTTGAAGATACAGGGCAGATTCCTTCTCCTTCTCCTGAACAGAGATTTTGGAGAGGGGAAAATGAGGAACTGAGGCAAATAGTGGTAACAAGGCAGGAAGTCCTAGAACGTCTAGACAAACTGCAAACTAACAAGTCACATAACAATACCAGATGATATTCATCCTGGAGTTCTTCAAGAACTCAAATGGGAAATTGCTGAACTTCTAACAAAGATCTGTAATATGTCCCTTCGATTAACCTCTGTACCAGAGGACTTGAGAATGGCCAATGTAACACCCATTTATAAAAAAGGTTCCAGGGGGGACCCAGGAAATTACAGGCCAGTTAGCTTAACGTCTGTTCCGGGTAAATTAGTGGAAAGCATTATTAAAGATAGAATTGTCAAGCATGTAGAAGGGCAAGGTCTGCTGGGCAAAACCCAACATGGCTTTTGTAAGGGTAGGTCCTGTCTCACTAATCTATTAGAGTTTTTTGAAAGCGTCAATAAGCATGTGGACAGGAATGAGCCTGTGGATATTGGATATTGTGTATTTGGATTTCCAAAAAGCTTTTGACAAAGCCCCCCACCAAAGACTGCTAAGCAAACTTCATAGTCTCGGGATAAGAGGACAAGTCCTCTTATGGATTGAGAGCTGGCTGAAAAATAGGAAGCAGAGAGTAGGAATCAATGGTCAGTTCTCCCAATGGCGGGATGTGAGCAGTGGGGTGCCTCAGGGATTTGTGTTGGGACCGGTGCTTTTCAACCTGTTCATCAATGACCTGGAGTTGGGGTTAAACAGTGAAGTAGCCAAGTTTGCAGATGACACCAAATTATTTAGGGTGGTTAAAACAAAATCGGACTGTGAAGAGCTCCAGAAGGATATCTGCATACTGGAAGAATGGGCATTAAAATGGCAAATGAGATTCAATGTAAGTAAGTGTAAAGTGATGCATACTGGGGCAAAAAATCCCAGCTTCACATATACACTGATGGGATCTGTGCTGGCAGCGACAGACCAAGAAAGGGATCTTGGGTGGTAGTGGAAAGCTCAATGAAAATGTCAACCCAGTGTGCGGCTGCTGTAAAAAAGGCAAATTCCATGCTGGCCATAATTAGACGAGAATAGAGAATAAAACTGCTGATATCATACTGCCCTTGTACAAATCTATGGTGAGACCACACTTGGAATACTGTGTTCAGTTCTGGTCACCACACCTAAAAAAGGATATTACAGAGCTTGAGAAGGTGCAGAAAAGAGCAACCAAAATGATTAGGGGACTAGAGCAACTGTCCTATGGGGAGCTGTTAAGACGCTTAGGGCTGTTTAGCTTGGAAAGAAGGCGGCTGAGGGGAGACATGATAGTGGTCTATAAAATTATGCATGGTTTGGAGAGAGTAAACAGGGAGAAGTTTTTCTCCCTCTCCCATAATACTAGAACACGGGGTCATCTGCTAAAGCTGAAGGGTGAGAGATTCAAAACAGATAAAAGGAAGTATTTTTTCACACAACGCATAGTTAAATTGTGGAACTCCCTGCCCCAGGATGTGGTGATGGCTGCCAGCTTGGAGGGCTTTAAGAGGGGAGTGGACATATTCATGGAGGAGAGGGGTATTCATGGCTGTTAGTTAGAATGGATACTAGTCATGCTGCCTAACTATTCTCTCTAGTATCAGAGGAGCATTCCTATTATTTTGGGTGCGGTGGAACACAGGCAGGATGCTGCTGCTGCACTCGTCTTGTTAGTGGCTTCCTAGAGGCACCTGGTTGGCCACTGTGTGAACAGACTGCTGGACTTGATGGGCCTTGGTCTGATGCAGCAGGGCTTTTCCTATGTTCTTATGTCATGACGTGACCAAAATACAATAGCCGCAGTTTAGTCATTTTAGCCTCTAGGGTCAGTTCAGGCTTGATTTGATCTATAACCCATTGATTTGTTTTTTTGGCAGTCCACGGATTCTATATACAGATAAATTCTGTAGCAAAGAGAAATAAAAGGGCTGCACCAGTAACAGGAGATAAGAATAAGGCCGAGGCCAATGGTGCAAAATAGGTTACTTGCTACAGATTTTATGCTCGTTTGAAGGACTGGGGAGCTCAACCAACCTGCGGCTGCTGCGAGAACCATGTCCACAGTGTGGTGTCCACGTCCCCTTCCTTTTTGTACCTCATAAGAACATAAGAAAGGCCCTGCTGGATCAGACCAAGGCCCATCAAGTCCAGCAGTCTGTTCACACAGTGGCCAGCCAGGTGCCTCTTTGCTATAGTGGGCACATCCCGCTCCTCTTCAGACTTGTTCGTCTTGCGCTTGGTCCATCAGTTAGTATTACCTGCTCAGACCGGCAGCAGCTCTCCGGGGTCTCAGGCAGAGGTCTTTCACATCAACTACTTTCCTAGTCCCTTTAACTGGAGATGCCGGAGGTTGAACCTGGGACCTTTTGTATGCCAAGCAGATGCTCTACTACTGAGCCACAGCCTCTACTCAAATACACATGAAGCTGCCTTAACCTGAATCAGACCCTGGGTCCATCACAGTCAGTATTGTCTATTCAGACCGGCAGCGGCTCTCCAGGGTCTCAGGCAGAGGTCCTTCACATCACCTATTTGCCTAGTCCCTTGAACTGGAGATGCCGGGGTTTGAACCTGGGACCTTCTGTGTGCCGAGCAGATGCTCTACCACTGAGCCACGGCCCCTCCCCTACAATACATAGAGCTCGATTCAAGTCCAGTAGCCCCTTAGAGCCCAACAAGATTAACAGGGTATAAGCTGCCCAGAGTCAAAACTCCCTTTTCTGATCTCTGAGGTGCTCCTCAAGTCGTATCTAGCTCTTCTGTTGCAGACCAATGCGACTGCCTTCTGAAACTATCTTCATGCAATATATAGTGTTGTGTACACTGGCTCCCAAAATCCTTATCGAATGCTGCGAGTCAGCTAATGGTTCAGTCTGCCTTTGTCTACCTCTGGCTTGTGACACCTCCAGGAAAAAACGTGTCCGCCTCCCTGACTGTTTGAAAATATCCTTCCGAGCAGATCGGGCGCCCTGCAGGCCGAGCCCTTCCCTGTATTCAGAAACCCGGTTGAAGAGTTCAATCCGATCGAGAGAACGGCGAAGAAAGCCGACGACGTGCTTCGGGATCTCGGGCAACTGAGGAGAGAAATGCAGGGCATTCTGCAGGTAAAGAACGGGGGCTCAGCATCTTGCTGAAACCACTGATGATGGTGGAAAGTGCTGTCAAGTCGCAGCCGGCTTAGGGCGATCCTGTATAGTTTTCAAGGCGAGAGATGTTTGGAGTTGGTTTGCCGTTGCCTGCCTCTGCGGAGCTACCCTGGACTTCCTTGGTGGTCTCCCATCCAAATACTGACCAGGGCTGACCCTGCTTAGCTTCTGAGCTCTGATGAGACCGGGCTAGCCTAGGCCGTTCAGGTAACGGAAGGTGGTGGAAAGTGCCATCAGGCTGCAGCCAACTTATGGTGACCCCGTAGGGTTTCAAGACAAGAGGTGTTCGGAGGTCGTTTCCATTGCCTGCCTCCAGTCCATCAGATTAGCCTCCGCCGCTCATGTGGAGGAGTGGGGAATCAAACCCGGTTCTCTAGATCAGAGCCCACCACTCCAAACCACTGCTCTTAACCACTACGTCATGCAGGCTAGATTGTTACTGTCTTATTTCTTTTTTACAGGAAGCGAAGGAATGGAAATCAGACATGAACGGTTTTATGAAGGTACCGACTCTATTTTTATAATAGTCACATTTTCTCAAAGGCTCTCAAATAAATGTTTTTTAACCCTTACGTAATTTACACTCCTAAAATTATGAAATATTCTGTCCTTTGAAAATTTAATATGTTTTACAGACAAAAGCATGCTTGTGATGTGAATTCTGGATAACATGTTACTTATTAAAGCGGTGCTTATAACTTAGTGTTAGCAGCTTTCTGTATGGTGGGGTGTTGGATTCCTTTTCTGCACTATTTCTTTTAAAACACAAATAAGATTCTGAGCCTTGTGACCAGCAACAGGTCAGATCTGATCAAATACCGTGGGTAACTGTGTTGGTCTGCAGTAGATGAGCAAGATCTGAGCCCTGTAGCTTCTTCGAGACCAACAGGATTTCCAGGGCTAGAAGCTTTTTGAGAGTCAAAGCTCCCTTCCTCAGATATTGGCAAATCTTTTTGGTATTTAAGGTGCTGCTGGACTCGAATCTTGCAGAGTCCAAATGTGTTCACTCTGAAGTAAACACATAAACGCATGATGCTGCCTTATACTGAATCAGACCCTTGGTCCATCAAAGTCAGTGTTGTCTACTCAGACCAGCGGTGGCTCTCCAAGGTCTCAGGCAGGGGTCTATTCACATCACCTACTTGCCTACTCCCGTTCACTGGAGATGCCGGGGATTGAACCTGGGGCCTTCTGCATGCCAAGCAAACGCTCTACCATTGAGCCATGGCCCCTTGCAGAGTACGCTAGGGTTTACTCCTGAGTAAGTGTTCATTGGATCGCAGCATTGGAGAAGGAAAAATGTTTTAAAACTGCCCCTGAATGTAGAGGTTCCGTTTACTCGTCATGGCTAGTAGCCATTGACAGACCTGGGACACACTGGGCAATAATGTCATGGGTACTATCCCGAAGATTACCAGTCTAAGAACATCAGAAGAGCCCTGCTGGATCAGATCAGTGTCCATCTAGTCCAGCATCCCGTCCCACACAGTGGCTGACCAGTCACTATTGAGGGCCAGCAACAGGGCAAAGAGGCTGAGGCCTTTCCCTGATGTTGCCTCCTGGCACTGGGGTTCAGAGGTTGGCTGCCTCTGAATGTGGAGGTTCCCTTCAATCACCACGGATAGTCGCTGCTGATAGGCCTGTCCTCCATGAATCTGTACTGCTGTATTCTGTAGGGTGGTTCACTTAGCTGGTCAGAAGGAACACAAATGGAGCCTTTTGCATCAGACCAGTGGTCCATCCAGTCCAGCATCCTGCCTCACGCAGTGGCAACTCTTGCAGGAGAATGGGTGGATCAGCCAGATCTCTGGTCTGTCCCGCGAGGCACCCTTGAAATCCGTAAAAGCTGCTTTCTGTTTCTTCTTTCCGTTTTAGCAAAAAGACCCGGTTCTCCTGAGAGTCCCTGAAGCCCAGAACCTTCCCAAGCCATCTGTCCTTCAGACGGTCCAGGCCCCCAAGTCTATGCTGAGGGACGCCGAAAGGATCCTGCGAGTGGTGCGCAAGAACAAGAAGGTTCTGGAAGAAAACCTGGAAGCCATCGTGCGTGCCAAGGACGGCAGCGCCTTGCACTCGTTCATCGACACTTTGACTGCAAACAGGTAGGCTGGGGCTGCTGCTGCGATTCCGTCTCTTCCCTTTATCTGCCTTCACTCCCCTGCATTAGAAGGATCAGCTCGGATCCGCCGGAAGATTTCTTCATGCGCTAGGGTAGGATCCTTGTGCAGAAGAAGAGTTGATTTTTATATGATGACTTTCTCTACCACTTAAGGGAGGCTCAAACTGGCTCACAATCACCTTCCCTTCCCCATCCCACAACAGACACCCTGTGAGATAGGTGGGGCTGAGAGAGCTCTGAGAGAACTGTGAGTAGCTCAAGGTCACCCAGCTGGCTTCATGTGGAGGAATGGGGAAACAAATCCAGTTCACCAGATTAGCATCCACCACTCATGTGGAGGAGTGGGGAATCCAACCCGGCTCACCAGATCAGAGCCCACAGCGCCAAACCACCACTCTTAACCACTACACCATACTAGTGCAGAAAGAACTGAAGGAAGCTTCATGCTAGCCCCTGATTCTGAGGTAAGCACAGCATGTTTCTGTTCTGCTTGTGCAACTGTTCTGCTTGCGCAATATTTTGCACAAGCAATCTCTGGGTGCTAATTTCTCTTTTCTACTGGTAACCAGTGGAGAGCATGGGTGTGTGGAAAAGTAGAAGAGGCAATTCTGAGCTGATCCAGGCGCATGCATAGGGCAGCGCCTTTGCCTGCTTCTCGGTCTCTCCGTCTCTCTGCCACGGTGCAGTTGGTCCATGTGGCCACTCCGGTGGAGGAGGAGCTAGTCTAGAGCAAAGCTTCTTAAACTTGTGGGTCGCGACCCCTTATGGGGGTCGCATAACTCAATGTGGGGGTCGCGAAAAATTGGGCAATATAAAATTGGTATACAAATCAAACATTTATTGATATATATACCTATATACCTGGGGACGCGTAAACGTTTCTCTGTCAAAAACACGTCACGAGTGGAAAAAGTTTAAGAAGCCCTGGTCTAGAGGAACCCGAAGCAGGCATGTAATGGTGTCTTCAGCGTTTTTCTTTTTCCTTGATCTTTTTAGAGATGTTCTGGAGGAGATACGGATCAGAAAAACAGTAGATGAATGGATTAAAACTATCAGCTTGGAAATCAAGGTACACTTGCACTTTGCTGAGCGACGTCGGAGGATACCACCTGTAAAGAAACTATCTTTGCTTGACCAAAGTTTGTATAAAGTTATGCTTGTCTGGTGGGCCTAACAAAGAGAATTGTGGGAGTTTGGGTCTCATATGAAAGACGGAGACATTCTCGTACTGAGATCCGGGTGTCATGGATTACGCTTGTACCAAGGCCCTGTCAGGGGGTCTTGTTATCTGTTACTTCATCTGTTACTTCATTGTTATCTGTTACTTCCTTCTTCACACAACGCATAGTTAAATTGTGGAACTCCCCGCCCCAGGTTGTGGTGATGGCTGCCAACTTGGAAGGCTCGAAGAGGGGAGTGGACATGTTCGTGGAGGAGAGGGCTATCCATGGCTACTAGCAAAAATGAATAATAGTCTCTCCAGGATCAGAGGAGCATGCCTATTATATTAGGTGATTTGGAACCCAGGCGGGATAATGCTGCCCCAGTTGCCTTGCTTGTGGGCTTCCTAGAGGCACCAGGTTGGCCACTGTGCGAATGGACCGCTGGACTTGATGGTCCTTGATCTGCTCCAGCAGGGCCTTTCTCATGTTCTTAGAACTAACCTTGAGGAGTCCTTGCTCACAGGGTGATTTAGATCAGCTGCAGAGAATCGAATCATCCATGCGGCTGGTTCCTGGCCGGTTCCTGGCGCCCGCTTTGTCGCTGGACAACAGAGCATAAAAACATGCAGTCTTCAGTATGAAGAACAAAAGGGGGAAGGAGAGGGTTAGACTTGGGCTTGGACTCTGGCTGTGAGGTAACCCGTGGCTCTTTGTTCTTGAGACCTGGCAGCACAGAATGTTAAGATCATATCTTGTCTGGAGGCACAGAAGTCAGCCAGGCATGTTGTCGTTGTTGTTGTTGTTGTTATTTATTGGACTTCTACCCCGCCCTTTCCCGACTGAAGGGCAGCTTACATCTACAAAGTACAGTATCACAGCAACATTTCACATAAATATAATAACATTGATTAATATCCTCAAGGTTTATACAGTTCTAACACTGGAAGAAGTCTAGATGTCGCCTCTCATACTAATGCCGGTGATAGGGGCCATGGCTCAGTGGTAGAGCATCTGCTTGGCATGCACAAGGTCCCAGGTTCAATCCCCGGCATCTCCAGTTTAAAGGTCTAGACAAGTAGGTGATGTGAAAGACCCCTGCCTGAGACCCTGGAGAGCCGCTGTCAGTCTGAGTAGACAATACTGACTTGGATAGACCAAGGTTCTGATTCAGTAGAAGGCAGCTTCATGTGTTCATGTGTTCATAGGGCAACCAGTCAAGAAGAAGTAAGATAGTTAGCAACTTTATAGAATATAGAATCCTAGAGTTGGAAGGGTCCATACAAGTCATCTAGTCCAACCCCCTGCTCAATGCAGGATCAGCTTAGAGCATCCCTGATAAGTGCTTGTCCAGCCTCTGCTTAAAGACTGCCAGGGAGGGAGAGCGCACCACCTCCCTAGGCTGCCGATTCCACTGTCGAACAACTCTTATAGTAAAAACCTAGATCATAGAGTTGGGAGGGGCCATACAGGGCATCTTAGTTAGCTAAGCTTTCTTGTTTTCTTACTCTGTCTTGGTGGACCTGTTAAGTTGTATTTTAGAGCACTAGTTTAATAACTGCTACAGCCTTTATTTGTGTGGCGTTTCCTCAGATTTGGCCTTCCCTCTGAACCAGTACCTTAGTCAAACTTGGCACAGCCACCGTATAACTGTTTTGACTGGAACTCAGGGGACAAGCGGTCAACCTTGCAGGCCTGACTTTCAGGATTAACTCCTGGATGAGGCGGCAGGCTTGGTTCTTTAGTCGCTGAGCTTAGGGGGAGTTAGAGGAACTGGTGGCAACTCTAACTGGGGTTCACAGGAGACTGGCCCCCAAAGTGTGTTTTATTTACTGTCCCAGGGGGCCTCTGGGCTTGGGACCCCTTGACACCACCAACTCTATGGAAAGTGCAGGTCATATTGCAGTTGTAGTTGACTGAATGGAGACGCAAAGGCATCTGCTTGAAATGTACTGCAGCGTTGGTAGAGGCTGTGGCTCAGTGGAAGAGGCTCTGGTTTGCATGAAGAATGTCCCAGGTTCAAACCCAGGCATCTCCAATTAAAAGGTCCAGGCAGTAGGTGATGTTAAAGGCCTCTGCCTGACCCTGGAGAGCTACTGTAGTCTGAGTAGTAGACAGTACTGACCTTGATGGACCTATGGTCTGATTCAGTATAAGGCAGCTTCATGGAACACAATTTGCTCTGGATGTCGCTATCCCATAATGCCTCTAATCTACCTACTTTTTTAGAGAGCCAGTGTGGTGTAGTAGTTAGGAGCGGTGGACTCTAAATCTGGAGAACCAGGTTGGTTTCCCCACTCCTCCACATGAAGCCTGCTGAGTGACCTTGGGCTAGTCACAGTTCTCTCCAATCTCTCTCAGCCCCACCTACCTTACAATGTGTCTATTGTGGGGAGAGGAAGGGAAGGAGATTGTAAGCTACTTTGAGACTCCTTTAAAAAGGTAGAGAAAATCGGCATATAAAAAGCAGCTCTTCTTTTTCTTCTCTCTGCCTACTTGTCTCACTGTATCACGTTAACGTCTACTGAACTGGTAAAGTAGAAGTCAAAGCTGCTCAAAGATGTTTTCGCTGCATTCAAAATGATAACTGTGCTCACTGCTTGTTATGTTTACGTTTAGGATGAAATGGCAAGGAAGGCCTGGGAGGAAGGCAGGCCTGACGGTGAATGCCGGAAGGGTCTTGGTCTCAAGGCCCAGCATACTGTCAGGCCCACGAAGGCCGGCAGAGAAATGAAATCGGAATCTCGGTTTCCCCAAGGAAGCACGGTCAGAAGGCCCTTACCTGCTGCGAGAGCTGCGCTGAAGCCGGCACGTAAGGTGAGAACGCGAAGCTTTAGGGTTGGTTAACTATCAGGGACTGTAAGACCTCAGCAAGTAAGCCAGGGGTCCCCTGTCTTTTTGAGCCTGCCGGGCGCCTTGGGAGTTCTGACATGGCGTGGTGGGCACAGCCACACGACGGCTGCCACAGGAGACGGAGCTGGCCACAAAATGGCTGCCACAGCTTACCTGGGTACCCAGGTAAATGGTAAAGGTCCCCTGTGCAAGCACCAGGTCATTCTTGCCCCATGGGGTGACGTCACATCCCGACATTTTCTAGGCAGACTTGGTTTACGGGGTGGTTTGCCAGTGCCTTCCCCAGTCATCTTCCCTTTACCCCCAGCAAGCTGGGTCCTCATTTTACCGACCTCGGAAGGATGGAAGGCTGAGTCAACCTTGAGCCAGCTACCTGAAACCAACTTCCGTCAGGATCGAACTCAAAGGTCGTGAGCAAAGCTTTGGACTGCATTACTGCAGCTTACCACTCTGTGCCACGGGGCCCCTATATCTGGGTACCCAAGGTTGGGTGAAAAGAAAAAAATATATAAGTCTATGTATAAATACTAAAAGTATAATTTATTAGAAGCGCTATGTAAAATTTAAAATTATTTAAAAGCATTAAAATAGCACAATGGCATATCCTGAGGTTGATAACTGTAACCACATACCAAACGCATTTCGGCCTATGGGGCCTTCATCAGTGGTTAATTAAAACCCTTTGTTAAACCTGCACACGTTTACAGAAATACATTAATGGATACAAATACAAATACAAACAGTTCAAACCCAACCAGGCATGTGTATATGTTGTAAATTCTATTCCCAAATACTCAAACATCTGGCGTAATAGGTTCTTGTTGTAATACTGGTTAGTATAAGTCTCTCAAATACTATGTGTGCAGGTATCAACCTAGTAAAGCAGTCACGCAGTAGAGACCCTTGTGCTGCTGTAGCAGCTTTTCCCAAAGCGGTCTGCAGTGGTCAATCAGAGGCTTGCTGGGGCAGAAGCGCCAACTGGCCCCGTCCACTTTCTGAAAACACTCTGCAGGTACCAGGAAAGGTGGGGGCTGGCACCGTGGTGCCTGTGGGCACAGTGCCGGATTTATGTATAAGCTAAATAAGCTATAGCTTAGGGCCCCAAGAAATTTAAAGGGGGAAAAAACTGGATGTACATTTCCACAATATAAGATAAAAAACAAATAAAATAAAACCTACATACAGCAACAGTGTTTTGTGTTGTGTAGGCTTCTATGATGTAAGTAATGGGCCCCGCCTGCTAGCCTGCTCCCTAAAATATCACTGGTTTGCTCATTTCTATATATTGGGTGCCTACATTCTGCATGGGGAAAATGTGCATCTGAGTGGCAAATCCAATGCAAAACCTCCCATTCATAAATGGCCAATAACCCCCATGCAGAGTTTTGAGAATCTGGATGGGGAAAATGTACATCTGAGTGGCAAATCCAAGACCTCCTCCTCCTCGCCGCCGCCTGGGCTCCTTCCTACCTTCCCTCAAGGCCCCACCCAGGACTGCCCTGGGCGGACACTGACGGGCCCTGCGCCCCACTTACCTCCGAGCCCGGGGAACAGGTGGCGCAGCGCAGCAGGATCGGGGCGTGGACGGAGCCAAGCCGCGATGCCGGGCTGAGCAGAGAGGGGTGAGCGGCGGGGGCCCCAACAGCCATCCCTGACAGGAGGGCGGGCCGGAAAGGCATTCTCCCGGCCAGCATGCCGGGGCTGAGAGGCGAGGCCAGGAGTGACCCGGGGCAGGGCAACGCCCCCGCGGGCCGGGGCGCAGACGCCAACGGCTCCAGCACCAGGCGACCCTTACAAGGGAGAGGGGAGCCAAAGCGGGGCGGCCTAGAGGAGGCCCCGGGGGGAGGTAGCTCTCGGGCCGGCAGGAAGACAGGCCTGGACGGACACCAGACGGCCCCCTGACCAGATCACCTGCCGGAGAGGAAAGGGGTGGGGCTGGAAACCCGGAGGGCCCTTGGAAGTTCGGGGAAGGTGGAAGGGGTGGGAAGCGCTTCAAACCCCCGCCGGCTAGCTGGGTGGGACTGGAAAGAGCTTGACTCAAGGGCTCAAAGAGCCACATGCGGCTTGGGAGCTGCGCTTTTGCGACCCGTGACCTACACCTTTGCAGCAACGTAGGAAAAGACTGCAAATGGAGTTGCGAGAGAGAAGATGCAGTGCTCGCCTCCAGAACAGAAAGCAGCTGTGGGCTAATAGTGGAGATGAGTTGTGGCAGGATTCTGACTGAATTAGTAGGAGCCAAGCATAAAAGGCTCTTAGGGGAAACTGTCGGACGTGGCTACAACGAGTACAGCAAACGCTTACCTGATGCCACTCTGTTGGCTGGAACTTGAACCTTGTCTTGATTACTAGTGCTGGCTAACCCTCGATAGCTGACCTTGGACTGAAAGCCTCTGACTCCTGGAACCCTCCTTGCTCTCTGCTACCAAGACGCTGCAACCTGACACCTGGAGCCTGCTAATCAGTACAATGTTTGCTCAAAGAGAGCCGGCATGGTGTAGTAGTTAAGAGTGGTGGTTTGGAGTGGTGGACTCTGATCTGAAGAACCGGGGTTTGATTCCCCCACTCCTCCACACGAGCGGAGGATGCTGATCTGGTGAACCGGGTTGGTTTCCCCACCTGCAGCCTGCTGAGTAACCTTGGGCTAGTCACAGCTCTCTTAGAGCTCTCTCAGCCCCACCTACCTCATGGGGTGTCTGTTGTAGGGAGGGGAAGGGAAGGTGCTTGTAAGCCAGTTTGATTCTCCATTAAGTGGTAGAGAAATTCGGCATATAAAAGCCAACTCCTCTTCTTCAAACCTCAAGCACCAGAAGGAAATAAAGGTGTGGACCATCGAGTGTCTACTGGGCAGGAAGCATGAATCCTCTGGATTGGTCGGGCTTCCTATAAACTCTGGCACTGTGGTTTTGTTTGTTTTCTTTAACTTATTTTTAAAATTGCTACCCTGCAACTCTCACCCAGTATGATATAACAACAACGTTAAAGCTTACATAATAAAAAACCCCAAACACTATAAAACGTAATAATTATAAAATAAGAATGATCATAAGTATAAATCAGCGGCCTAACTTTGAAAGTCCACACAGAAATATATCCAGGAGTACTTTCCTTTATCCCTTAGAAGCTCCTTGATCCATTGATCTTGAGCAGCGTAATTTTAAATCTAATGTTTGAGGGATAAAAGGACTGAAATAAATCTTGCCGCTGACAATGTAGCCTTGGGATCCCTGTCACTTAACAAAAAAGACGTTATGTCAGAGATAGAGGCATTAGATTTATATATTAAAAGGGGAGAGAGATAACGTGATCGAAGTTCCTCATAAAAGCGGCATTCCAAGAGGGCATGAGCTAATGAATCGATAGAGCCAGAAGAGCAAGGACAAGTCCTGTTTGGGTATGGTATATTCAAAATCCTGCCCTGCATGATCATAGAAGGGTTTGCATTCAGTCTAGCTAAACAGAAGGCTCTAGAAAGACGAGTTGTTGTCAGATAGTATAAGCGGGCAAACGGCGTGGTGGTGGTATTCCAAAAAACTGAGTCGAACAGACGCCACGAGCAGGGAAAGTAGTGCTGTTACAATCAAGCTCTTTAACGCGCTTTTTAATTTTGGCAAAAGCAGCCAGCAGTACTGGGGATGGTGGGAAGTGCTGTCAAGTCGCAGTCGTGAGTTGGTAACCCCGTAGGATTTTCAAGAGACGTTCAGAGATGGTTTACCGTTGCCTGCCTCCGCATAGCAACCCTGAACTTCCTTGGTGGTTTCTCATCCAAGCACTAATCAGGGCTGACCTTGCTTAGCTTCTAAGATCTGACGAGATCAGGCTGTCCAGGTCAGGGCACCGCTAATGTATATATAAAGGGCCATCAAGTCACAGCGGACTTATGGCGACCCTGTAGGGTGTTCAAGGCAAGAGATGAGCAGAGGTGGTCGGCCATTGCCTGCCTTTGTGTAGCGACCCTTGGCGGTCTCCCATCCACGTATGAAGCAGGACTGACCCTCCTTAGCTTCTGAGATCTGACAAGATTGGGCTAGCTTGGCCCTTGAATTCAGGTCACAGCACTGGTCTAAAAACAACTACAGGATTAGGTGGAACAGTCCCATGCTAAAAGTTTGGGAGAATTGAGGTGCTTTTTTATATGCTTGGAAGAAAAAAAAAGCGAGTCTCTTTTGGCTCTTTTGTCGGTTACCGTTTCAGAAGGAGTTTTCTGTTTCTGTTTAGGTGATTCCGAAGGCAAGTACAGTTGTTCAGACCGACGGGTATCTCTCTCAGATTTACGGGAGGCCGATCTACCAGGGCCACAGGAGCACACTTAAGAAATCACCGTATCTCAGGATCAACTCTCCCCCTCCCAAACTGAAGCCTCCGAGACCTAAATTAATCGAAAGCGTTAGAGGTAGGCGACATATCTTTCCTCCCCGCTAATGATCAAAATTTCATATACCACCTGCTTTTATTTCCCAATAACCTATCATTATCCCACTCTTCTTCCAAGCAACTCATGGTGATGTTCCTGGTTTTGCATCCTCTTTCTTGCTCCCACAACAGCCATGCAAGGCAGATTAGGCTGAGAGAATCATAGAATCATAGAGTTGGAAGAGACCACCAGGGTCATCTAGACCAACCCCCCCCCCGCACAATGCAGGAAATTCACAACTACCTTTCCCCTCACACCCCCAGTGACTCCTACTCTATGCCCAGAAGACTTCAGCCTCTATGCCCTGTTGTCAGACCTCCAGAAGAACTGGTTGGCCACTGTGTGAGACAGGATGCTGGACTGGATGGACCTCTGGTCTGACCCAGCAGGGCTCTTCTGATGTTCTTATGAAGGCTTCTGCCTCTATGCCCTGTGGTTGGACCTCCTGAGAAACTGGTTGGCTACTGTATGAGATAGGATGCTGGACTAGATGGACCACTGTTCTGATCCAGCAGGGCTCTTCGTTATCGTTTTCCATTCCTCTGCTTTTGACCTTCACAGCCCAGCCATTACAGAAGACTGCTCTAAAAACCCTCGGCCTTATTGGCTCCTGCTTGCGGGAGACATCATGGTTGTTTAATTGTCCTTCCAGGTACCAGAGTAAAATCTGCGAGGACGCAGACGGTTCCCTGCGGACACAGCAAAACCACCAGTCCTAAAAAGTCACGTCCGCGGTTGGCTCCTTGTCGGGAACTGCAGTATCTCTTCAGCCCCATCAAAGAGGCGCCGGATGCCTCGGGTCCCCTGGAAGGCCACCTCATTCCAATGGCTGTTCCCTTAGGTACGGACAAACCCCCACAAAGCTTCCATCTTTTGCTTCCTGTGCTTCAGAGAAAACCTTATTGCTGCTGGTGTGGTGTAGAGCAGTGGTTTGGAGCAGTGGACTCTGTCCTGGTGAACTGGGTTTGTTTCCCCACTCCTACACATGAAGCCATCTGGGTGGCCTTGGGCTAGTCACAGCTCTCTCAGCTCCACCTACCTCACAAGGTGTCTGTTGTGGGGAGGGGAAGGGAAGGCGATTGTAAGCCAGTTTGATTCTTCCTTAAGTGGTAGAGAAAGTCGGCATATAAAAACCAGCTCTTCTCCTCCTTCTCTTTTTCATTCTTTTTCTCCTCCTTCTCCTCCTCCTCGACTTCTCTGGGTAGTTTTAAAGTTGATTGATGCAGGGCTGTTCTCTGGGAGCATGAGATACTAAAAGGGGGCTTCTTAATTTAGCGGCCTGCTCCTACATTTTTCTCGTGAGCGCCCCGAACCCATTCCTTCTGTGTCTTTTGGATGATCCTAACGAATACAGCAAATTATTTTCCTAAAGGGAAGTGGAGCGGCTTGATGGACAAGCGGAAACATGCACCCTTGGTTGCAAGTGCTCCTTTCCATCCCTAGATGTCGCTGTACTAAATTAAAGTGCTTTGAAACAGCGGAGGGGAAATTCTGATTCTGGGACATCAAAGTTGCAAAGCAAAAATCGGAATTGGGAGAACTGCAGAAGCAAACAGAGGAACAAGGTAAACTCATGCCAGTTCCAGTAGTGAGCTGACTTTGCTGCCAGAACCGCTTGAGTCCTAGACATGCTTCACTGCACTAAATGTAAAGGTAGACTCCTGTGCAAGCACCGGGTCATTCCTGACCCATGGGGTGACGTCACATCCTGATGTTTCCTAGGCAGACTTTGTTTACGGGGTGGTTTGCCAGTGCCTTCCCCAGTCGTCTTTCCTTTACCCCCAGCAAGCTGGGTCCTCATTTTACCGACCTCAGAAGGATGGAAGGCTGAGTCAACCTTGAGCCAGTTACCTGAAACTGACTTCTGTTCGGATCGAGCTCAAGTTGTGAGTGGAGTTTTGACTGCAGTATTGCAGCTTACCACTCTACGCCACGGAGCTCCTACACTAATGTCTATTATTTCTGTAGCTGAAACTGGACTTTCTCCAAGGCCCCGAGTTTGATTTCAAGCGTGAGCCCCTGATTTTATGTCCCAAGGGGGCTGATTCGCCCTTTGGCGTCACCATGGTGGCTTTTGCATCCAGAAGATTGAAGGAGCAGACGTCAGATTGCTGAATGCTGTCGTCCCTTCCAGGCCTGTGGAATGTCTTTTGAGGCTGCGTGTGCATGCGCATATGCGTGGTCTGTCCACCAGAAATAAATATTGAAGGTGTGGCAGACACCTCCCATCAGATGCAACAGTTTAACTGTGCAGTGGGTCTTCTGTAACTGTCTTTTGAAATTATGAATGTTAGAATGGTGTGTGTGTGTATTCTTTGGCGAGCCAGCGTGGTGTAGTGTCAGACTAGAATCCTAGAGTGGAAGGGACCACCAGGGTCATCTAGTCCAACCCCCACCACAATGCAGTGACCCCTACTCTATACCCAGTGACCCCTACTCCATGCCAGATGGCAAAAAAACCCGCTTCAGGATCCCTGGCCAATTTGGCCTAGAGGAAGATTGTTTCCTGACCCCAAAGGGGTGATCAGCACTGTCCTGGGCATGCAAGAAAGGGGCACGAGAACCAAACACTGATGCAAACCTTCCTGCCCTCCCTCTCATGGATCTGGAAAACCCAGGTTCGAATCCCCACTATGCCGTGGAAGCTTTCTGGATGACCCTGGTCTGATCACACACTCTCAGCCTCGACCCTGGCAAATGTTTGGAAGGGATCCCTCCAAGGAATACCAGGGCCATGGCAAACCTCCTCTTTGACCCCCATTACCTTGTATTCATTTTTATTTTGTTTCTAACATGGCTTCTGCTTCAGGTTTTATTCAGGGGGTTTCTCTTCTGTAACACCTTTCCTCTTTTTTTGTGTGTGTGTCTTTGTTAATTTTCATCAGGTCAGAAACAAATCAACAGCATCTCACCTGAGCCTGCAGGGATCATCATCGGCCAATTCCACCCTGTCACTGTGGCCGCTTCCATTCCTCCTGCTCCTCCAAAGCAGCAGCCGAGTGTACAGAAGCCAAACATTGCAGTAATAGAGATGAAATCAGAGAAAAAGGATCCTCCTAAACTCTCAATGCAGGTAGGAACTCGAAATGCTTCATTGAATCAGTAACGGTAACCCTGGGATCCCAGTCTCCACTTCCTTTCAGTTCTTTAATCCAGGGGTTCCCAAACTTTTTGAGTCATGGAGCACTTTTCAGGAGAGAAATTCGTCATGGAGCACTAATTTTCACCTGGCGCCTGTATACTAAACCGAATGACAGTAGCGTTTTTCTTTCCAGTCTCTTCACGGAGCACTAGGAGATGTTTCGCGGAGCACCAAGTGCTCCGTAGAGCACAGTTTAGGAACCTCTGCTTTAATCAGCGGAGCTGGCTTTGTTGGTTTATATACCCCGATTTTCTCTACCTTTTAAGGAGAATCAAACTGGCTTGCAATTGCCTTCCCTTCCCCTCCCCACAACAGGCACCTTGTGAGGTCGGTGGGGCTGAGAGAGCTCAGAGAGAACTGTGACTGGCCCAAGGTCACCCAGCAGGCTTCATGCGGAGGAGCGGGGAATCAAACCCACTTCTCCAGATTAGAGTCCACCACTCTTCACCGCTACACCACACTGGCTCTCAGGGTGAAATGTAAAATTCAGATGTAATCAAGAGAAGCCCGGAGAAATAGACAGTAGCAACAAATGATGATGATACACTCTTCCTATTTTTGCTAAGTCGGTTAACTCGTGTAGTGGTTCAGGGATCCTAGGCCCTTGTTCAGCCCCTGAGTTGGGGTGGAGGCCTGGGGGAGGCAAATTCTATTTCCGTAGGTTCATGCTGGCATCTTCCTTTTTAAATTTCTTCTGCTGGAGAACGGCAGGCAGTGGTATTCCCAGTCCGGGTTGCCCCCTGGCTTGCAGTGCTGCCAAGCTGTGGCCCCGGCCACATCTCACCTGCCACTGGCCAAAAGCTTAAAGGCGCAGAGGATGAAGGGATTGTGGCTGAGGATTGATGGGGGATCGCATCCTCCTTGTGTGTCAGAACGTAGGAAACTAGTCGGACGAACTTGTGGGTTGTTTTTCCCTTCCAGGTGCTCCCGAATGTTGACATCGATAGCGTCTCAAGCGGCAGCCCAAGTGGAAACCTGGCTCCTTCCATGCCCCTTCCTACCCAAGCAGTGATGCAGGTAGTTACGGCTGTCCATTTCTGATTTATTTTCCCTCTTCAGTCACTGTGAAGTCATATAATTTGGGCCTTCATTGCTGCTCTTGCATCTGCTGATAGTGTTATGGGCTCCACAGACTGGATCACAATGGCTTGTGTGTTACGATTTGTCCAAAACCGGGGGAAAGGGGGAGGGGAAGAGAGAGTAAAAGATCCCAGGAGGAGAGACCAAACAGTGAGGATTAGACCGGCCATACCTGGTACCAAGGAGAAGAGGTGCGAACAGTGCACTACGGCGCAGACTTATTCCAGGCTGAGCCCACTGAAATCATTGGGGTTAGAAGAAGAGTTGGTTTTTATATCCTGATTTTCTCTGCCTTTGAAGGAGTCTCAAACCGGCTTGCAATCGCCTTCCCTTCCCCTCCCCTCATGGGACACCTTGTGAGGTAGATGGAGCTGAAAGAGTTCTGAGAGAACTGTGACTAGCCTGAGGTCACCCAGCTGGCCTCATGTGGAGGAGTGGGGAATCGAACTCTGTTCTCCAGATTAGCGTCCACTACTCTTAACCATTATGCCTCGCTGGGGGTTACTCTGCACAGGACAGCTCTGCAAGTTTTATAAATTGCCAGCTTTCAGATGCTTAGCTGCTGTTTGTATGACCTGCATTGCCTGAGTCATTTGAATGCATCACTTTGTTTTCTTCGGCCACACACCCTTCTCCCTCCCTCCGTCTGGTTCTTAATGGTTCAGCCGCGGCCTTCTTCGCTGGGCTCCGGGTTGTGGAAACAGAGGCCTTCGGCAGGCACAGTAGTTCCACCGTGCCTTCCGCAGATCAATCTCAAGGTTTGCTTCCCCTGTCAATTACAGAGCACTCCAGAAGACAGCTGGAACCAGGAAGAAGAACCAAAGCTTCCCGGCACTGATTTTGTTGATGCTGATCTCACTCAGGTGGGTTTTCTTTTGGAGGGCAGGGAGGGAAAAGCCATCATTTGAATGAGACCATTGTGTGTGTGTGTGTTTAATGCCGTCAAGTCATCTCCGACTCATGGCGATCCTATGAATCAATGTCCTCCAAAGTGTCCTATCCTTAACTGCCTTGCTCAGATCCTGCAAATTGAGGGCCTTGGCTTCCTTTATAAATCCATCTCTTGTTGGGTCTTCCTCTTTTCCTGCTGCCTTCAACTTTACCTAGCATGATTGTCCTTTCCAGTGACGCTTGTCTTCTCATAATAGTGAGACCATTACCCCCCATTTAAGTAATCTTCTTCGTTGAACACATGCCTTATACTGAATCAGATCATTGGTCCATCAAAGTCAGTGTTGTCTACTCAGGCTGACAGTGGCTCTCCAGGGTCCAAGGCAGAGGTCTTTCACATCACCTACTTGCCTAGTCCCTTTAACTGGAGATGCTGGGGATTGAACCCGGGGCCTTCTGATGCTCTAACACTGAGCCACAGCCCCTATCACCGGCATTAGTATGAGAGGTGACATCTAGACTTCTTCCGGTTTTAGAACTGTATAAACTATGGTCTGGTTTCCTGAATATTTATTCATGTCTAAAGGACTCTTGCCCTGACCTGGATGGCGCAGGCTAACCTGATCTCGCCAGATCTCAGAAGCTAAACAGGGTCGGCCCTGATTAGTGTTTGGTTGGGAGACCAGCAAGGAAGTCCAGGGTCATTACACAGAGGCAGGGAATGGCAAACCCACCTCTGTAAGTCTCTTGCCTTGAAAATGCTGCTGGGTTGCCATAAGTCAGCTGCGACTTGATGGCACTTCCCACTACCTGCCCTGTCCTGGGTGGCCTGATCTCGTGAGAAGCTAAGTAAGGTCGGCCCTGGTTAGTGCTTGGATGGGAGACCACCAAGGAAATCCACGGGTGAACCATTGAGAACTAAGTGCAGGGAGAAGAGAGGCTGGACAATCACCTTTCAGGGATGCTCTAGGCCAGTGGTTCCCAAACCTTTCAGGCCACCACCCCTTTGGTTCCACAAACTCAACCCCAGCGCCCCCTACCCTATCCAACAACACAGTTGAAGGAGACCACCTCTAGCAGCCCCCTTGCCTCTTAGTGCCCCCCTGGGTAATCCCCCCCAAGGGGTGATACTGCCCACTTTGGGAACCACTGCTCTCGGCTGATCGATCCTGCATTAAGCAGGGGGTCAGACTAGATGGCCTGTATGGCCCCTTCCAACTCTATGATTCTATGGTTGCTATGAAGAGGCAGGCATAGGCAAACCACCTCTGCTCATCTCTTGGCTTGAAAACCATACGAGTCCCCCATAAGTCAGCTGTGACTTGACAACTCTTTCCCCTACCAAAGGACTCTTAAAGAAACAACTACACCAAGTTCCACTTAGAATCATAGGGTTGGAAGGGACCACCAGGGTCATCTAGTCCAACCCCCCGCACAATGCAGGAACTTCACAACGACCTCCCCCACACCCCAAGTGATCCCCCATCCATGCCCAGAAGATGGCCAAGGTGCCCACTTGTTGAAGTCAGCGGCTAAACTTCAATTTCTTTTTGTATCATGGGCTGGAAGTGCAGTGCCAAACAATTGAGCTGTTTCAAACGTTGGCACGAGAGCTTGCATGTGGGCTGCAGCACCAATCCTACTGACTGGGGCTGCATAGCAGTATGCCAGTGCGCCACCAAACCTGTGGCATCTGCATAGCGAGACTGGCCCTTGGACCGTTCTGGGGCCCCTGTAGGGTTTGGGGGGATGGTTGTGCAACTGGATAGCTCCGCATCACAGCACCCTTGACTTCAGAGGTCCAGTTTGTATTGTGGGACAGTTGCTGATCCAGGCAGAGCAGGTGCAGTCTAAATGCAGCACACAGCAAATCTGCTGGGTCAGTGGAAGAGCCTCTGCTTGGCACGCAGAAGGTCCCAGGTTCGGTCCCCGGCATCTCCAGTTAAAAAGAAGAAGAGTTGGTTTTTATATGCCGACTTTTTCTACCACTGAAGGCAGAATCACACCTGCTTACAATCACTTACCTTCCCCTCCCCACAACAGACACCCTGTAAGGTAGGTAGGGCTGAGAGAGTGTGACTGGCCCAAGGTCATCCAGCTAGCTTCAGGTGTAGGAGTGGAGAAACAAATTCAGTTCACCAGATCAGCCTCCGCCGCTCATGTGGAGGAGTGGGGAATCAAACCCAGTTCTCCGGATCAGTACACCGCTCCAAACCACCACTCTTAACAATTACACCACTCTGGCTTCATGAACACATGAAGCTTCCTTGGTCCATCATGGTGTTGCTGCAGTCGTCTTGTTTGTGGGCTTCCTAGAGGCACCTGGTTGGCCACTGTGTGAACAGACTGCTGGACCTGATGGGCCTGGGTCTGATCCAGCGCAGCTTTTCTTATGTTCTTAAAGTCAGTATTGTCTATGCAGACCGGCAGCAGCTCTCCAGGGACTCAAGTCTTTCACATCAGCTACTTGCCTAGTCCCTTTAACTGGAGATGCCAGGGATTGACCTGGGACCTTCTGCATGCCGAGCAGATGCTATACCACTGAGCCGCGCCCCCTCCCCTAATGTATGTATGTCTGAAAGTTGAGGTGAGAATTCGATGAGTGTGGACTGGAAGAGTCCTCGCCCTTGGCAAGCTGTTCCTTACGCTGTTTCGAGAGGCATGACGAGCACCCAGGGGAACGACAATCTGGAAAGCTCTTGGCTGCGTTGAGACCCACCCGGTCCCCAGCATTTTCCTTCCGCCTTGGCTTTCCCTTGTAGCTTTTCAGCTTGACCGATCACAGTTCTCCGGCTGGCTTTAAAGGGCTTGCTGGATTTCCCCATGGGTATGTTTCTTAGGCATCACTTCCAGAAATGTCCTCTTTTTGACTTAACGCAGGGGTTGGTTCCAAAGTTCATTTCCTGCTCATGAAAGGGGAGAGCTTTTTTTCTGATTCTCGATTCACCCCCATTCAGCTCCTCCCCCTGTGCCCCAAACTAGCATTAGAGGGGAGGTTGGGGAGCTACCAAAGAGACAGGAACATAAGAACAAACTGGCTTATGGGGCTCACTGCCTGGCCAGGTTTTTCTAGTGGCTGCTTTTTATTAGTATTGAATGCCATCTTGTTTAGTAATTATATGGAGTGCAGGTTTTAAAGTATGCTTTAATTGCTGTTTTATTGGGTTAGTATTGTTGTAACCTGCTCTGAGCCCGGCTTGCTGGGAATGAGGGCAGGATATAAATATGAAGAATAAGTAAGTAAGTAAATAAGTAAAAAAAGTCCATGCTGGATCAGACCAAGGTCCATCAAGTCCAGCAGTCTGCTCACACAGTGGCCAACCAGGTGCCTCTAGGAAGCCCACAAGCAAGATGACTGCAGCAGCATTATCCTGTCCGTGTTCCAAATCACCTAATATAACAGGCATGCTCCTCTGATCCTGGAGAGAATAGGTACGCATCATGACTAGCATCCATTTTGACTAGTAGCCATGAATAGCCCTCTCCTCCATAAACGTGTCCACTCCCCTCTTAAAGCCTTCCAAGTTGGCAGCCATCACCAAATCCTGGGGCAGGGAGTTCCACAATTCCTGGGAATACCTGGGAAATTGTAGACTTTCTCCTGTTTTAGAGAACTTCCGCCCCCCTCCCCCCGAATTTAAAAAGCCAAGTGGGACTGCCTGGCCTCTTAAAATCAACTGCTTGTTAAGCAGCCCTAAAAGATACCCGGAGCGCAACTTCTTGCAGTGGGAGCCAGGGCGGCTATGCTATTTATTTTCCATTTTCTCAGGAATCGCTTTCACCGTCTCCCTTTGGCAATCCAGCCTGTGTTTTCGACCACAAGGCCTTCAAAAACATTCCAGGCTCGAGCACATGTTTGGCTGGGGATTGTGTGGGCGAAGAGCTGGAAGAAGTGCAAGAAGTCTGCTCTAATCAGAAACCATGAGATGTTGATGTTTCGAGACAGATAAATGTTTCAGACTTCAAAAGAGAAAGCCTTCCCGGTGGCTTTGCTGAAAGGACACGTGCCCTGAGCAATGTTCGCAAAATGTTTGGCAGCGCTCTTGCCTTTCCTTATGGAAAGTTATGAACCGAGGAAGCTTTGAACTGTATGGAACGCTGAACTTCTGCATGGTTCCTCCTTGTTTCCTCCAGCGTGGTGTGGTGGTGCTGTAGTGGTTAAGGGCGGCGGACTCTAATCTGGTGAACTCGGTTCGATTCCCCACTCCACCACATGAAGCTGGCTGGGTGACTTTGGGCTTGTCACTGCTCTCTCTGAACTCCCTCAGCCTCACCTACCTCACAAGGTGTCTGTTGTGAGGAGGAGAAGGAGATCGTAAGCCGCTTTGAGACTCCTTAAAGGTAGAGAAAATTGGGGGTATGTTTCTTGACCAGCTGCCTCCCAAACCAAGCACATTTTGAAACGGAGGACATAAGAAAATAAGAGAGGCCATGCTGGATCAGACCCAGGCCCATCAAGTCCAGCAGTCTGTTCACACAGTGGCCAACCAGGTGCCTCTAGGAAGCCCACAAGCAAGACAGCTGCAGCAGCACCATCCTGCCTGTGTTCCACAGCACCTAATCTAACAGGCAGGCTCCTCTGATCCTGGAGAGAATGGGTATGCATCATGACTACTATTCATTTTGACTAGCAGCTATGGATAGCTCTCTCCTCCAGGAACATGTCCACTCCCCTCTTCAAGCCTTCCAAGTTGGCAGCCATCATCCCATCCTGGGGCAGGGAGTTCCACAATTTAACTATGTTTTGTGTGAAGAAATACTTCCTTTTGTCTGTTTTGAATCTTTCACCCTTCAGCTTCACCCACGTTCTTGTATTATGAGAGAGGGAGAAAAGCTTCTCCCTGTCCACGCTCTCCACACCTTGCACAATTTCATAGGCCTCTATCACGTCTCCTCTTAACTGCCTTCTTTCCAAGCTGAACAGCCCTAACCGGTTTAACCGCTCCCCATAGGGCAGTTGCTCTAGGACGATTTCCAGCCGTTCCTAATACAGAGGGGGCAGGCAGCCAGGGCCTGTAGCTCAAGGGAAAAGGCCCGAAATCCCACTGCCTGTGTTTCAAGAGTCTCTTTGGATCCCAACCCCTTTATTCTCCCAGCTGACCTTTTTAAAAAATTGTTTCCATACCAGACTTCTCTTGATGGTCTTCCAAACCTTTTCTCTCTTTCTCTCTGTTTTCAAAACCCAGGGTTCCAGCTTTTATCTGTGGGAGCCAACTTGGGTCCACGGTGCCATTATAGATTCATAGATTTTATAGTTCATAGAGTTGGAAGGGGCCGTACAGGCGATCTGAGTTCGGTTTTGGCCAGGAATTGAGGGCGGGGTATAAGAAGAAGAGTTGGTTTTTATATGCCGACTTTCTCTACCACTTAAGGGAGAATCAAACCGGCTTACCATCACCTTCCCTTCCCCTCCCCACAGCAGACACCCTGTGAAGTAGGTGGGGCTGAGAGAGTGTGACTAGCCCAAGATCACCCAGCAGGCTTCGTGTGGACAAGCAGGGAAACAAATCCGGTTCACCAGATTAACCTTCGCTGCTCATGTGGAGGAGTGGGGGATCAAACACAGTTCTCCAGATCAGAGTCCACCGTTCCAAACCACAGCTCTTAACCACTATACCATTCTGTTCGAATGAATAAATATGAATAAATAACCCCTTGCTCAATGCAGGATCAGCCTAGAGCATTAAAAAGGTAAAGGTAAAGGCCTTTGTGCCTGCCAGGAATAGGAATCCGGCTTGTGGAACGCAACCCGCTCTTAAAGGGATGGAATCTAGTTAAAAACAGTGTGCAGCTGAGGCGCGTGTGTGGTTGTGGTTGCACGGGCCTGGTGCATTTCTGTCCCACCCTTCCTCCCAGAAGTTCAGAATGGCTTATTTTTAGTTCCCCTCCCTTTTATCATTGCCCAATCCTGTGAGGCAGGTGATGCTGAGCGCAGGGGACTGGCCCAAAATCACCCAGCGGGCTTCCGTAGCTTCCCGAGTGGGGATTCGGACCTCTTGTACAAATCGATGGTGAGCCCACACTTGGAGTACTGTGTACAGTTCTGGTCACCGCACCTAAAAAAGGATATTGCAGAGCCTGAGAAGGTGCGGAAAAGAGCAACCAAAATGATCAGGGGACTGGAGCGGTTAAAATGCTTTGGGCTGTTTAGCTTGGAAAGAAGGTGGGCAAGGGGAGGCATGATAGAGGTCTATAAAATTATGCATGGTTTTGGGAGAGTGGACAGGGTGAAGCTTTTCTCCCTCTCATAATACCAGAATGCGGGGTCATCTGCTGAAGCTGGAGGGTGAGAGATTCAAAACAGATAAAAGGAAGTATTTTTTCACACAACGCATAGTTAAATTGTGGAACTCCCTGTCCCAGGATGTGGTGATGGCTGCCAGCTTGGAGGGCTTTAAGAGGGGAGTGGACATATTCATGGAGGAGAGGGGTATTCATGGCTGTTAGTTAGAATGGATACTAGTCATGCTGCATACCTATTCTCTCTAGTATCAGAGGAGCATGCCTATTATTTTGGGTGCGGTGGAACACAGGCAGGATGGTGCTGCTGCAGTCGTCTTGTTAGTAGCTTCCTAGAGGCACCTGGTTGGCCACTGTGTGAACAGACTGCTGGACTTGATGGGCCTTGGTCTGATCCAGCATGACTTTTCTTATGTTCTTATGTTATGTTCTTATGTTCTCTCTAACCATTCTCCCACGCTGGCTGGTTCATAATAAGCTAGGGCCACGGTAACGCAAACACATGAAGCTGCCTTCCGCTGAACCAGACCCGTCAATCCAGGAAAGTCAGTGTTCTCTACTCAGACTGGCAGCAGCTCTCCAGGGTCTCAGGCAGAGGTCTTTCTCATCACCTACCTGCTTAGTCCCTTTAACTGGAAATGCTGGGGATTGAACCTGGGACCTTCTGCATGCCGAGCAGGTGCTCGATGACAAGCAGATGCTCTGCCACAGATGAGTAGAGGTGGTTTGCCATTGCTTGCCTCTGTGTCATGGCCCTGGCCTTCCTTGGTGGTCTCCCATCCAAGTACTAGTCAATCCTGTCCAAGTACTAGTCAGGGCTGACCCTCCTTATCTTCCAAGATCGGGCTAGCCTGGATTATACAGGTAACGACAAAAGACATTCAGAAAAAGAAGAGTTTCCATGGCAGAGTGGGGATTCGAACTGGGGTTTCCAAGGTCCCAGTCTGACACCTTATCTACTACACCACGCCAGCTCAATTTGTTGTAGTTGCAGATGTCTAAAATACAGAAATGCGCTTGGCCCTGAAGCCGTCTGGGACATGTGAAGCATTTTTTTGGCTTTTTGTTGCCATTAGGATGAAGCGGCCGGTGGCGAAGAGGGTGATGACGGGATCCCAGAATTCTTGGAACCTCTTCTCGAGTTCAACCGGCGGGGGGAGACCGGGTCCCCGCCATATAATGGCCTGCCGTTTCCACCCGTCGCTCCTCCTCCGCAGCCCTCAGCAGACATTCTAGATGAGATCATAGAAAGACGGGAAACCCTGGAAAACAAGCTGGTCAGCTGGTGAGTTTGTGGAGGTTTTTAAGCAGAGGCTAGATGGCCATCTGTCAGCAAAGCTGATTCTATGACCTTAGGCAGATCATGGGAAGGGAGGGCACCTTGGCCATCTTCTGGGCATGGAGTAGGGGTTTCACTGGGGTGTGTGTGAGGGAGGTAGCTGAAATTCCTGCCTTGTTCAGGGGGTTGGACTAGATGACCCTGGTGGTCCCTTCCAACTCTATGATGGCAGCTGCCACCACTGTGCTGGTTTTATTCTCCCTCCCTCCTCTTTTCCAGCATAATATTTAAATTACCCCTCTTCTCCCCTACACTGGGGCTTCCTCTGTGTGTATAGCCCCGCCTCCTGCAGCAGCCATGTTGTGTTCGCTCCGCCTTCTGTACCAGGCATTGTGTGGTTGCACCTCAGAATTCCAAAGGTGCCCCCAGGCCCAAAAAGGTAAAGGACCCCCGGACTAGACGATTGTGTTGAGTACAGAAGCAGTGGGAAAGCCAGCTAAGAAATGCCGTAGGGTCTGAACAAGGGAGACCTGTTCGCCCTCTTCTGTGGTATTTATTGTGCCGCAGGGTGTCAGAATGACCATAAAGAATGCAAATCAATTGTTTTGCCAGGGTGGAGCAAGAGGTGATGGCCAGGGTGATCAGCGGGATGTACCCAGCCCAGAAGGAGGCAGTGCCCGACATAAGCTCTTCGGAGAGTGAAGAGAGCCAGGCGGTGTCTTCAGATATTGGTGAGAAGCAGCACTTGGGTATTGTCCCCCCTTCCTTTGTTCATTCTCTCCCCCCCCCTCCCCAATTCACTGCATTGGTCAGGCCACACCTGGAGTGCTGTGTGCAGTTCTGGAGCCCTCACTTCAAAAAAGGATGTGGACAGAATTGAGCAGGTGCACAGGAGAGCGACGAGGATGATCAGGGGCCTGACCACTTTCCTATGAGGAAAGGCCGAAAGACTTGGGAATGTTCAGTCCAGAGGAGAAGAGCAGGTTGAGGGGGGACATGATTGCTCTCTTGAAGTATTTCTCTCGTGAAGTATTAGGGAGAATTTTCTAACAGTTAGAGAGGTTCCTTGGTGGAACAGGCCTCCTCGGGAGGTGGTTAGCTCTCCTTCCCTGGAGGGTTTTAAGCAGAGGCTAGATGGCCATCTGTCAGCAATGCTGATTCTATGACCTTAGGCAGATCATGAGAGGGAGGGTACCTTGGCCATCTTCTGGGCATGGAGTAGGGGTCACTGGGGGTGTGTGGGGGAGGTAGTTGTGAGGTTCCTGCGTTGTGCAGGGGGCTGGACTAGATGACCCTGATGGTCCCTTCCAACCCTATGATTCTATTCTATTTGAAGGGCTGCAACTTAGAGGAGGGCAGGGAGCTGCTCCTGTTGGCAGCAGAGGATAGGACTTGCAATTGTGGGTGGAAAGGTACTGGCTGGATATTAGGGGAAATTTTTTTACAGTAAGAGTAGTTGAGCAGTGGAATTGGCTGCCTAGGAAGGTGGTGAGCTCCCCCAGCATGGTGTAGTGGTTTGGAGCGGTGGTCTCTGATCTGGAGAAACAGGTTTGATTCTCCACTCCTCCACATGAGTGGCCGATGCTAACCTGGTGAATAAGGTTGGTTTCCCCACTCCTCCACGTGAAGCCAGCTGGGTGACCTTGGACTAGTCACAGCTCTCTTCGCTCTCTCAGCCTCACCTACCTCGCAGTGTGTCTGTTGTGGGGAGGGGAAAATGATTGTAAGCTAGTTTGATTCTGCCTTAAGCGGTAGAGTAAATCGGCAAATAAAAACCAACTCTTCTTTTTCCCTCTCTGGCCATCTTCAAGCAGCGGCTGGACGAACACTTGTCAGGGACACTTTCGGATGATCCTGCATTGAGCAGGGGGTCGGGCCAGATGGCTTGTGTGGCTCCTCCCTCTATGATTTTATGAAAGACAGTCTTTCAGATATAGAATCAGTTTCCATAGGTGCATGCTTGCCACACTTCAGATAAAAGACCGGCAGCCGCATCCCTTGCCCATCAAAGCTTCCCAGTTAGCTTCTTGGGCAGCCCCACTTAGAGCCAGTTTTGGTCCATAAGCCTGGAAATTACCAAGCAGCAGATATGCCTGCCTAGGAAGGAAGAGATGAAAGGAGGAGCTCCTGGCAAAAACTCCAGCATACATTGCTGATCTTTTTTGTTTGTTTGTTTGTTAATTCATAGTTCTTCTGTGCATGACAAACTCGAATGCCTGAGACCTTCTTTTGATTTGCTTTTTTTTTTTTTAAAGGCGCAATAGTTTTTCACAACTTGTCTTCCATCTTTGTATGCATGTTGGTTTATTTTTAGTGGAAGCAGCAGGCCCGGAAGGGTTTCAGCTCTTTGTCAGCGCCGGCGTCCCCGTCAATTCAGATATGATCCGACAGTTCGTGAGCGAAGCTCTCGCCGAGACGGTTGCAGTCATGCTGGGGGACCGCGAAGACCAGAAACCGGCTTCCGCTGCGGGAGCCCCTTTGAATGTGACTCTTCTGCCCGCCAAGGTGACTTGACTTCCTTTTCGATTCAAGTTTTGTGGTGGGGATTGAGAGGGTTCTCTCTCTGCTGCGGCACTATTGTTAAAGAAAAATCTGAAAATGAATTGGACTTCATTGCCTGTAAGTAATTTAGCATGGACAAGTGTTTATAGCTAAAATCAAGAGGCTGCCAGGGTTTTGACCGGTGCACCTCCTGGCTTTGAGTAGCTTATCCTTAAGCTGAGAAGAACAAGGACTAGCTAGTAACTCAGTGAGGAAGGAATGCATTGTGCACATGCCAAGAAGCAGTCAGTTTATTGTTAGTTCCAGGTTTTGGGTCAAAGTCCAGGAAAGAGCCAGAGCAAAGTTAAGTAGACAACATGAAGTTGCCTTATACTGAATTAGACTCTTGCTCCATCAAAATCAGTATTGTCTACTCTGACTGGCAGCTGCTCTCCAGGGTGTCAAGTGGAGACGTCTTTCACGTTACCTCCTACGTGATCCTTTTTTAACAGGAGATGCTGGGGACTGAACCTGGGACCTTCTGTGTTCAAAGCAGATGTTCTGCCACTGAGCCACACACAGTCCCTCTATAATAACTGGGTTTCTAAAAATACAGCAAAGGCTTTGATTCTGCAATCTCCCCACCAAAAATGGTACAGTCTCAGGACAGCTTTCCCAGATGTTTTTCTAACAGAGCGGTTCCTTGGTGGAACAGGCCTCCTCGGGAGGTGGTTAGCTCTCCTTCCCTGGAGGGTTTTAAGCAGAGGCTAGATGGCCATCTGTCAGCAATGATGATTCTATGACCTTGGGCAGTTCATGAGAGGGAGGGCACCTTGGCCATCTTCTGGGCATGGAGTAGGGGTCACTGGGGGTGTGGGGGGGAGATAGTTGTGAATTTTCTGCCTTGTGAAGGGGTTAGACGAGATGACCCTGGTGGTCCCTTCCAACTGTATGATTCTATGTGGCGTTCTGTGGGGGTCTCCAGGCCTCCCATTGGCTCTGCTCTCCTGCAGCCGGGACAGGAAGAGTCCTACACAAGCGTCGTGCCCACAGAAACCCATCTCCCGGCTCTCCCCCTCTTTGAGCACCTCCCTTTGTGAGTCGTGCGCTAGTTAAGACAGTGTCCGGAGCGTTCTCAAAATGAGGCAGCTGTTCGGACATGCCCTTGGTCTTGCTCGTGAGCATCTGCCCAAAGAGGATGCTGGCTTTGCACGCCCACCTTGCTTCCTCTGAGCCTCGACACGTGACGTCCTGCTCCTGGCGAGTCCCGCCCTGTGAGAACTGCAAGCACGTCTTGGGTCACTGAGTATTTTTTAACTTTCTGTTTCTGTTCTGCCTTTCTCACCAATGGGCACCCAAAGCAGCTTACATCATTCTCCGTTTTATCCTCACAACAACCCTGTGAGGCAGGTTAGGCTGAGAGTGTGTGACTGGCCCCAAGGTCACCCAGCTAGCTTCCCTCACACGAGCGGGGATTTGAACCTGGGTAATCCCAGATCCTAGTCTGACTAGGATTAACAGTAGAAAAAAGCAAGAGTCCAGCAGCACCTTGAAGACTAACAAAATTTCTGTTGCTCTTTTCTGCTGCTACAGACAGTCTAACACAGCTGCCCATCGTGATCTGACTCATTAACCACGCTGGTTCTCCTAATAAAAATCAAAGATTGAACAGAAATAGTTAAAAATGGGCGTGGGAACCCTAGTATAGCAGGGTTCATTATTGAATCTAAAATTAGGTATCTAGGAATATGGTTAACCTCAAATAATCTTAATTTATTTCAGAATAATTATGTAAAAATATGGCAACAAATTGTTAAGGATCTTAAGCATTGGGAAAAAATACCGTTGTCATTATGGGGACGGATTTCAGTAATTAAAATGATGGTATTACCAAAGATGCTTTTTTTATTTCAGAATCTGCCGATTATAAAAGGAGTAAAGATTTTTAAAGTTTGGAAGAGGGAAACTGTGAATTTTTTATGGGGTAAAGAGAGACATAGGATAGCTTATCACAATTTAATCGAATTAAAAGAAACTGGAGGCTTGGGTCTTCCAGATTTAAGAATGTATTATGAAGCAGCCTGTTTTGGTTGGTTAAGGAATTGGATATTATTAGAGAATCCCAGATTGCTTGAAATGGAAGGATTTAATATAAGATTTGGCTGGCATGCATATTTATGGTATGATAAAGATAAAGTAAATAGAGATTTTAATGCTCATGTTGTTAGGAATAGTTTATTACAGATTTGGAAAAGGTATAAAAGATGTTGGGAAACCAAAACCCCAGGGTGGATTAACCCTATAGAAGCATTTATGAAAAGGGGAACCCAGCTTAATTTGGATATAGGTAGTTACAGGGATATTATTCAGGATAGTGGTGACACTTGGATTCTTAGAACAAGAGAAGAATTTAAGATTGGAGATTGGTTTATGTATTATAAATTAAAGGACATATTTAACAAAGATAAATTAATAGGGTTTAATAGAAATAAATCTAAATTGGAATTAATATTAAATATGGGAAATAAAGGTCAGATAGCGAGGATATATAAACTCTTAATTGAAACAAATTTAGAGCAAGAAAGGATTAAACCAGTAATGATAAAATGGATGAGAGATTTGGGTTATAATATTAATCTTGAGGTTTGGGAGAAATTATGGAAAACAGAATTTAGATTTACAATTACTAATGAAGTAAGAGAGAATTTATATAAGATGTTTTATAGATGGTATATTACACCAGTGATGGTTAGTAAATTTAAAGCAGGAAATACTGATTAATGCTGGAAATGTGGATTGGAAAAAGGAACTGTTATGCATGCCTGGTGGGTTTGTAAAAAAATTAAAAAGTTTTGGAGAAAGGTAGTAAGGGAGACTCACAATTTGATTAATATTAAAATAAAAATTGATCCAGCCTTTTGTTTATTAGGCATCCCTAAAGATAATATGAATAGAAATAATAGAGTTATATGTCAATATAGTTTTGCAGCAGCAAGGATTATTATTGCAAAATCCTGGAAGCTAGTAAATAGACCTCTAATTAAGGACTGGAGAGAAAAGTTATGGTTATCTATGCGGATGGCTAAAATAACAGATTCCCTTCATAGGAAGGATGTGGAAGAATTTAAAATGATGTGGTCAAAAGCCTTCGCATATTGGGACAAGCTGGCAAAAATGAATTTTACTAATATAGTGAATGAGTTGTAGATTCAATTTATGGTAGTCTTGATTATTGTTAAAATATTGTATTAATAAACTGCTTAGACACTTCTCCGGAAGTGTAACACGGTGGTGGGAAGGATTAAGGGCACATTGGGGGAGGGTGGTGGGAAAGGGTAGAACAAATGTAATAAGACTGTAAAGAATGTATTTTGGTTTTTTTTAATTTTTTACATATATGTCATTCATATTACGTAGCTTTCTAAATTGTTATACTTTTCTTCTTTTTTCTGTTTGTATTTTTTTATGTTGGAAAATATAATACAAATATTTTTTTTTAAAAAATGGGCGTGGGTAGGTGTAACTCTTCTCCTTCTGGGTGACCTTGGGCTAGTCACAGCTCTCTTAGAGCTCTCTCAGCCCCACCTACCTCACAGGGTGTCTGTTGTGGGGAGAGGAAGGTGATTGTAAGCCGGTTTGATTCTCCCTTAAGTAGAGTAGTCTCTTAGTCCAAATGGCAGACGTAACTTGGATGTTATTTATTTTATATTTTTAAGTGACTTAAGACTCGGACTGTAAACCTTTGTCGGTAAGACCATTTCAGTCCATGTATCTTGTTTATCTGGCCAAGGGCCGCAAATAAACTATCTATCTATCTATCGATTCTCCCTTAAGTGGTGGAGAAAGTCGGCATATAAAAACCAACTCTTCTTTTTCTTGCATCAGAGGGGCATCGCAGAGGCAAGACAGGCCTGCGGGACCCAATCCATTTTTTCAGCATTGCGTATTTCAGCGGCTTTACCTGCCCGGTGTTTTTTCCAGGACCTTCTGCTCGCAACCCCACTGGCCACCCCTCAAGCCACCCCGCCTCCATCGTCACCGCCTCTACGAGAACCCTCGCCAGTGAGGACTCCGGAGCCCTCTCCCCCCGCCTCTGAAATTGGGGTCGGTGTACGGCAGCCGATGGCGGCAGCAGGTATCTCTACGAATTCCAAGATCAGAGTGTTTGGGGGCCAGGTCTCGCCTAGGCAGCAGAGCTCATCCTCTGCGTGCAGGCTGGTCCCAGGCTCCATCCCAGACCTCCCTAGATAAAGGCTACACCAACAACAAAGGGGGGGGGAAACGTAACCCTAAACAAACAGACACAAGGTTGACTCAGCCTTCCATCCTTCTGAGGTCGGTAAAATGAGGACCCAGCTTGCTGGGGGTAAAGGGAAGACAACTGGGGAAGGCACTGGCAAACCACCCTGTAAACAAAGTCTGCCTAGGAAACGTCGGGATGTGACGTCACCCCCATGGGTCAGGAATGACCTGGTGCTTGCACAGGGGACCTTTACCTTTTAAACAACAGAATTAAGTACCTAAAAGGTTGAGAGAGAATAATAAATAGCCATCCAAGTCCAAAGTTCATACAGTCTAAAAATTATGTCAGTACAAAATACGTATGCGTTTATTTCAGGATGAAATCTAATACAACATACAACACATATTAGGCCCTGCAAAAAAGGTCGGACCAGAACCAACTGGTTGAAATTAAATCCAAATAATTTCCGTCTAGATGTTAGGAAGAATTTCCTAACAGTTGAGCAGTTCCTCAGTGGAACAAGCTTCCTCAGGAGGTGGTGAGCTCTCCTTCCCTGGAGGTTTTTAAGCAAAGGCTAGGTGGCCATCTGGCAGCAAAGCTGATTCTATGACCTTAGGCAGATGAGATGAGAGGGAGGGCATCTTGGCCATCTTCTGGGCATGGAGTAGGGGTCACTGGGGGTGTGGGGGGGAGGTAATTGTGAATTTCCTGCATTGTGCAGGGTTGGACTAGATGACCCTCGGGTCCCTTCCAACTCTGTGATTCTATGATAAGCTCCCTGGCTGTAAACTTCCCAGATTCATCCAGTGGTACATCGTGCAAATTGTGATATTACATTATTTATGATCAGCCTTTCTCCCCGAGGTGGGTCACACAGTGTAGGTGACATGCAATCAACCGGACGGGCCATCCCATAAGCAGTAGGGTAGCATTTGGGTCGCTGAACTCTGAAAATGAGTGGAAGTCTGAAAACAGAGCTGACCCCAGGGGGTCCGCTTTTCTTTGCTGACTCCATCTTGTGCAGCTCCCTACCTGTGAGAATAGCTCTTGAGAACCCATCTACTTTTAGTGGCACCTCCTTCCACGTTACAGCATGCGTTGCAGTCGTGTGCCTAGAGCAAGGGGGCCTCAACCTTTTTCCGCCTGTGGGCACCTTTGGCATTCTGACACAGCATGGTGGGCACAGCCAAAAAGATGGCTGCTGCAGAAAGCTGCCGCAGGAAGCGAAGACAGCCGCTAAATGGCTGCCGCAGCTTACCTTCAGTCACATTGGCAAAGATCCTTGCGCTATGGTGGCAGCTGCCGCCAGAGTAATGTTTTTAAATAATCTGTACAGCCAGTCAGATCTCCAATGGCTAATCAGAAGCCTTGCTTCTGTCACAGCTCCCTCAGCCTGGCCTACCTCGCAGGGTGTCTGTTGTGGGGAGGGGAAGGGAAGGTGATTGTAAGCCGATTTGATTTTCCCTTAAGTGGTAGAGAAAGTCGGCATATAAAAACCAACTCGTCTTCTTCTTCTTCTTCTTGCTGGGCAAAAGCCCTACCTGACTCTGGCCACTTCTAAGAAGAAGAAGAATTGGTTTTTATGCCCCGCTTTTCTCTACCTTTTAAGGAAGAATCAAGCCGGCTTACAATCGCCTTCCCTTCCCCTTCTCACAACAGACACCCTGTGAGGTAGGTGGGGCTGAGAGAGTGTGACTTGCCTAAGGTCACCCAGTTGACTTCCTCTGTAGGAGTGGGGAAACCAACCCAGTTCACCAGAGTCCGCTGCTCATGTGGAGGAGTGGGGAATCGAACCCGGTTCTCCAGATCAGACTCCACTGCTCCAAACCACCGCTCTTAACCATTACACCATGCTGGCTCCACACTGACTCACACTGAGCCAAGTGAGGGCCTGAAGATGGAATCCCTTTCCTTCTTTCTCTTTTTGAATTCCTGTAGAGCCAGAGGCAGCAGCTGCCAGCCCAGTTCGCACCCCTGCTGCTACCCCGGTGGCGACACCGCCCAGAGTGGCGACGCCAAGCCCTCCCATGTCCGAGCGCATCCCCGACAGAGAACGGACAGAAAGCCGCCTACCTCCGAACGCGTGGGGGGATGCCGAGCTGCCTTTGGAGGAAGAGAAGCCCAGCCCGCCGATCGGAGAAGGGGGCTACCACCCCCGAGCAGTGTGAGTCAACACTGGGTGCAGGGTGTTTTTATGTCGTTATTTTTTGGGGGGAGTCTACTTTTAATTTGGGTAGGGTTGCCAACTCCAGGTTGGGAAATACCTGGAGATTTTGGGAGTAGAGCCTGAGGAGAGTGGGGTTTGGAGAAGGGAAGGGCCCCAGCTCAGTGGTAGAGCATCTGGTTGGCATGCAGAAGGTCCTAGGTTCAATCCCTGGCATCTCCAGTTAAAGGGACTAGGCAAGTAGGTGATGTGAAAGACTTTAGCCTGAGACCCTGGAGAGCTGCTGCCGGTCTGAGTAGACAGTACTGACTTTGATGGACCAAGGGTCTGATTCAGTAGAAGGCAGCTTCATGTGTTCATGTGAGGGACTTCGATGCCATACAGTCCAATTGCCCAAGTGAACGTTTTCTCCGGGCGGGGGGGAGCTGATCTCTGTTGCTTGGAGATCAGTTGTAATAGTGGGAGATCTCCAGCCAACATCTGGAGGTTGGCAACCCTAAACGTGGGGGATCCCAAGTGGCTTACAAAAGGCACGGTTTTAATAAACGGGAAAGCAATACACTGGAATTGGAAAAAAAATGCAATGAAGGTGATGACAGTGAATTCCAAGCAATCATCCTGGGCTTGTACAGAGTGCAAGATGGCCGATCCCTGTCGACCCCTATAGTACATAAGAATACTTCGGTGCCAGCCCAAACAAATGTTCTGACCTCTGTACAAAAAAATAATAATGGGACTTTAGGTTTCATGAGAATAATTTGAGAAAAACGAGCCAGCAAAATACTATTATTTTGAGTCTTTAACAACAAGCTTTATCTTTTTGTAATGCTTAGCATAATGTCCGTGGCCAAAGATGAGGAGCTGGAGAATTTGGTGTCACCACCCCCACCTGAGCCCATTGAGTCTCCTGACCCTCGTCTTCAAGAACCCCCGATTCCGTCTTGTCCGGTACATTCCCTTAGTTCCAGCTTGTCCCCAGAGGAGAGCAGCCTAACCGCCACGGAAACGGAGACCGCGGACAGACCCATCTCAGAAGGAGAAGTTCTCTTCAGTTACGGACAAGTGGTAGCCATGAGAGGTGAGCTGGCTCCCAGGGGTGTGCTGGCCCTGTAATTTCCCAGTGGGCCGCTGTTGTGGAAGAAGAAGAGTTGGTTTTTATACCCTACTTTTCTCTACCTTTAAGGAGTCTCAAAGCAGCTTACAGTCACCTTCCTATTCCCCCCCACAACAGACACCCTGTGAGGTAGGTGGGGCTGAGAGAGTTCAGAGAGAACTGTGACTGGCCCGGGGTCACCCAGCTGGCTTCATGTGGAGGAGCCGGGTCACCAACCCAGTTCTCCAGATTAGAGTCCGCTGGTCAAAATGGTCCATAAGCAGACCAGAAAAAGCACCGGGCATTTCTTCTGCTTGACCTATATTAAGCCAGCGTCCAGATTAGAGCACATTTGTGTTATTTTATCAGCAAAAAGCTTTGCAGAAGGTATCACGGCTAATTGTCTGTTCCTGATACAGTAGAGACTCAGAGTCAGCAGTATATATGAGTAACTGTTTTTTCCCTCTTTCCCCTCCAGTGTTAGCAGAGGAAGGACTCTTTCTCCCAAATCTCAGCGACAGTTTGGCCAGCACTCTTCATGATGCCCATGAAATGGTAGGGGAATCATTGAACTGGTCGACTCAAGGCTGTGGATTGCTACTGGAGATAGCCGTTTCTTTACGTAGCAGAGCAGTTGAATCGAGAGCAATCTCAATATGGTCTAGGAAGCAAAGGATCTTGAGGAAGCCGGCTTTAATCCATTCATTCTGTCTCTACCCTTCCCGGTCATCTGCCCAGGAAGGCTCAGAGGGGCTGTGGCTCAGTGGTAGAGTATCTGCTTGTCTTTTGCAGAAGAAGATGGAGTTGGTTTTTATACCCCGATTTTCTCTACCTTTAAGGAGTCTCAAACCAGCTTACAAACTCCTTCCCTTCCTCTCCCCACAACAGACACCCTGTGAGGTAGGTGAGGCTGAGAGAGTTCAGAGACAACTGTGACTAGCCCAAGGTCACCCAGCAGGCTTCGTGCGGAGGAGTGGGGAATCAAACCTGTTTCTCCAGATTAGAGTCCATCGCTCTTAACCACTGCACCACCCTGGCTCCCAGAAGGTCCCAGGTTCAGTCCCTGGCATCTTCAGTTAAAAAGTGCAGGAAAGGAAGTGAAAGACCTACCTGAGACCCTGAAGAGCCGCTGCCAGTCAGAGTAGACAATACTGAGCTTGATGGACCAACGGTTTGATTCAGTAGAAGGTAGCTTCATGTGTCCATGTAAGGCTCTGATTAATTTGAAATGGAAGTGAGCACCCTATTTCCTTCCATATCTCTTTCCCTTTCTGGCTCATGCTGACTTCTAAAAGAAAAGCAGGGCAGTTGGACCTCTGTGGGTCTCTTGTTTAGAAAACCCCATGAGGGGGTCACCATAAGTTGGTTGCAACTTGGCAGTGCTTTCCACCACCACCTCATTGCCCAAAGGCTCATGCAGTATACAAAGAAGAAGAAGAATTGGGGGGTTTTATGCCGACTTTCTCTACCACTTAAGGGAGAATCAAACCGGCTTACCGTCACCTTCCCTTCCCCTCCCCACAACAGACACCCTGTGAGGTAGGTGGGGCTGACAGTGTGACTAGGCCAAGGTCACCTAGCTGGCTTCACGTGTAGGAGTGGGGAAACAAATCCAGTTCTCCAGATCAGAGTCCACCTCTCCAAACCACTGCTTTTAACCACTAAACAACGCTGTCCCTCTCTCCAAAGATGAGAGTACTTTAGTGCCCCTCACCACGAAGAATTCTGGGTCTTGAATGTGCTCCACTGTTATCTTATTTCAGGAGTCTGGGGCTTAGGATCATTAACCGCAGTAACAAATGGTGCTCCCCCCCCCCCCCGTATCCTTTTAGGATTATGATCCTCCCAGTGAAGGGCAGGTGGTACTCAGACCCCATCGAGGACACCACCGAGACCCAGTCCTGTCTCTCTTCTCGAAACTCCGCCAAGCGCCACTCGCTTCCCAAGAAGATGTCTGTCGTTCCGAGGTATCTTCCTTCATTGTCACGATGGGTAGCCGTGTTTGTCTGTAGCAGTAGAAAAAGAGCAAGAGTCCAGCAGCACCTTAAAGACTTAACAAAATTTCTGGCAGGGTAGGAGCTTTTGGAAGCCACATTTCATTTCTTCAGATAACTTCAGATAAAGGTTCCTGAAGAAGTAAGCTGTGATTCATGAAAGCTCATACCCTGCCAGAAATTTTGTTAATCTTTAAGATGTTACTGGACTCTGGCTCTTTTCTACTGCTTCATTTTCATGTGTAGAAATAAAAAGAGTAATACCGGTAATCCTATTCTTAACTCTGCAGGTGAGTCCAGACTTTTTAAAAAGGGATTTTTTTCAGTGGCTTCTGCTTCCACAGTAAGGCAACATATCCTTTTTTTTTTTTTAAGGAGCCATACAGTGGGGAAGAGCTGCTTTCTCTAATACTTTGCACAATGTTTTCTTCCGCAGCGCCGACGCTGCTGGACATTGGCTGAAATTCTTAACCACAGAATCTAATATGGCAAGAGGCTTAAATGTCCTATGAAAGAATTGAATACTAGGCACAGACTCCTCTGAGATCGAATGACCGATGAAGCCTTCGGATAGAAATGGACTCCTAATTTGTATCCAAAACAACCATCTCCTTCTTTTATCTCTGTTGGACCTTTTTGATCCATTTTAGATCATTGTTCAGCATCCACGCGTACCTGACCACTAGTATTCTTCATGTCTTGTTGGATCTCTCTTGTCTTATTTACCTCCATGTGAGGTTGGACTGTAATGTTGGTCTTCATGTGTGCTTAGACACTATATAGATTGCTATACATTGTAGCATTTCTTGTATGTTTCTTGTCTATTTCATTACATATTGTTCCCTTCTTTAGCCTGGTGGTGTTGTGTTTGTTCATACTTTCTTTTTAAAGGTAATGGTGCCCTGTGCAAGCACCAGGTCATTGCTGACCTATGGGGTGACGTCACATCCCAGCGTTTCCTAGGCAGACTTTGTTTACGGGGGGGTTTGCCAGTGCCTTCCCCAGTCATCTTCCCTTTACCCCCAGCAAGCTGGCTCCTCATTTTACCAACCTCGGAAGGATGGAAGGCTGAGTCAACCTCGAGCCGGCTACCTGAAACCGACTTCCGTCGGGATCGAACTCCGGTCATGAGCAGAGGTTGGACTGCAGCACTGCAGCTTACCACCCTGTGCCACAGGGCTCCTACTTGCTTTTTACAACACTATTTTTCATTTTTCGCTTTAGGACACTGACAACAGTGCCGGGGAACTTAGCGAGGGCCAGAGGCTGAGGCTGACCAGAGCTGCAGAGAGTATCCTCGTGGGACATTCTGTCTACATGGATCGGCCTCCTGAGCAGCGGATTCGGCAGGTGACCTCGCCGGGGCAGTCCAGCAGAGCTGCAGGTTTGAGCTTACAAAAATTCATCCTTGTCTTGCAGTGCTGTGAAGAAGAAGAAGAAGAGTTGGTTTTTATATGCCAACTTTCTCTACCTCTTAAGGAAGACCCAAACCAGCTTACAATCACCTTCCCCCCCAAAAAAACAGGCACTCTGTGAGGTAGGTGAGGCTGAGGAAGCTGTGACTAGCCCAAGGTCACCCAGCTGGCTTTGCATGTAGAAGACCCAAACCAGCTTACAATCACCTTCCCCCCCAAAAAAAAACAGGCACCCTGTGAGGTAGGTGAGGCTGAGGAAGCTGTGACTAGCCCAAGGTCACCCAGCTGGCTTTGCATGTAGAAGTGGGGAAACAAATCCAGTTCACCAGATTAGCCTCCGCTGCTCATGTGGAGGAGTGGGGGATCAAACCCGCTTCTCCAGATCAGAGCCCACCGCTCCAAACCACAGCTCTTAACCACTACACCACACTGGCTTTTTTAGGGATAAAACAGAGATAAAACAGCAGCATAAAAGGTATGACAGATTTTTTAAATAAGTTTCTCACAGTATCAGCCTGAAACAGTTTCAAGGGGGGAGGGGTTTAGAGTCCAGAATAAAGCACAACCTGGGACCTTCTGCATGCCAAGCAGAGGCTCTACCACTGAGCCAAGGCCCCCTGTTGGTGGATCAATAGTCTGACTTCTATAAGAACATAAGAAAAGCCCTGCTGGATCAGACCAAAGCCCATGAAGTCCAGCAGTCTGTTCACACAGCAGCCAACCAGGTGCCTCTAGGAAGCCCACAAACAAGACGATGGCAGCAGCATTATCCTGCCTGTGTTTCACAGCACCTAATATAGGCATGCTCCTCTGATCCTGGAGAGAATAGGTATGCATCATGACTAGCATCCATTTTGACTAGTAGCCTTGGTTAGCCCTCTCCTCCATGAACATGTCCACTCCCCTCTTCAAGCCTTCCATGCTGGCAGCCATCCCCACATCCTGGGGCAGGGAATTCCACAATTTAACTATGTGCTGTGTGAAAAAAATACTTCCTTTTATCTGTTTTGAATCTCTCACCCTCCAGCTTCAGCGGATGACCCTGCATTCTGGTATTACGAGAGAGGGAGAAGAGCTTCTCCCTGTCCACTCTCTCCATACCATGCATAATTTTACAGACCTCTATCATGTCTCCCCTTAACCACCGGGCAGCTTCTCATGTTTAGCTCTTTGTGCGCTTCCAAGAAGCTGCCAGGAAGCCACCTTCGGTGTGTGAGCCTTTTTTTCTTTTGAAAGAGAAACAAGAGTTCTTGCTTCAGCGCAATCAGAGGCTGCACAGTAGAGCAGCCAACTCAGTGCCGACTCTTCCAGGAAAAACTGAAACTCTTGATAATTACTTTTTAACAGAGGCCCCTTTTTGAGGCATTTCCTCGAAATACATAAATAATACATCCTGCGGAGTATGAGCTTACGCACCCATCAATCTGTCAACAGTCAACCTTAAGTGCTATATTTTATTTCAGTCCCACTTCCCTGCATTAGAATCCATAAGCTTAACAATTAAATAGCCCATTACATCATCGGGTTTTTTTTTTAAAAAATACATATCGGTCGAGTCAGTCCTTGTGTACGTTGAAAGAATCCGTTTGAAGCTGATCTTTTGACTTAGAAGTGAGTGTTCACCTTTGCATATAAATCTGTAAGATGTTAACTGATGGGGTGCGCTGTCCAAAGGATGATAGATCTTAACATCTTCAAGTTCTTGAAGGGCTGTCATATAGAGGAGGGTGCCGAGTTGTTTTCTCTTGCCCCAGAAGGTCGGACCAGAACCAACAGGTTGAAATTATATCAAAAGAGTTTCCGTCTAGACATTAGGAATAATTTTCTAGCATTTAGAGCGGTTCCTCAGTGGAACAGGTATCCCCGGGAGGTGGTGAGCTCTCATTCCCTGGAGGTTTTTAAGAAGAGGATAGGTGGCCATCTGTCAGCATTGCTGATTCTGTGACCTTAGGCAGATGATGAGAGGGAGGGCATCTTGGCCACCTTCTGGGCACGGAGTAGGGGTCACTGGGGATGTGTGGGGGAGATAGTTGTGAATTTCCTGCGTTGTGCAGGGGTTGGACTAGATGACCCTGGTGGTCCCTTCCAACTCTATGATTCTAACATGCTCAGCCTCCTGGCTTGCTTTTATTTGTATGTCGTAAATTGGGCAGTCTTCGTGAGCCTGAGGCCGTCTGCTTATTGCTAATTTTGACACTGTTAACGTTTTCAGTACAAATCCATTCTTTGCACCGTTCGCTGGCTTAGCTTTTTTTTAAAAAAATTCAGCTGAAAATACAGTGTCCTCAGCAACTGCAGTTATAAACTGTTCCTTTCCCAAAGGCTGCCAGTATGCCGTGGGTTTTGTGGCACACTGCCAGCGTGGCGTAGTGGTTAAGAGCAGTGGACTCTAATCTGGAGAACTGGGTTGGTTTCCCCACTCCTACACATGAATGGCGGACTTTGATTGCACTGAAGCAAGAACTCTTGTTTCTCTTTCAAAAGAAAAAAGGCTCACACACCGAAGGCGGCTTCCCGGCAGCTTCTTGGGCTAGTCACAGTTCTCTTAGAGCTCCCTCAGCCCTACCTACCTCACAAGGTGCCTGTTGCGGGGAGTGGAGGGGAAGGCGATTGTAAGCTGGTTTGAGACTCCATTCAGTAGAGAAAATCAGGGTACAAAAACCAACTCTTCCCCTCCTCCTCCTCCTCTGTAGGGAAACTTGGTTAGTTTGGAGAAGAGAAGGTTGAGGGGAGACATGATAGCCATGTTTAAATATTTGAAGGGATGTCATGTTGATGAGGGAACTAGCTTGTTCTCCGTTGCTCCAGAGACTAGGACACGGAGTAATGGATTTAAACTGATAGAAAAGCGATTCCACCTAAACATTAGAAAGAACTTTCTGACAGTGAGGGCTGTTCGACGGTGGAATGCGCTGCCTCGGAGGGTGGTGGAGTCCCCGTCTTTGGAGGTCTTTAAGCAGAGGCTAGATGGCCATCTGTCGGGAGTGCTTTGATTGTGAAATCCTGCATGGCGGAGGGAGGGTTGGGGTCACTGGGGATGTGGGGGGAGGTAGTGCATTGTGCAGGGGGTTGGACTACATGACCCTGGTGGTCCCTTCCAACTCTATGATTCTCGGCTCAGAGGGACAAAGGGCATCTTCATGATGGGTGTTTCCTTTTCCTCTTAGCTCAGGAGGCAGGATTTAATATTTAAATTTCCCCCCCTGGCTCCTGAGGGTAAACGCCCCCTTAAGGCCAGTTCTATTTCCTTCCTTGATCGGGAGAGCAGCCTTTCGTAGCTCTCAGCTGCATGGATTAGAAAAGCCTTATCTTTAACCTTTATTCTTATCTACTTATCTATCTACTTATCTACTTATTCTCCTAATACTATTCCTTCTAGTTTTTTCTCTGTCCTTTAAGGTAAGAGTAGAGTAGGAATAGTTTTTTAAGTAACAGGGCCCCTTCCCGCCAAAACAAAATGGCCGACCGGCAAGGAGATAACTTTATTGCCTTAGCTGATAGGGACCCTAGCCTACTAACGGCTACACCTCAACCATCCGAGGCCATCCTCCCCTCTACAAGTCAACAGATTGACCTGAGGGCAAAACCAAAAAAGAAAATTGGCACAGGCAGCGGGGGAAAGCGCAAACGGGCCGTCTCGGCCGGCAACAAGTGTGCAAAACGCCTCGTAGAGGCAGCCCGCTCCGCTGCCACGCCAAACAAAAACGGAAAAAAGCCCGCGGCGGCGGGCGGTGCAAAGAGCACAGCAGCGCCTGCTGCTTCTTCTGCCAAGCGTTTTCGGGCGCATAATCCGGAGACTGGCGGCTCGCCTTTGTCTCAAGATGCCCCGACTGTAGGCGCGGATCACGCTATGGCGCCGGACGCCCAATCGCACCAGCTGCTCGGGGAGCAGACCCAAGAGGCCGGCGGCTCGCACATGCCTCATGTCGTCTCGTCCTTAGGCGGCTCGCCTCTAAAACAAGGACGAGAAACATCAGCGGAGACCTCTTCTACTGGTAGGATCTCCCTTCCCCCATTACAAGACGCAGGCCTAACCTTTCTCAAAACGGAGCTCTCTGCCCTTATTAGGGACGCCTTCACAGAAGGTTTAAGAGCGGCCCAGCCACTCCCTCATTTAACTCATGCCTACCCAATCCAGGGAATGACTAATCGGGACTATTAATCATGCCCTTATCAACAGGGGAACTCATTCAAACCAAGCCACTGCAGGGAATGAGGCTGGTCCCTCCTATGAGAAAACCAGTTGGCCCACTAAAGCAGCCCTCAAGGACAGTTCTGTCCAACAAACCTTTCAAGGGGAAGAGGAGAATGACTCAGTATACACTGGGGATGGCAACAGTGAAAGGGGAGATGAACAATTCAGTTCAGATGGTGAAGATATTATTGAACAGCCCAAGCAGTCTAGGATTTTTAACACAGAGGAATTTCCTCTTTTATTATCAAAGACACTGGCTGCTCTTGATCTTTCTGATGACACTGAGTCCAGTGCTCTAAGAAAAAAGGGAACAACAGAGTTTTTCCACATGTATGACACCCCTGATAAAGTAGTGCCTGTACCAGAGTATTTTCTCTCCCTTATAAAATCAGAATGGGAGAAACCTATGGCCTCCAAACAATGGCCTATAACATCAAAGAAGTTTTACAACCTAGATCAAAACACTTCAGATTTACTTAAGGTTCCCCCGGTGGAAACACCGGTTACTACACTACACACTTCAGACCTGGTTACAGAGGAGGACCAGACACTGATTAGGGATCCAGCTGACAGAAAGGCAGAACTAGCCTGCAAAAAATCCCACGAGGCTTCAGCCTTAGCAATTAAGTCATCAGTGACTTCAGCACTGGTCTCCAGAGCTGCAATAATATGGGCTAGAAAATTAACACAGCTCATTCCACAGGAGGAAAAACAAGCCTGTGAGGGAGTGTCCAGACTTTTAAGAGCAGTATCTTTCCTTGCTGACTCCACGTTAGACACTATGACTTACGCAGCCAGAGCCATGGCAACCTCAGCAGCCACTAGGAGAGCCCTGTGGTTACGCCCATGGCAAGCGACACATAGGTCAAAATCTGTTTTGATGGGTTTCCCCTATCAAGGGAAAAGACTCTTTGGAGACAAATTAGACCCCATACTGGTGGAAACTAAAGATAAAAAGAAAGCATTACCCAAGAGTCTCCAAAAAGAATTCAAACACAACTCAGGATACACTCCATTTCGGACTTACCACACACTACAAAGATTTAGACCAGACCAGCGTAGAGGCGAATGGAACCAGAACCGTAACTCCTTTCGTAGAGGAGGAAGGTTTAATAGAGGAGCCAAATTCCACTCATTCCAGGGCGACAAAGGGAATAAGCCCAGTCGCCAAGCAAAACAATGACGCTACACTACAACCTGTGGGAGGACGACTAAAAAATTATCAGACTCAATGGTTAGCATCACACCCAGACCAATGGGTACTCAATATAATAACACAGGGCTACCAAATAGAATTCTCCCACATTCCAGCAAACAGACTGATTACTTCACCAACATCCAAGAACAAGGACAAACTTCAGAGAACCTCTCAAGCAATACAACATCTGCTGGACATAGCGGCGATAGAGACAGTGCCTCTGTCGGAGTGCTCATTGGGAATCTATTCAGTATTCTTCACCGTTCCCAAGAAAGACGGAGGATGGAGAGCCATCCTAGATCTGAAGTTTCTGAACAGATTTATCCCACTGAGACGTTTCCGAATGGAGACACTAAAATCAATCACCGAGGCACTAAGGCCCAGGGACTTTTTAACGTCCATAGATCTTACCGAGGCTTATCTACATATCCTCATACATCCACAACACCGCCGATACCTGAGGTTCCTATACCAAGGATCACACTACCAATTCAGGGCCCTCCCCTTCGGGTTAACTTCAGCCCCAAGGGTATTCACCAAAGTACTAGTTACTCTGGTAGCACAACTACGCAAAGAGGGAATAAGAATACACCCCTATTTAGACGACATACTGATATGTGCAAATTCAAGACAACAAAGCGCTGTACACACACAATTAGTGATAGAAAAATTGGCAACACACGGATTCCTTATCAATTACAAAAAGAGCAAATTGAACCCCACTCAACGACTAGCACACCTAGGGGCAGAAATAGACACTCAGCAGAATACACTTTTTCTCACAAGAGAAAAAATCAACCTCATCTCGTCCCTAGCCCAAAAGATCTACACTATCAGATCATCAAAACTAATGACCCTTGCCAAGTTGCAGGGTCATATGGTGGCTTGCATCCCCACTGTCCAATGGGCTCGACTCCATGCGAGACCATTACAATGGCTTCTCAGGCCCTACCAACAAGATATACAAAAGAAAAGAGATATCAACATCCTTCTCTCCAAAGAAGCCAAGAACAGCCTAATATGGTGGTCACACCAAAACAACCTATCAAAGGGCCTCAGATACATCCTCCCTATTCCGGAACAGATTTACACCGATGCTTGCACGACAGGTTGGGGGGCGACATTCCACACACACATAGCCCAAGGCACCTGGTCGCCCCAGGAACAAAAATTACACATAAACACCTTGGAGATCAGAGCAATCTACAGAGCCCTGCAGAGCTTCAAACAACAAGCTCAAGGAAAGAATATACTGATCAGAACAGACAATGTAGCCGCCAAGGCACATTTAAACAAACAGGGGGGATCCAGATCATCACTTCTTCACAAGGAAGTGTTACCAATTCTTCAGTGGGCAGAGTCCAATCTAACATCAATTTCGGCAGAGCACATACAGGGAGTAACCAATGTACAGGCAGATTGGCTCAGCAGGGAGACTCTCAGCGAGACGGAATGGTCTCTACACCCAGGCATATTCCACCTTATAACACAGAGATTTGGAACACCAATAGTAGACCTATTTGCAAGCAGCTCAAACCACCAGCTTCCTCGTTATTTTTCCAGGTACAAACAACCAGGGGCGGAACAGACGGATGCATTGACAGCACCCTGGCCCAAGGGAATGCTATATGCCTTCCCACCCCTTCCACTCATTCCAAGAGTACTAAGGAGGATTCAAACATTGAAAGCACATGTCTTATTCATAGCACCGCATTGGCCCAGGCGCCCATGGTTCCCCACATTAATACAAATGTCACGCAACAATCTCTGGAGAGTTCCAGACACTCCGGACCTACTGATACAGGGACCAGTTCGTCATCCCGAACCAGAATGGTTCAAAATGACCGCTTGGTATTGAAAGGGGAAGATTGCACAGATTAGGTTACACTGAGGACATAATTAACACCATTCAGGCCGCACGCAGACCCTCAACACAGAGAATTTATAATTCAACCTGGAGGGCATTCACCAGGTGGTGCAGGCGCAAAAATATCAACCCTCTCAAACCTCACACCTTAGGCATTCTCTCCTTTTTACAAGAGGGTCACAGACTCGGCTTAGCTACGTCCACACTGAAAAGACAGCTAGCGTCGATAGCTACTATTGTCCCAAGAGTAGCAGGGTATAAGTTGACTAAACATCCTCACATAAAATCATTCATGAGAGGCATGACTGTTATTGCTCCTCCTGTAAGACACAGGTTCCCCACCTGGAGCCTACACACCGTTCTGACTGCGCTCACGAAGCCGCCATTTGAACCCCTTGCAAAGGTCGGATTAAAATGGGTAAGGATGAAAGTACTGTTTCTTACTGCTGTAACTTCGGCACGTAGAGTCTCAGAGATAGGAGCTCTAATGGTTAGACCAGGATTGCTCACATTTCACAAAGACAAGGTAGTTCTTAGGCATGACCACTCATTCGTTCCAAAGTGCAACACTAAGTTCCATAGAGAACAGGACATAGTACTTCCATCATTCTGTCCCAATCCAAAAACACCCATGGTAAAGACATGGCATTTGTTAGATCTCCGAAGAGCATTGCATATATTCATATCTAGAACAGAGGACATTAGATCATCAGAATCACTGTTCATCAACATTTCACAACCGAGAAAGGGTAAACCTATGTCAAAGGCATCTATCAGTCGTACTATTGCCTCATGTATAAAGACCGCATATATGGAAAGTAAATTGCCCGTTCCAGGAGGCATAACTGCCCACTCGGTTCGAAGCGCGGCCACCTCAACGGCCTTCGACAGACAGGCTCCTATTGAGCAAATTTGTAAAGCGGCCACTTGGTCCTCCGTGTCTACCTTCGTAAGACACTATAAATTAAACCTTTACTCGTCTGCAGCTGCAGCATTTGGTAGACGAGTACTGCAAAGCGTATTACAGGACGTCTAACCCTCCCAGGGCGGGGACAGCTCTTGTATGTCCCATCATGAAGATGCCCTTTGTCCCTCTGAGCCGAGAAAGAGCCTTGGCTACTTACCGTGAAGGCTTCTTCTGCTCAGAGGGACGAAGGGCATCTTGCCCTCCCAGACGTCAGTTACTAGTTAGAGTTATAGCCTTTTTCAATTAGTTGAAGTTCAAGTTTGTTGTGTACGTAACATTACAGTTCATAAAAATACAGGTTACAATTTAATACCTCATGTGTTTTAGCTTTTTTCTACTAACCTCTAAGGCTTGGATAGTTTATAACTGGCCTTAAGGGGGCGTTTACCCTCAGGAGCCAGGGGGAAAAATTTAAATATTAAATCCTGCCTCCCGAGCTAAGAGGAAAAGGAAACACCCATCATGAAGATGCCCTTCGTCCCTCTGAGCAGAAGAAGCCTTCACGGTAAGTAGCCAAGGCTCTTTCTGTGATTACCTACAGCTGAAGCTAGCCCCCATGTCACGGGCAGAACTGCACCTGAGGGGAGGCCCCGTTTTGCCTGCCTCAGCCCTCTTCCAAACCGTCGCTGCGGTATCCTTTCGAAGAAAAAGATTTATTTTTGTTTTTTGAAAGGACAAAACGAAGAGATTTACGGCTTTGCTTTCTTTGATGCCGGTGAACTCCCCTCGGGAGCTCTCTCTTTCAAAAAGCTTCCTCTTGGCAAAATCCCCAGGACAATTGACTCAGCAAAGCCCCAGTGTGCAAAGGGAGAAATGCGCGGAGGAAACGCTACTCCGTGGGCTTGAGAGGTGTCCCGAGGGCAGCACATGGCCAAAAGAATTTCTGCCGCCTTTAGGAGGGGTCTGCAGACGGGTCCAGCCGGGGGCCCTTGCAGGCGAACGACCCAGGCGACTGACATTCGCACTGCAAATCCGCAGGTTCTTCCGGAGGACGCTTGCGAGCTTTAGATATAACTTTGCTGCCGAGTTTCCAGTGGTGTTTTGATCCTTCAGGTGGAGCTCTCGGAGATACTGATGCCACCCATGGTCCGATGAGCGTGGCTGAGCTGGAACACCCTGCTCCTTCTGCCGTGAAACCGAAGAACGTGCTGACGGCTCAGCTGGATGAGGCACCCCAGGTAATGTATACGAGCCCTGTGTTGAAATGTCTGCGTGTTTACATGAGCGGGTTCAGAGTCCCAGTGCCCTTGCGTGTTGAGGCCCGGGGAGACGGGAGGAACCTGGTCTCGGGTGTGCAGCCGTGTTGGTCTTTGGTGGAAAAAGAGGAAGAAGAAGAGTTGGTTCCCATATGCTGACTTTCTCCACCACTTAAGGGAGACTCAAACCGGCTTACAATCACCTTCCCTTCCCCTTCCCGCAACAGACACCCTATGAGGTCGGTGGGGCTGAGAGAGCTCTAAGAGAGCTGTGAAGCTGTGACTAGCCCAAGTTCACCCAGCTGGCTTCATGCGGAGGAGTGGGGAAACCAACCTGGTTCACCAGATTAGCATCAGCCACTCATGTGGAGGAGTGGGGAATCAAACCCGGTTTTCCAGATCAGTGTCCACCGCTTCAAACCACTGCTCTTAACCACTACACCACGGTGGTTCTCCTTGAACCTAGTCTCGGGTGTACAGCCGTGTTGGTCTGCGGTAGGAGAACAAGGATCGAGTCCAGGAGCACCTCAAAGACCCAGCAAGATTTCCAGGTGCTCAACTTTCTGGAGTCAGAGCTCCCTTCACCAGATAGCCTGGTGATTCTTCCAGACCGTCCTGTGGTGTCCGCAGGATGCAGCCGTCCGTACCCACCCTTCCTTCCTGGTCCAGGCATTCACTGGAGGGTTGCCCCAGAGGGACCGTTCCTCCAGGAATTCACCCTGTATGGTGCCAGCGTGGTGTAGTGGTTAAGAGTGGTGGACTCTAATCTGGAGAACCAGGTTTGACTCACCGCTCCTCCACGTAATTGGCGGACTCTAATCTGGAGAGCCAGGTTGGTTTCCCCATTCCTCCGCATTGCATCCTGCTGGGTGACTTTGGGCCAGTCACAGTTCTGTCCGAAATCTCTCAGCCCCACCTACCTCACAAGGTGCCTGTTGTGGGGAGGGGATTGTAAGCCGCTTTGAGACTCCTTAAAGGTAGAGAAAATCAGGGTATAAAAACCAACTCTCCTCCTCCTCCTCCTCCGTCTCCTAGGGGCAGTAGGGGCTGTCGATCACTGGCAGAACACATGATTTGTGTGCCGGTTCAAAAGGCTAGGTGGGTTGGGAAAGGCATCTCCCTGAAGGCTGAGGGAACTGTTGCTCAATGGTGTAGGCAATACTGTGTGAAACCAGCCAGTAGCTGGCCATTGTATAAGCCAGCTTTGTCTGCGTTAGGCTAAAAGCTGCTAGGAGCTTGGCTAGATTCGAGTACCACGAGCACCTTAGAGACCAATAAGATTTTGGGCGCACGATCTGTCGAGAGCCGAAGACTCCCTTCGTTGTACCTGGCAAAGGGAGCTTTGACTCTCGAAAGCTCATACCCCTCAACACACACCACCAATCTTTTAATATTTTTATTAAAGATTTTCAAAAAAGAAAAATGCACACGACATACTCACTCATACACACGCATACAGTATAATCAATCTTCCAGGGAGTACATTTTGACTTAAACGTTCATATCATAATGGATATTTGTTTGATGTATTTAATTAATAATCTGTCTAAGTCTATGACATTTCCACTGCTCTTCAAGCTGTCTATCAATACAGTACTTAATGCAATTCATATTACCCATTCTATGCATTACTTCTATTCTTCATCTGTTGTTCTACACTAGATTATTTCATATACACTATCAATCTGCTGCCTTTATATTACTGTTCTTTTACTTATTAGTATACCTTCCTCCACCCTTCTTTACCGAATTATGATTTCTACTTTATATACTCAAAATAAAGCTCCTGTTTCTTCTGAAATCCTTCCGTCGTTCTGCCTTCAATCTTGTTGGTCTCTAAGGTACTGCTGGACTTGAAACTAGCTGTTGCATAGCTGACCAACACAGTTACCCTCTGGAACTGTCTCCAGGGAATGGGGCGGTACCTCTGCACCGGTGAATGGTAGTTCTGTTTCTCATTCAGATCTGATCCGGGAGTAGTTCTCCGGACCGAGCGTTTCCCTCCTTATCAGACGGGATGGAGTTGAATAAAGTGAAAATGAATTCAGACAAAGATTCGAGTCCAGTAGCAGCTCAAAGACCAATGAGATTTCCAGGGTTTAAGCTTTCGAAAGTCCAAGCTCCCTTCCTCGGATACAGATCTCCTTTCCCACTTGTGTCTGAGAGAGGGAGCTCTGACTCTCGAAAGCTCGCACCTTTGAAATCTTGTTGGACTTTAAGGTGCTACTGGACTCGGTAGGATCTTGCTCTTCTACTGCAGACCAACCTGGCTACCCACCTGAATTCGTAGAAGACGCAAGCGATTCTAGAGTAGGAAGAGCAGGGAAACTACTCTGATTCGCGAGTAGCTCGCATCCTTCCCTGGTGAATCATGTCCACCGTCTGGATCTGTTTCTCGGTCCTGATTTGCATAGCCATGGCCAGGGGCTCTTTGTATCAGTTTGGTTGTTTTTTATAGCGTTCTTTGCAGAGATAGAATTATGATAACTTTTAATAACTGGCTTGCAGAAAAGTCAGCACACAGAGGTGTGGGTGGGACCTGCGCAACCCAGAGTGATCCAAGTGAGAGCACGATCTGAAATCGCACAACAGAGAGGTGCGTATTATTCTTTTTGTCTCTTTTCTGTATACCACCAGAGCGTGCAGGGCAGGGTACAGATGACTCCTTTACAACATCTGGGTTCAAGTTGAGAGGGATGGTTTCTTGGGGTAAAACATCCTGGCTGCCTTTCCTTTGTCACGTGACCTTCGTGTGGCGGAGTCGCCGGTCAGGGTGTTTGTGTGAATGGCCAGGTGCACTGAGAAAACAGGGATGAAGGGAATGTGGAAAATCAGAGCATCCCTCTGTTCCTCCTCACCCCCAAGTGGAGCTGCCATTAGCGTCAGGGAAAAGAACTCCCCCAAAGAAGGCGAACGATGACTTCTGCAGCGGTCATCTGGGATGAATAAACTGCTGTTGGTCTATCTTCCATGCTTAACAAGAGGAAACCCACAAAAGCAGGGGTGTGTGTGGGGGAGAATCCTGTTCCCCTCCCTTGCTGCCAACTCCCCTCCACTGGCTCCATCTTGCCTTTCCCCACCCCCCCCCATCCACCACTGCTGCCATCTGCTGGCTGCCATGTTTGCACGTGCCCTTTAAGCTTACCATAGCCAACATGGTGTAGTGGTTAAGAGCGGTGGTTTGGAGCAATGGACTCTGATCTGGAGAACCAGGTTCGATTCCCCCACTCCTCCACATGAGCAGCGGAGGCTAATCTGGTGAACCGGGTTGGTTCCCCCGCTCCCCCACACAAAGCCAGCTGGGTGACCTTGGGCTAGTCGCACTCTCTCAGCCCTACCTACCTCACAGGGTGCCTGTTGCGGAGAAAGGAAGGAGATTGTAAGCCAGTTTGATTCTTCCTGAAGTGGTAGAGAAAGTCAGCATATAAAAACCAACTCTTCTTCTTCTTATTGTGCTATCAAAACTCAGCCCCTTTTAGTGATTGAGGGGGTTACACCAATAATGGCAGATCTGGCTGGTTTTTTTCCATGTCTTTTTTTTGCGGGGGAGGGTCTTGTTGACAGACTAGATTTTTTAATGTACTGGCAGCTTGTTGCTTTTGGTAGCTGCCTTGAGCCCAAGGACGTGAGGAAAACAGAATTGTTCAGGAGGGCATTTTATAAAGGGAACTAAGCTGTACTGTAATTAAAACGATTCAGGAAGATGCTTTTATGGAGGAAACAAGACCGGACTATACTACTGCATATAGCATGCATGATCTATTTGCTGTAGGTATTATCTTGATCCCACTGTATTGCCTTCTATTCATGTAACACCATTTTCTGCAGTGTTTAAAGCAAGGGTCCTCAACGTGGGCGCCACGTTGGCACCTTTTCCAGCGCCTGCCAAGTGTTTTTAGGACGTGGCTGGGGTCAGGTAGGGCTTTTGCCCATCAGGGCTGCTGATTGACTACTGGAGATTTGTTTGGCTGTGCCGATTGTTTAAAACGTTGCTTTGGCACCAGCTGCCACCACAGCACAAGGATCTGCACTGTGTTACCAAAGTTAAGCTGTGGCCATCATTCTGTGGCTGGCTCCGCATCCTGCGGCAGCTGTTTTGTGGCTGCGCCTGCCGTGCCATTTCAGAATTCAAAGTGTACCCACAGGCCCAAAAAGTGCATGGACCCATGCCTTAATGTGTTCTGTCTAATACTTTTTGCTTTTCGTCAAGTTTCTGTAATCCTGGACCAGTTACATTTTTATTAGATGTCACATTCCATTGGCTGCATGGACTTAACGCTGTATAATCCGTCTTCAGTCTCGGAAGGGCACAGTATAAAAGTATACGACCCTTCCTTTTCAATAAATAAATAAAAAGGGTGGGTTTTCAGAATGGGCTTTTTCTCCGAAGCTGGGGGTTCTCCCTGGATTTGCAAAATCCCAAAAGGTTGCCATGCCTTGTTCTGTTGCATGGAGTTGTCTATCTGTACAGGGGCCAACCTTGGCTGTTAGCCATAGCGATTCAGTCTGGCTGGTGATGGAGGAGCATCTCACAGCAATTGAGAGAAACGTCCCATTGAAGACTGCAGGGCTGAACATCCAGAGCTGGGGATTTGCAGAATTTCAGGGAAAATGTATGACGCGGAAAGTGTTTGTCGGGAAAGATGGGGGGAGATTTGAAGCACAGCTGGGTGAGCATGACTGTAAGAATATCAGAAGAGCCCTGCCGGATCAGACCAGTGGTCCATCCAGTCCAGCATCCTGTCTCACACAGTGGCCAATCAGTTAGCCATAGGGCCGGCAGCAGGGCATAGATGCCAAGACCTTCCCTTGGTGTTGCCTCCTGGCACTGGGATTCAGAGGTTTACTGCTACTGAAAGTGGAGGTTTCCTTTAGTCACCATGGCTAGTATCCGCTGATAGACCTGTCCTCCATGAATCTGTCTAATCCCCTTTTAAAGCCACCTGTGCCTCTGGCCATCGCCACATCCTCTGGCAGCGAATTCCACATTTTGATCACTACACCAGCGTGATGTAGTGGTTTGGAGTGGTGGACTCTGATCTGGAGAACCGGGTTTGATTCCCCACTCCTCCACATGAGCGACGGAGGCTAATCTGGTAACCTGGATTTGTTTCCCCACTCCTCCACATGAAGCCAGCTGGGTGACCTTGGTCTGGTCACAGTTTTCTCAGAGCCTCTCTCAGCCCCACCTACCTGTTGTAGGGTGTCGTGGGGGGGAGAGGAAGGAGATTGTAAGCCGGTTTGATTCTTCCTTAAGTGGTAGAGAAAGTCAGCATATAGAAACCAACTCTTCTTCTTCTTGCTGGGTAAAGAAGTATTTCCTTTTGTCCATCCTGAATCTATCAGCTTCATTGGATGCCCTCAAGTTCTAGTATTTGGGGAAAGGGGGGGAAATCCTCCTCTCTCCCCCTCTTCAACTTAAACAAGCTCTGAGTTATTCCTTTTAACGTTGTTTCTCATTAGAATCAATGGGTTCGTACACAACTTTTTAGGTGTACGGCCTGAGGTGTTTGTTGTATTGATTTTTAGGTGTACATTTAAAACAGGTGTTTGCAAAAGTGTGCACCATATAGCTATGCTTTTCAGGGAGGCGGAAATTGGCTGGGGCTCCCCACCGCACATGCGTTCGGTGGCAAATCCAGGGCCACCGTCCTGCGATGTATAAAACAACCTTAAAGACAATCTGTTTATTTTCAGCCACGAGGTGGCAGTCATCTTTCTCTGAGAGAAGAATGAAGGCGTTTTTAAAAAGAAAAAAAATTGTCCACGCACAGGAAGTCATGTGTCCTATTTATTTAACAAAACGTAGGGGGCTACCGCATTATGTATTCCCAGCGATGTATTAAGAGTTTGAAAATGTTATAAAAAACATCGCTTTAAAAGGGTTTTTGGATGCCACAGCTAAAAAGTGGTTGGAAGACGTCTTCACAGCTAAAGGGGCCAAACAAAGTGCGAACAGTATTTTTTATAACAGTTTCAAACTCTTAATACATCGTTGGGAATACATAATGCGGTAACCCCCACACACTTGCAATAGAACACTCCTGCAAAAGAATATTTTTTTTGTAAAGCTTAGGTAATGGCTTGTTTAGGACTGAATAAACGTTTTTGCTAAAAAAAATTTAATGTGCACTGATGCCCATGGCGCTTCACAGCATGAAGGAGACAGGTCCCTGTCCTGAGAAGCTAGCAGCCTAAAGCTGGGCATAGTAGAGCCTACGCAGGAAGATATGGAGGGATTACTTCAAGGCTTATTTATTCATTTAAGAGCCAGCATGGTGTAGTAGTTAAGAGCAGATCTAGAGAACCTGGTTGGTTTTCCCACTCCTCTACATGATCTGTGGACTATAATTTGGAGAACCAAGTTGAAGATGGTTATCGTATCACCTCTCAGTCTTCTCCTCTTCAGGCTACACATACCCAGCTCCTTCAGCCTTTCCTCATAGGACTCGGTCTCCAGACCCCTCACCATCTTCGTTGCCCTTTTCTGGACACGTTCCAGCTTGTCTACACCCTTCTTAAATTGCGGTGCCCAAAACTGAACACAATACTCTAGGTCTCTGTTATCGGAGACCTGTAGCTATACCACGCAGCCTGCTTAAGGATTGCCCTCAATTTTGGATTGGTTGTCTATCACCAGGCAGGCACATGGCTATTATCCAAGGTCGGTCCCTCAAAGGACAGCGACCACCCAGAAAATGACACACAAAGACCACAGACTGACTTTTGCATGTGAGCTGAGCTGGGGAGGGGCTGTGGCTCAGTGGTAGAGCATCTGTTTGGCATGCAGAAGGTCCCAGGTTCAATCCCCGGCATCTCCAGTTAAAGAGACTTAGCAAATAGGGGATGTCAAAGACCCTCTGCCTGAGACCCTGGAGAGCCGCTGCCGGTTTGAGTAGAGAATACGGACTTTGATGGACCGAGGGTCTGATTCAGTATAAGGCAGCTTCATGTGTTCATGAGCTCCGTTCTTCTCCAGATGAAGCCCCGCAGGAGGGGTTTGCGAGGACTACTGCAATTCATTAGGCCAATTACTAGCTAATGACGAGATGACAGCAAAGTATCTTGTAAAGCTAAGCAATGACTATGCGAGCGGAGGAAACGGATTTGGCAAGTCGTTACAGCTTTGAAACCTAAGGATGGAAGAACACTGTTTTCAGAGCAAAGCAAGAGTCTTCCTGGAAGTCCGTACAGCCTGCTCTCAACCGCACCCCAGAGCTACAGCATTAATTGGTTTCAGAAGGGCAGCCACGTAGAGCAAGATCTGAATCTAGTAACATCTTGAAGACCCACAAGACTTCAAGTTCTCTCTCTCTGTCAACTCTGTCAGCTGGCCAGGGACTCGTGACAGGACTCGGTGCCTTTAAGGGGGCGGGCGTGTGTGCCACAGCATCCCTGGCCGTGCCCGTTCCCGCACCTCAGCTGTGACCAGTGCTGGGCTACTCCCCCAAGCCTGTGGGCCCCTGACTGGTCTTGCCTGCTGGGGACGCTGACGTGGTTGCAGCCTCAAATCAAATTTATTTATTTGGTCGACTGACCAATCACATGCCGACAATCAAAAATTCCAGACTCAATAGCTTTGCACCGCAGAATCACAGACTGCCCGTACATATAAAGGTATAAGATCAATAAAAGCAACCCCTGGTTAAAATTATCATCTTAAAACTGATAAAATTGTAAAATATTCTAACAATCATTTTCTAATAACATTCTGCGTATTTTAATAGCAACAGCGCAGAACTTGGCAGTTTGGAGCATAAGCTGAGGGTCTTCTCCTAATAGGAGCTTCTTTGCCAAAAGGTCAACTGACTCGTCAGGGAATTTACCGAGTTGGGGGGGGGAATAAGCTTTGGTCTAACTTTGTGGTAGAATGGGCAACATATCAGTGCATGTTCGATGGTTTCAGTGTCCTCTGTTCCACACGGACAAAACCTCTCTGGATCTAGGTTGCGGCCTCGAAAACCCAGCTATAACCTCTTCTTCCTGCTGGCTGGTCACGAACCAAACCCTTTAGGGAGCAGATTAGCGGATTAGCCACAGTTACACCGGTGGCTGGCCGCTGGAATGGATACTAGTCATGCTGCATACCTATTCTCGTATCAGAGGAGCATGCCTATTATTTTGGGTGCAGTGGAACACAGGCAGGATGGTGCTGCTGCAGTCGTCTTGTTTGTGGCTTCCTAGAGGCACCTGGTTGGCCACTGTGTGAACAGACTGCTGGACTTGATGGGCCTTGGTCTGATCCAGCAGGGCCTTTCTTATGTTCTTAGGATTGCACTGCCCACGAATAAAAATATAAGCCATGCTCTGCCTGTGCTACGATTTTAAATCCATTGGGGGCTACTGAATGATCCTTTAACGTGAGCCACGAAGTACCAATAAACAAGCACTTAAATTGGTATTTAGCGGAGGGCTACGCCAGCATTTTGCAGAACGGCAGGCCAGGCAACAGGGACTTTTCCAGGCATGTCCTGAAGTATCCACCAGCAAACACTGGGAACAGCGAGACACAAAGGGGGGAAGGGGAAAAAAAGAATTTCAGCTCCCAAGTTAGCGGTTACTGCCAGAAAGCGAGATGCAACACAAAAACCTGCCAGCCTGCTCTGCCTGAGTCGAAGGCCTGCAAACTGCTGCCCTAAGCCGTTTTCTACATAATTGGCGGTCCGCGTTATTCTTTCCAGAAATAATTGCTTGAGCCTGTGAAAATAAAATTTTCGTGTCTTATAATATTAAGGCACATCTGCGGGTAATAGGAGAAAGATTAAAGGATATCCCTAAAGCCAAGTAAATATATATAGCTGTCCAACATTTCCACAAGAACTAGGGAGAATACGCATTTCAACTGAGGGGCATGTTCCGTGCGTGCATTCAGCCGATATTTTTGGAAGAGACATCACCCGCCAGGCAATGCCGCTTCAGAGCTCGGTGGAGCAGGGCTTTTAATAGAATCATGGAGTTGGAAGGGACCACCAGGGTCATCTAGTCCAACTAGTCCCCTGAACAATGCAGGAAATTCACAACTACCTCCCCACCCCCACCCCCAGTGACCCCCACTACATGCCCAGAAGATGGCCAAGGTGCCCTCCCTCTCATCATCTGCCTAAGGTCACAGAATCAGCATTGCTGACAGATGGCCATCTAGCCTCTGCTTAAAAACCTTCAGGGAAGGAGAGCTCACTACCTCCCAAGGAAGCCTGTTCCACTGAGGAACCGCTCTAACTGTTAGAAAGTTCTTCCTAATAGACAGATACTCTTTTGATTTAATTTAAACCCATTGGTTCTGGTCCGACCTTCTGGGGCAACAGAAAACAACTCGGCACCCTCCTTAGAAGAAATCCTGTCATCAGAAGAAATCCTGCCAGCTCTTAAAAGCTTGGGTGCTTTCACGACTGTACTTCTCCTTGATCAAAAAAGAGCTTTTGGGTCTAGATTTATTAGCCCCCCCCCCCCCAAAAAAACCAGTTGGGAGATATTCCCTCATGAATACATCCTTTTAATGCATAAGGATTTCCAGGTAGGACTTTCCTGTGTTACCGCTAGCAGCCCATTAATAACTGTATTTAGCTACATCTCCCTTACATGAAGCAAAAAAATAAAACAAAGGCTTGCAACTGGTTAGATTAATTTATTTAACATTCTTGTTCAACTAAAAAGATACGCTCAATCAGTCGTATAGCAGGCTTTAAAAAAATCTGGAGGGAGAAGGTGCCATCTTAGAAGAGGCATTTCTTCTTCCTTTGTGAGATGCTAGATGCCACCAAAAAAGTGTGCACATTGTCATCAATGTGCACGCTCTCTTTCACATCGGTGTTCTTTTCTTCATTTATGTTCACTGTCTACTCAGACTGGCAGCAGCTCTCCAGGATCTCAGGCCTTTCCCGTCACCTACTGCCTGATCCTTTTAACTGGAGATGCCGGGGACTGGACCTGGGACCTTCTGAATGCACCTTGTGAGGTAGGTGGAGCTGGGCGAGTTTGGAGAGAACTGCGACAGGCCCAAGGTCACCCAGCAGGCTTCATGCGGAGGAGTGGGGAAACCAACCCAGTTCTCCAGATTAGAGTCCACCACTCATGTGGAGGAGTGGGGGAATCAAATCCTGTTCTTCAGATTAGCCTCTGCCGCTCATGTGGAGGAGTGGGGGAATCAAACCCGGTTCTCCAGATCAGACTCCACCACTCCAAACCACCGCTCTTAACCACTACACCACACTGGCTCTCTGGAAGTGAAGAAGCATGGCCTGGGAAGGAGAGGAGCTCCCACCAAGTGCCCCCCTGTCAGAAACCTACATGCCTGTTATCCTCCTCTTGGTCCTACTTTGAGGATTAAAGCACTGGTGGCACTTTGACAAAGGCGAGGAGAGACAAACGGGATCTCTTGGGGTTAGTTTCAGAGGGTCTGCTGTAGAACAGCTGGATTCGAGACCAGAAGAACCTTAGAGACCCAGAAGATTTCCAGGGTATGGGCTTTCGAGAGTATCTCGGAATGGTATTTCAGTATCTGACATAGGGAGCCGTGATTCTCGAAAGCTCGTATCCCAAAACCTTGTTGGTCTCTAAGGTGCTTCAAGACTTGAATTTAGATGCTCTCGGGGTGCTTTTGGATTTCTGTTCTTCGACCAGCTAGCTCAGTCGGTAGAGCATGGGACTCTTAATCCCAGTGTCCTGGGTTCGAGCCCCACTTTGGGCGGTTAGTTTTTTCTGTTGTATCAAATTGATTTAGTCGTTTTGGGGAGGGACTGTGGCTCAGTGGGAGAGCGTCTGCTTGGCATGCAGAAGGTCCCATATTCAATCCCCGGCATCTCCAGTTAAGAGGGACTAGGCAAGTAGGCGATGTGAAAGACCTCTGCCTGAGACCCTGGACAGCCACTGCCGGTCTGAGTAGACAATACTGACTTTGATGGACCAAGGGTCTGATTCAGTGTAAGGCAGCTTTATGTGTTCATGGATTCCCCTCCTGTAAGGCCGTTTGCCAAAAAACAAGCGTTCTCACAGTCCCCCCTGCAGGATTCTGACAGTTCCTAGGATGCAACCGGGACAGCTTTGTCCTGCCTGCGTCGTGAGCCGTCACACGTTCTGAATGAAACCTCATAATTGCTGCCGTCTTCATTGGAAGGGGGGGAAGCAAAACAGCTCTGCGCGGGCAAGGGTCCCGTTGGCACCGGCCTCGTGCGGTCACGAGTAAAGGCAGAGAAGGGCAAGCCAGCCAAGGCTGACCCGCTCTCACCCCTCGTGCAGGCATCCCTCCATGTGAGCCAAAAAACCCCAATGAATGGACGTGAATGGCCGAGCCGGCCTGTGATGTTAATCACTTCTCGCAAATTAGGGCCGCCGCCGCATGGAGCCGTCTCCTGTTCCCCTTAGAACTGACCCGTTCCAGATCGAAAAATGTAAAACCGTCCTTAGATGCTCCCTGGTGTGTATGACGCTGCAAGAGAGAGAGAGAGAGAGAGAGCACTAGTCTGGTGCAGGCAGGAAGGGTGTTTGGACTCGGAAAGGGGCAATCTGGGTTCAAACCCTCAGCAGCTCACGGGATGGCTTTTGTCTACTTTGCTCGCTCTCAACCTAAGCCTACCTCATAGAGAGACAGCGTGGTGTACTGGTTAAGAGTGGTGGACTCTGGAGATCCAGGTTTGATTCCTCAGTCCACTACATGAGCGGCGGATGCTAATCTGGAGAACCGGGTTTGATTCCCCACTCCTCCACATGAAGCCTGCTGGGTGACCTTGGGCTTGTCACAGCTCTCTTAGAGCTCACTCAGCCTCACCTACCTCACAAGGTGTCTGTTGTGGGGAGAGGAAAGGAAGGAGATTGTAAGCCAGTGTAGTGGTTAAGAGCGGTGGTTTGGAGTGGTGGACTCTGAACCGGGTTTGATTCCCCACTCCTCCACATGAAGCCAGATGGGTGACCTTGGGCTTGTCACACTCTCTCAGCCCCACCTACCTCACAGGGTGTCTGTTGTGGGAAGAGGAAGGGAAGGTGTTTGTAAGCCGGTTTGATTCTTCCTTAAGTGGTAGAGAAAGTCGGCATATAAAACCAACTCTTCTTTTATTCTCCTTAAAAGGTTGAGAAAATTGGCATATAAAAACCAATTCTTCGTCTTCGTCGTCCTGTGAGGGTATAATGGGGGAGCCAGGTGTGGTACCATAAGCCCATTGGACAACAGACGTGTGTTGCACAGCACCTATTATATTAGGTGCTTTGGAACACAGGCAGGATAATGCTGCTGCAGTCGCCTTGCTTGTGGGCTTCCTAGAGGCCCCTGGTTGGCCACCGTGGATACAGACTGCTGGACTTGATGGACCTTGCTCTGATCCAGCAGGACTTTTCTTATGTTTCTTCAGGCTTTAAGAGGGGAGTGGGCATGTTCATGGAGGAGAGGGCTATCCATGGCTAGTAGTCAAAATGGATACTAGTCATGTTGCATACCTATTCTCTCCAGGATTAAAGGAACACAGGCAGGATGGTGCTGCTGCAGTCTTGTTTGTGGGCTTTCTAGAGGCATGTGGTTGGCCACTGTGTGAACAGACTGCTGGAGTTAATGGGCCTTGGTCTGATCCGGAATGGCCTTTCTTATGTACCCTACTGTGGTCCCTCGCCTGGCTCCACCTCCAAATCTCCAGGAATCGCCCAGCCCAGAGTTGGCAACCCTAACTGGTGGGCTCGCTTTTTCACCAATCAGCTTTTCCCGTTGGATGTAAAATTGTGGAGAAAAGGAACCAGCTTGCGTACTAACTGTTCGTCGCAACAATTAAAGCAGCTGCGTCACAGAAGCTAAAAAAGCTGGGCTGCACAGCCTTTTGATGCAGACTCGGTCTCCGCAGAGAGAGGAGCAATTACAGAGCTTAATGGGTTTCCGTTTAGCGCTCTCTGTACTCACGCAAGGGCATTCAGCGAGATACTTATTAAACGGATGCACCCGGAAACTTCCGGGAGGGAAGGCTGGTAATTGCCAAGCGACTCCGCGAAATGAAAAATAAATGTCCGGGCCGCTTGGATGGCATTCATAAATATTCATCAATGCTCACAATGATAAGTGCTGTTACATGAGCTTTCATGTCATGCTTATGATGTTTGACCTCACGAGCCCCGGCTTTGTTCTTTTGCAAAGAAAAGCTGCTTTTAACTCGGGGGTGGGTGGGTGTTCGAGGAGGTGCCACGAATTCAATTTTAATATAACGTGAGCAGACGTCGCCTATATTACATTTCAGATGGCTTGGAGCCGGGGTCCCCGAAGGACCATCTCCTCCCCCAGTATCCAGCCTACCATTAAAGATCTGCCTCTCAATTCCTGCTCTCTGGACCTCCCCACCTTCAGGGGAGAGGCAGGGACAACTAGAGGCAGGGCATTTTCTGCGGTGGCACCTTGCCTTGAGGCGCCAGCATGGTGTAGTGGTTTGGAGCGGTGCACTCTGATCTGGAGAACCGGCTTTGATTCCCCACTCCTCCATGTGAGCGGCGGATGCTGATCTCGTGAACCAGGCTAGTTTCCCCACTCCTTCACATGAAGCCAGCTGGGTGACCTTGGGTTAGTCACACTCTCAGCCCCACCGACCTCACAGGGTGTCTGTTGTGGGGAGGGGAAAGGAAGTTGATTGTAAGCCGGTTTGATTCTTCCTTAAGTGGTGGAGAAAGTCAGCATTTAAAAACCAACTCTTCTTCCTCTTCTTCTTCTTCCTCCTCCTCTTCTTCTCCCTCCCCTCCTCCTTCTTCCTCTTCATCTTCCTCCTCCTCCTTCTCTGGGACCGACTTTATTTTAGGCGCCAGGCTTTTTACTCAGACTCTTAATTAGGGGTTTTATCTTACACACTTTCTAATGGTCTGCTTCTGTTTTATGGAAAGTTTTATTTATTTGTGTATTTATTTAATCTCAGAGTGGGAAGGGACGGCTGGGTGACCGCTCAGGTTACCTAGTTCAACTTCCTGCCAGTGCAGAAATTACAATTATAATATCCCCCAACAAGTATGTATCTGATCGATACTTAAAAACCTCCTGCTTGTGTTTTTGATATTGTGTTTTTTTTTAATAACTCTTTATTTTAAGTTTAGCTTATAGCAAGAACAACAGCAACAAAATAAAAACACAACAGCAGTAGGTTAAACATGCTAGTACAGTCGAGATTTGTCTCAATACTTGGTCGATCATACATTAGATCTTTTTAGGTCGTTTATGCATGGGTACTTTCACGTTCGCCCCTGGTCCATCTTGGTTGTTCCTTGGAGTTATGCATGAGTTTTTCATCCATTAGAGAAGACCTCGCTGCCAGCCCTAGCAAAGTCCGGGTCTTCCTATTCCTTTGTTAACCCGACTCTTCCCTCTTCCCTGAGCTCAGTGAAATCCCCATGCAGAAGGCAAAGTGTGGGGCATGCAAGTTTGGTTTCTCTCAGCCAATTACAAAGCAGCATGTCCAGAGGCGGGGATTGAAATGCTTCCTGCTTCCTCAGAGCTCTTTCTGAGCAGAAGAGAGGCTTTTTAAAAATGAGGTTTGGATCCCCCCCTTTCAGATTGCTCTGTTTTTCATTTTTTCTTTTTAAAATGCTTTTTTATTTGGCAATTGGGTTGGGGGGGGACTTTTCTCTCACAGTAAGCACTACAAGTAAGTCAATTACAAAGCAGCATTTAAAGGGCCGGGGACTTGATTTGAGCTTGGAGGCTACTGTTGCATAGATTCCCAACGGGAAGGTGTGGGTCCAGCCAGCAGTGAACCTCAGGTAAAACCCCCATGCATGAACAACCCAACAGAGATCTCAACATTTGTTGCATTCACTTTCAGAACTTCATAAATGCAAATCATACAATCGTTTTGTGGACATTCAGTGACTTCCTGATGCCCCCTTCTCCACATATTCTAGAAAAGGCAGCTGTCTATTTAAAAAGTTCATAGAGTAAGATAAGTTGTGATATTATGGTTTTTAGTTGTAAGGGCTAAAGGATTCTTAAGAGGCAGCATAGAAGTATTATAAATAAATAAATAGGTTACTTTTAAGAGAGAATCTTTATTTGCTGATTTAAGAAAAAAAACACTTTTAAAATCTATCCTGGAAAAATAGAGAGGACAGCCTTTGGGGCTGGAGGTGGATTCTTCAACTGAAGGCCTGGCAGACGGCCACTCTAGATTGGTCGGTTCCAAACGTATTGAGCAGGGGCGTCAAACTCATTTGTTACAAGGGACAGATATGACATAAAAGCATCTTGCTCGAGCCAGGCCATGCCTTCCTAGCCCAGATCGAGAGCGGGGGAGGTGGAGGCTGCCTTGGCTAGCTCGTGGGCCAGATAAGAGCTCTCAAGGGGCCAGATCTGGCCCGCAGATCTTATGTTTGACACCCCTGGTATTTTCGTAGTGAGAATACCAGTAACGGTCAGGGGGTCTGAGGCAGGACAAGCTGAAGCTGAGCCCAAAGAAGAAGAAGAGTTGGTTTTTATATGCTGACTTTCTCTACCACTTAAGGGAGAATCAAACCAGCTGACAATCACCTTCCCTTCCCCACCCCGCAACAGACACCCTGTGAGGTAGGTGGGGCTGAGAGAGTGTGTCTAGCCCAAGGTCACCCAGCTGGCTTCGGTGAAGGAGTGGGGAAACCAACCTGGTTCACCAGATTACCGTTGGCCGCTCATGTGGAGGAGTGGGGAATCAACCCCGGTTCTCCAGATTAGAGTCTTAACCACTGCTGCCGGTCTGAGTAGACAATACTGACTTTGATGGACCAAGGGTCTGATTCAGTAGAAGGCAGCTTCATGTGTTCAGCCTGATTATCGTCCGGATCTGTCAAGCCAATGGAGGAACTGGTTATGATCTTTAATGCCCTTCATGGTCTTCTAACCCATGCACGTAAAGGCTAGCCCAGTCTCATAAGATCTCGGAAGCTAAGCAGGGTCATAACGCAGAGGCAGGAAGTGGCAAACCACCTCTATTCGCCTCCTGCCTAGAAAGCCCTGTGGGGTCACCATAAGTCAGCTGCGACTTGATAGCACTTTGCACCACCAGCAGCCTTCAGTTATCCTTTAGAGCAAGGGTGTCAAACATACGACCTGCGGGCCGGATCCAGCCCCTTGAGAGCTCTTATCCTGCCCAAGGGAGCCCTCCTCACTCCCGATCTGGGCTGGCGAGACATGGTCTGGCCTGACCAAGTTACATGTATGTTATATCTGGCCCTCGTAACAAATGATTTCAACACCCCTGCTTTAGAGGCTGGGAGATTTTATTTCATTGGTTTAAAATTGCGATATTTGCAGTTATCATTGGTCAGCTGCAACGGGGAAAGGTGGGATATGAATATTTTAATAAATAATGGCAGAAAGGAGAGCCCTCTGGATAACGGTTTCCATTCATGGAGAGTAATGGGTAACTTCTGGCCCATGTCCTCAGTTAGCAGGCTCTGCTGTCTAGAACATGCCCCGGAAGTCTTGACAATTATATCGGGGTGCCGTACCAGAGTTTCTCCACAGACATACCAAAATTCCTCTGCAGTTGAGTCAAGGTGGAAAGAACTTCCTCAGTGTTTGAAAGCTGAAAATCACTGGTCTAGCACAATAAAGAGAACCAGCGTGGTGCAGTGGTTAAGGTATCGGACTAAGACCTGGGAAACCAAGATTTGAATCCCCGCTCTGCCATGGAAACTAGCTGGGCAACCTTGGGCCAGTCACACCCTCTCAGCCTCGATTTGGCAAGTATTTGGATGGACGACCTTCAAGGGAATCCCAGGGGTGTGACGTGGAGGCAGGCAATGGCAAACCACCTCTAAACACTTCTTGTCTTGGAAACCCTACAGGGTTGCCATAAGTCAACTGTAAATTGATGGCAAAAACAACAATAAAGCCACCTTTCTTCACCCTTTAGATAAAAATTGGGTCTTCCACAATCCACAGTGATCTCATTTTTCACTGAGATGCCCCCATATTTCAGGATAAACCCAAAGGCATCTTTTTTCTTTAACCAAAAAGGGGGCACATGAACATTTGAAATAAAAATGAATAAATTGAGTGCAGGAGTGGAAACGAACAAACACCGGGGAAGGTTTCAGAGGAAAGGGAGGGCTCCTGTAATCCGCGGTGCAAATTTAATGAATGTAAGAATTAGGGATCGAAACTCTTGTTTAGTCTGAGGAGAAACAAATTCCTCCGACGGCAGCCTCACAACTGTTTCTTGTTTGCCCTGACTCCGGTTGACTGTTGTTGTGTTCTGTGAGCTCTCTCCCCGGCAGTGGCTCGCGTCATTGAATGGGCCGATTGTTTTCCTTTTGTGTTGCCCCGCAGAGCGGGCCCCCATCTGGTTTGCATCAGACTTGTTTTCACAGCCAGCAACTGCTGCCTTTCCTATATCCTGACACTTCGGGGGCCCCGCGCTATCAAAGCATAGCCGGGAGAGTCTGTCTGGCTGGGCTCACGCAGCTGTGCCCCGGCGGCTTGAAGCTATTAGCCCAATAATGGCGACTTAGAACTTGAACCAGCCCTTATTCCCCTCGGCGTTGCGTGTACAGTGAACAGAGTACAGTAACTGCCAGGCTCCACGACAGAACGGCAGCGAAAAGCCAAACACATACCCTCTTTCTTCCCTAAAGCGTTTAAATTTTCATGTCTTGGGAAGGTCCAGTAGGGGAGAACGAGATTAGCCGCCATCGCCCGCGCCCGGGAACCACCTCGCGCAAAAGGCGACGGGCCAATACGATGGCCCGATAGCTCCGGCCTTACCGTCGCGGATTGAAATTCCTCCCGTCGAGTTGCTCAAGGGGGGAGCTCGCCTGAAACAATCAGGCGAGGGGTTGCTAATCCCAACCCTGATGTTTATTATCCAATTCCTAGCAGACAAGTTCCCGCTTTCGTGCGCCGTAAGCGGAGATCACATGAAAAAGTCAAGGATGTGTGTTTTTGGCATGTGGGATGTTTAATCTGGTGTGTAATTGGGAGCTCCGAGGCTTTCTGATTGCATTTTTTTATAAGATAGTATCTACTCTAGGGACCCCAACTAGGGCACCCACCAGCACCTTTCCTGGCACCCACCAAGTGTTTATAGAAAGCGGGGGGCATCAGGTGGGGTTTTTGTTCAGCAGGGCTTCTGATTGGCCATTGCAGATTTGACTGGCTATGCAGCTTTTTGAAAAAAACGTTGCTTGGGTAGCAGCTGCCACCACAGCACCAGGATCTTCAGTGGGTGACTAGAGGTAAGCTGCGGCAGCCGTTTTGTGTCTGGCTCCACCTCCTGCGGCGGCCGTTACGAAACAGCTCTGTGGTAAAATTCCAATGGTGCCAGCAGGATCAAAAAGGATGTGGTCCCCTGCTCTAACTGCAAAGGAGGTACAATAAGATCCCCTACTCACCAAGAACAATATTTGTAGTATCTTGGGGAATTATGCACCATAGAATCATAGAGTTGGAAAGGACCACCAAGGACATCTAGTCCAACCCCCTGCACAATGCAGGAAATTTGCAACTACCTGCCCCCCCCCACACACCCCCAGTGACCCCTTCTCCATGCCCAGAAGATGGCCAAGGTGCCCTCCCTCTCATGAACTGCCTGAGGTCATGGAATCAGCATTGCTGGCAGATGGCCATCCAGCCTCTGCTTAAAAACCTCCAGGGAAGGAGAGCTCACCACCTCCCGAGGAAGCCTGCTCCACTGAGGAACCACTCTGTTAGAAAATTCTTCCTAAGGTCTAGACGGAAATTCTTTTGATTTAATTTCAACCCCTTGGTTCTGGTCCGACCTTCTGGGGCAACAGAAAACAACTCGGCACCCTCCTCTATATGACGTCCCTTCAAGTACTTGAAGATGGTTATCATGTCCCCTCTCAGTCGCTTGTTACTATTTTATTTACTACATAAAAAAAAAAAACACTTTATTTAGTATTTATTTACAAAAACACATCCTGCCTTTCCTCATGGTTCAAGGTGGCTCAACAGTAATAGTTCAAACATCCCCGAATCCCTCCTGCTTCCCCCCTCATAAAAGCTGCCTGCAATTCAAACCCCCTCAAAAGCCCTGTCAAACAGGCCGGCCTTGCGGAGTCTCCTGAAGATCTCCAAGGAAGGGGGCCTTGTGTACAGAATCAAGCGGGTGCAGAGGAGAGTGACGAGGACAATCAGGGGCCTGGAGATCAAGCCCTATGAGGAAAGGCTGAGGGACCTGGGAATGTTTAGTCAGGAGAAGAGGAGGTTGAGGGTTGGAAGGCTTTAAGAGGGGAGCGGACATGTTCATGGAGGAGAGGGGTATCCAGGGCTACTAGTCAAAATGGATACTAGTCATGATGCACACCTATTCTCTCCGGGATCAGAGGAGCAGGCCTATTATCTTAGATGCTGAGGAACACAGGCAGGACAATGCTTCTACAGTTTTTTTGTTGGTGGCTTCCTGAAGGCACCTGGCTGGCCACTGTGTGAACAGACTGCTGGTCTTGATGGGCCTTGGTCTGATCCAGCAGGGCCTTTCTTATCTTCTTATGGGACATGATTGCTCTTTGTAAGTATTTGAAGGGCTGTCACTTAGAGGAGGGCAGGGAGCTGTTCCTGTTGGTAGCAGAGGGTAGGACCTGCAATAATGGGTTTAAATTGCAGGCCAAAAGGTACTGGCTGGATATTGGGGGGTGGGGGGATTTTTTTCAGTAAGAGTTGTTCAACAGTGGAATGAGCTACCTGGGGGGGGGGTGAGCTCCCCCCCACTGGCAGTCTTTAAGCGGAGGCTGGACAAGTACTTGTCAGGGATGCTCTAGGCTGATCTTGCATTGAGCAGGGGGTTGGACTAGATGGCCTGTATGGCCTCTTCCAACTCTATGATTCTATGAATCTATGATTTTGCCTCTTCAGGGAGCCCATTCCACCATGCTGGAGCCACGATAAAAAAAGGTCCTGGTTTCAGTCGATGCTAGACAGGCCATCCTAAATGGTGGGATGGCCAACAGATGGCTGCCTGATTACCATAGTTGGTACATGGGGACATATGGAAGGAGAAGGTCCTTCAAATTGGAGATGGTTCTTCAAAAATGGTAACAGATACCCAGAACTAGATGGACTACTAGTCTGATCCGTCTAGACATTAGGAAGAATATTCTAACAGTCAGAGCAGTTCCTCAGTGGTACAGGCTTCCTCGGGAGGTGGTGAGCTCTCCTTCCTTGGTGGTTTTTAAGCAGAGGCTAGAAGACCATTTGTCAGCAATGCTGATTCTGTGACCTTAGGCAGTTCATGAGAGGGAGGGCATCTTGGCCATCTTCTGGGCACGGAGTGGGGGTCGCTGGGGGTGTGGGTGTGGGAGGTAGTTGTGAAATTCCTGCATTGTTCAGGGGGTTGGACTAGATGACCCTGGTGCTCCCTTCCAACCCTATGATTCTATGACTCTAAGATGGAAACATTCTGCAGACACCAAAGTCAGGAGCCGTAGTTAATTCAGAGAAGGATCAGCATCTTCTGTGGGGGGTAAGGCAGAGCAAGGCTATGAAATTGAACACTATCAGGTGTGATTTCACGCTTTCGAGGGGGAACCGAATGTGTCCTCTGGCAGGGGCTTATCTGCTAGAAACGGTAGAAGAGGAGGCTTTCCGGAGATTGTTTTCAGCATTTTGGTTCATAGAAGTAGCTACCATGTGCAGCCTTAATGGAAGGCATTCCCCACCCCCTTCGCTGCAGGGAGCGTTAACGTCCTCACACAAGGTGTTGCGATGTCAGTTCTGGCCATAGGCCCTTGAGAACCAATTCAAGCTGGAAGAGATGCAAAATAAGTGAATGGAAATGAGCAATGAAATACGCCAAGATCAAACCAACAGAACTAGCTTAGTTCAGGAGACGAAGCAAGCTAAGAGGCTACATATGATAACACAATATGTGTGTTGGAGGAGGAAAGTGCCGTCAGATCACAGCTGACTTATGGTGACCCATAGGGATTTCAAGGCAAGAGACATTGGGAGGTGATTTGCCATTGCCCGCCTCCGCATCACATCCCTGGTATTCCTTGGAGGTCTTCCATCCAAATATTAGCCAGGGTCAGGGCTGAGAGACTGTCGCTGGCCCAAGGTCACCCAGCAAGCTTCCATGGCATAAGTGGGGATTCGAACCTGGGTTTCCCAAGTGCTAACTCCTTAACCACTACACCACACTGGCTTTTATGTGTAGTAATGTAAAATTTCCAGAAATCCTGGCTAGGAATCCTGACTAAATGGACCTCTGGTCTGATCCAGCAGTGCTCTTATGATGTTCTAATGAAGGTCTTGGCCTCTATGCCTTGTTGTTGGCCCTCCAGAGGAACTGGTTGGCCACAGTGTGAGACAGGATGCTGGACTAGATGGACCTCTGGTCTGATCCATTAGGGCTCTTCTGATGTTCTAATGAAGGTCTTGGCCTCTCTGCCCTGTTGTGGTCCCTCCAGAGGAACTGGTTGGCCACAGTGTGAGACAGGATGATGGACTAGATGAACTACTAGCCTGATTCAGCAAGGCTGGTCTTATGATGTTTCTGTTGATGGTAAGAAATACCACCGTGGGGGAAATAGGGACCAAAATTAATCTATTAAATTCATTTTGGAAGGAGAATAATAGACTCAAAAGGAGCCTTTACAGGCCCACTAGTCTAAGCACCTATTCCGTGCTGGAAATCCAAAGCTACAGCATCCTGGCAGATGGCTGTCCAGAATATGAAAACCTCAGACAAGGGAGAGTCCTTCCTTGCCATCTCCGCTAACTGGTTCTGTTGTCAAACTTCTCTTACCATTAGAAGGTTTCTCCCAACGTTCCTCCAGATTCCACCCTCCTGCAACTCAAGCCCGTTAGATCTGAGCCAGTCATCTCCACGAACATGCGCTCAATGATGTGGTGTGTTTTTGTTGTTTCTTTGAAACCGTTTCTGTCTTTTCCCCAAATCAAGTTAGAGACGTATCAGAGAAGAACAACCAAAATTATTAGGGGACTAGAGCAACTGCCGTATAAGGAGAGGTTAAAACGCTTAGGGCTGTTTAGGTTGGAAAGAAGGCAGTTAAGGGGAGACATGATAGAGGTCTATAAAATTATGCATGGTATAGAGAGAGTGGACAGGGAGAAGCTTATCTTCCTTTCTCATAATACAGAATGCAGGGTCATCTGCTGAAGCTGGAGGGGGAGAGATTCAAAACAGATAAAAGGAAGTATTTCTTCACACAACGCATAGCTGAACTGCGGAACTCCCTGCCCCAGGATGTGGTGATGGCTGCCAACTCGGAAGGCTTGAAGAGGGGAGTGGACATATTCATGGAGGAGAGGAGTATTCATGGCTACTAGTCAAAAGGGATACTAGTCATGATGCATAACTATTCTCTCCAGGATCAGAGGAGCAGGCCTATTGTATTAGGTGCTGTGGAACACAGGCAGGAGAATGCTGCTGCAGTCTTGTTTGGGGGCTTCCTAGAGGCACCTGGTTGGCCGCTGTGTGAACAGACTAATGGACTTGATGGGCCTTGGTCTGATCCAGCAGGGCTTTTCTTATGTTCTACTAAAATCATCAGCAGCAAAAAGTGACAGGGACGTAATAAAAATAACAACATAGCCCCAGTTGTTAACATTAAGGCCGCAGGAGAAAGTTCAATAAATCACTCCAAAGGCAGAAAACAGAAGATCAAAGCTAAACCAATACACCAAATGTCTTATATTGGGGGGGAGGTATCTTGGCCTGTTGCCTAAACCGGAATAACGAGAAGCGTCATGCGAGCCTCCCAGGGAAGAGTATTTCAAAGGTGTTGTCGTTTGGTGGCTCTCCAGTTGTGTTTCTTGAAAGCTTGTAAAGGAATCCTCGCTGAGCTTGACAACAAGGCAATTTTACTGAAAAGATTGGCTCATTCCAGCCGATCTTCTCTGCAGCGTACAGGTAGAGGGGAGTGTGGTCTGACCACACTTTCCATTCACACAGGGCAACGGAGGGCCGGCTTGTGGGTCCTTAGCTGGCAGATCTATTTACCCTGTAACTTGCCCCAGAATCCTCTCCCCTCCTGTCATTTAAGCCCAATAGGTCTAGCCTTCCCCTCTGCGGAAACAGAGAGGAAGAAGAGAAGGAGGAGTTGGTTTTTATATGTCGACTTTCTCTACCACTTAAGAAGAGTTAGTTTTTATATGCTGATTTTCTCTACCACTTAAGGAGAAATCTAACCGGCTTACAATCACCTTCCCTTCCCCAAAATAGACATCCTGTGAGGTAGGTGTGGCTGAGAGAGCTCAGAGAGAACTGCAAGTAGTCCAAGGTCACCCAGCTGGCTTCATGTGAAGGAGTGGGGAAACAAATCCAGTTCACCATATTAGCCTCTGCCACTCACGTGGGGGAGTGGGGAATCAAGCCCAGTTCTCTAGATCAGAGTCCACTGCTCCAAACCACCTCTCTTAACCGATTTACAATCACCTTCCCCTCCCCACAACAGACTCCCTGTGAGGTAGGTGGGCCTGAGAGAATGTGACTATCCCAAGGTCACCCAGCTGGCTTCATGTGTAGGAGTGAGGAATTGAACCCGGTTCACCAGATTAGCCTCTGCTGCTCATGTGGAGGAGTGGGGAATCAAGCCCGGTTCTCCAGATTAGAGTCCGCCGTTCCAAACCACCGCTCTTAACCACTACACCACACTGGCTCTCCTTCTTCCATGGGACAGTCTTTCCTTCTTCCATGGGACAAGGGTTCAGGTACTTGAAGAGTACAGTCACGTTTCCCCTCAGTCTCCTCCAGGCTAAACGGACCCTCCATCTTTTCCTTCTCGGGCTTGTATTCCAGACCAGGTGCCAGTTTGTCTGCATCTTTCTTAAACCGTGGTGCCCTCGTACTCCAGATGACGCTTGGGGCTGTTTAGCTTGGAAAGAAGGCGGCTGAGGGAAGACATGATAGAGGTCTATAAAATGATGCATGGTTTGGAGAGAGTGGACAGGGAGAAGTTTTTCTCCCTCTCCCATAATACTAGAACACAGGGTCATCTGCTAAAGCTGGAGGGTGAGAGATTCAAAACAGATAAAACGAAGTATTTTTTCACACAACGCATAGTTAAATTGTGGAACTCCCTGCCCCAGGATGTGGTGATGGCTGCCAGCTTGGAGGGCTTTAAGAGGGGAGTGGACATATTCATGGAGGAGAGGGGTATTCATGGCTGTTAGTTAGAATGGATACTAGTCATGCTGCACACCTATTCTCTCTAGTATCAGAGAAGCATTCCTATTATTTTGGGTGCGGTGGAACACAGGCAGGATGCTGGTGCTGCAGCCGTCTTGTTTGTGGGCTTCTTAGAGGCACCTGGTTGGCCACTGTGTGAACAGACTGCTGGACTTGATGGGCCTTGGTCTGATCCAGCAGGGCCTTTCTTATGTTCTTCTCTCCGCCCTGTGCAGAACAGAGTGGAACTAGTGTGTCTTGAGACTTGGATACTGTGGGTTTTGATCCCGTGGAGAAGTTTGGGAGGGGCTGTGCCTCAGTGGAAGAGCCTCTGCTTTGCATGCAGAATGGTCCTGGTTGAATCCCCTACATCTCCAGTTGAAAAAGCACCAGGTAGTCGGTTATGTGCAAGACTTCTGCCTGAGACCCTGCAGAGCATCTGCCAGTCTGAGTAGGGGTATTCATGGCTACTAGGAAAAGTGGATACTAGTCATGATGCATACCTATTCTCTCCAGGATCCGAGGAGCAGGCCTGTTATATTAGGTGCTGTGGAACACAGGCAGGAGAATGCTGCCGCAGTCGTCTTGTTCGTGGGCTTCGTAGAGGCACCTGGTTGGCCACTGTGTGAACAGAATGCTGATGGGCCTTGGTCTGATCCAGCAGGGCCTTTCTTATGTTATTAGACAATACTGATCTCGGTGGACCTGGGGTCTGATTCAGCATAAGGCCACTTCCTATGTGTTTCCACAAACGGAAGGGATTCCTTTCCCTCCTCCCTCCCTCTGCAACCCCAAATGACCCACCCAACACTACTCCTGAGATGTCTGAGAAAGGGGACCTAGCGGAAGTCACCTTCAGCCTGTGGAATCTCTCTAGAGGACCCAACCCTGTTCTTCTATCAAGGCAGCCTAGCTTGCAGCTGAACCAGACTGCTGGCTCACGTTCAGTTTGTTGTGGACTGCAGTCCCAAGATCTTTTTTTTGCGGGGTGGGTGGGTGGGTTGATTTTAATGGTTTTAAAAGGGGATGTATATTTTAATTTTTTAGCCGCCTTGGTGGCCCTTGTGACCGCAGGCTTAAAAAGATTGGGGACCTCAGCTCTAGTGTCTGGCCTTTAATCCCTTTTCAGAACCTTAAATTCGATCCGACAAATGCCCTTTTCTCTTCCTCTTCAGGCTTCCAGAGCGACGCGGACCGGACACACGTTGAGCCCGACAGCTACCTCGCGTCGTTGGTTGCGGGTAAGAAGTGTGGATTGCCTTGAACACATGAGCACATGAAGCTGCCTTATACGGAGTCAGACCCTTGGTCCATCAAAGTCAGTACTGACTACTCAGACCGGCAGCGGCTCTCCAGGGTCTCAAGCAGAGGTCTTTCACATCACCTGCTCGCCTAGTCCCTTTAAGTGGAGATGCCGGGGATTGAACCTGGGACTTTCTGCATGCAAAGCAGATGCTCTAACACTGAGCCATGGCCCCTCCCCTAAAAATGAACAGATGAATCAGATACTGATTCAGACCCGTGGTCCATCAAGGTCAAGACTGTCAGCTCAGACCGGCGGCTTCTCTCCAGGGTCTCAGGCAGGGGCTTTCACATCACCTACTTGCCTGGTCCCTTTAACTGGAGATGCCGGGGATTGAACCCGGGACCTTCTGCACGCCAAGCAGAGGCTCTGCCACTGAGCCACAGCCCCTCCCAAAATTTTGCTTTCTATAAGATCTGAACAGATGAAGTTGCCTTATACTGAATCAGACCCTTGGTCCATCCAAGTCAGTATTGTCCTCTCAGACCGGCAGCGGCTCTCCAGGGTCTCAGGCAGAGAAGTCTTTCACATCACCTACCTGCCTAGTCCCTTTAACTGCTATTGAGCCACAGCCCCTCCCCCGCAGCTTTCCTGGTCATTGTCTCTCCACTGAGTTGACTCTTCTAATTCAGGCCCCGCCGCTGGATCAGTCTCCGGAGTCCTCACACCCAGCGGTGTCTCTGCTGAGATGGGCAGGGCCCCAGCCCAGGGTGTTCCCCAACCTTTCTGAGCCTGTGGGCACCTTTGGGATTCTGACGCAGGGTAGTGAGCGCAACCACAGAATGGCCATCGCCGGAGGTGGACCGCGTGCACATGCACTGAAGAAGTCCAAGAAGTAATTTTTTTAATACGCTGGGGAAAGGGAATAAGAGAAAAAATAAAACCGACACTGTAGTGGCACCTGCCACCAAAACAACGTTCTTTTAATCTGCACAGCCAGTCAAAAACCCTGCTGGGCAGGAAACCCACTTTTACCTCGTCCCCCTTCTAAAAATATTTGACAGGCACCGAGAAGGGTGTTCGCGGGCGCCCGGGTACCCAGGGGCACCACGTTGAGGACCCTTAAGAACGTAAGAACATAAGAAAAGCCCTGCTGGATCAGACCAAGGCCCATCAAGTCCAGTAGTCCATTCACACAGTGGCCCAACCAGGTGCCTCTAGGAAGCCCACAAACAAGACAACTGCAGCAGCATTGTCCTGCCCGTGTTCCACAGCACCTAATCTAACAGGCCTGCTCCTCTGATCCTGGAGAGAATAGGTATGTATCATGACTAGGATCCATTTTGACTAGTTGCCATGGATAGCCCTCTCCTCCTTGGACAAGTCCACTCATAAGAACATAAGAAAGGCCATGCAGGATCAGACCAAGGCCCATCAAGTCCAGCAGTCCATTCACACAGTGGCCAACCAGGGACCTCTAGGAAGCCCCCAAACAAGATGACTGCAGCAGCACCATCCTGCCTGTGTTCCACAGCACCTAATATAACAGGCATAATCCTCTGATCCTGGAGAGAACAGATGTGCATCATGACTAGTATCCATTTTTACTAGTAGCCATGAATACCCCTCTCCTCCATAAACATGGTTCTGGTTAGTACTTGACTGGGAGTCCACCAAGGAAAGCCAGGATCTCTGTGCAGAGCCAGGCAATGGCAAAACTATCCCTGATCATCTCTTGCCTTCAAAATCCTACCGGATCGCTGACTTGACAACAAAATAACAATTAAAAAAATGTACGGAGCATAATGTTGACAGTGGAGCCAGCGTGGTGTAGTGGTTAAGAGCGGTGGTTTGGAGCAGTGGGCGCTAATCTGGTGGACTGGGTTGGTTTCCCCACTCCTCCGCATGAAGTCAGCTGGGTGACCTTGGGCTATTCACAGCTCTCTCAGCTCCACTCAGCTGGGTGACCTTGGTCTAGTCACACACTCTCAGCCCCACCTCACAGGGTGTCTGTTGTGGGGAGGGGAAAGGAAGGTGATTGTAAGCCGGTTTGATTCTTCCCTAAGTGGTGGAGAAAGTTGGCATATAAAAACCAACTCCTCTTCAGTTGATTTCTCCTTTGCCTCAATTGCTGCTGTCCTTAGCTGCAGTGGACTTGATATGCTTGGATTCTGTCTGCCAGAAGTTGCTGTTGATTTTGTGTGAGAGAGACAAAGGGGGGGGGGAGAGACAGAGAATGAGAACTTACAGGAATTTATGTGCATAAACTCTGGGCCTGGCTGTTCTGACAAGTGGTGCGATTAATATAAACCAGACCAAGCGATTGGAAAAGTTAATTTTGCTGCGCCCTCAGAGACTTTGCAATAATCTCTTATTTTAGAAATCGGCCATCATTAAGCAGAACTTCAAAGCGCTTTGCAAACGGATATCCTTTGTATGACCCACATGTTCTGTATTCATGGGTATATATTTATGTAGTTCTGAAATGGAGAGTTTTGGGGAAAGATCTATGCCTTTTTGAAGAGAAGTTACAGCAAGGTGCTATAGACTGCAGGCCGCTTCGGTCGATGGTCCTTCAGCTTTTTAGAGCGTTAGCAACCCTACTCTGTCATCACTACTTAGTTTGGGTGCATGTTAAAAGACACCCGGGCTAGCGTGGGTTTTTGGCACCACTGATTCGTGTGCCTCATGTGGAGGCATGGTTCATAAGAACACAAGAAAGGCCCTGCTGGATCAGACCAAGGCCCATCAAGTCCAGCAGTCTGCGCACACATTGGCCAACCAGGTGCCTCTAGGAATCCCACAAACAAGACGACTGCAGCACCAGCATCCTGCCTGTGTTACACCACACCCAAAATAATAGGCATGCTCCTCTGATACTAGAGAGAATAGGTATGCAGCATGATCAGTATCCGTTCTAACTAATAGCCATGAATACCCCTTTCCTCCATGAATATGTCCACTCCCCTCTTAAAGCCGTCCAAGCTGGCAGCCATCACCACATCCTGGGGCAGGGAGTTCCACAATTTAACTATGCGTTGTGTGAAAAAATACTTCCTTTTATCTGTTTTGAATCTCTCACCCTCCAGCCTTAGCAGATGACCCCGTGTTCTAGTAATATGGGAGAGGGAGAAAAATTTCTCTCTGTCCACTCTCTCCAAACCATGCATCATTTTATAGACCTCTATCATGTCTCCCCTCAGCCGCCTTCTTTCCAAGCTAAACAGCCCTAAGCGTCTTAACCGCTCCCCATAGGACAGTTGCTCTAGTCCCCTAATCATTTTGGTTGCTCTTTTCTGCACCTTCTCAAGCTCTGCAATATCCCTTTTTAGGTGTGGTGACCAGAACTGTACACAGTATTCCAAGTGTGGTCTCACTATAGATTTGTACAAGGGCAGTATGATATCAGCAGTTTTAGTCTCTATTCCTTGTCTAATTATGGCCAGCATGGAATTTGCCTTTTTTATAGCAGCCGCACACTGGGTTGACATCTTCATTGAGCTTTCCACTACCACCCCAAGATCCCTTTCTTGGTCTGTCGCTGCCAGCACAGATCCCATCAGTGTATATGTGAAGCTGGGATTTTTTGCCCCAATATGCATCACTTTACACTTACTTACATTGAATCTCATTTGCCATTTTAATGCCCATTCTTCCAGAATGCAGAGATCCTTCTGGAGCGCTTCACGTTCCGATTTTGTTTTAACCACCCTAAATAATTTAGTGTCATCTGCAAACTTGGCTACTTCACTGTTTAACCCCAACTCCAGGTCATTGATGAACAGGTGAAAAGCACCGGTCCCAACACAGATCCCTGAGGCACCCCACTGCTCACATCCCGCCATTGGGAGAACTGACCATTGATTCCTACTCTCTGCTTCCTATTTTTCAGCCAGCTCTCAATCCATAAGAGGACTTGTCCTCTTATCCCATGACTATGAAGTTTGCTTAGCAGTCTTTGGTGGGGGACTTTGTCAAAAGCTTGTTGGAAATCCAAATACACAATATCCACAGGCTTATTCCTGTCCACATGCTTATTGACGCTTTCAAAAAACTCTAATAGGTTAGTGAGACAGGACCTACCCTTACAGAAGCCATGTTGGGTTTTGCTCAGTAGACCTTGCCCTTCTATATGCTTGACAATTTTATCTTTAATAATGTTTTCCACCAATTTACCCGGAACAGACGTTAAGCTAACTGGCCTGTAATTTCCTGGATCCCCCCTGGAACCTTTTTTATAAATGGGTGTTACATTGGCCATTCTCCAGTCCTCTGGTACAGAGGCTGATCGAAGGAACATATTACATATTTTTGTTAGACGTTCAGCAATTTCCCATTTGAGTTCTTGAAGAACTCTAGGATGAATACCGTCTGGTCCCTGTGACTTGTTAGTTTGTAGTTTGTCTAGTATAGTCTAGTAGAGGTTTCTGGCAACTTCTGGGGTCCGGGAATATTTTTTTTTAATAAACCTGGAAACACCTGTTGAAGCAGTGATGTCATGGAACTCAGCATGATATTGCAAAAGGTGGGAATGAAAATACCAGTAACTTCTAATGGTTCCCTGGTCAGGCCTGTATGGACTCAGCCCCACCATACTTGAACTGAGAACCCACAGCAGCACTTATTCAACATTCCCCTGCAGCTGCTGCTTGCGGGGAAGATCAGCAGTGTCGAACAAGCAGGAAACTTCAAAAGAGTCCTGCTGGGTAAGACCAAAGATCCATCTAGTCTAGCATCCTGCTTCCAACAGTGGCCCAGCATGGCGTAGCGGCTACGAGTGGTGGACTCTAATCTGGAGAACCGGGTTGGTTTCTCCAGTCCTCCACATGAAGCCTGCTGGGTGAACTTGGGCCAGTTACAGTTCTCTCCAAACTCTCAGTCCCACCAACCTCACATGGTATCTGTTGTGGGGAGGGGAAGGCGATTGTAAGCCGCTTTGAGACTCCTTAAAAGGTAGAGAAAATTGGGGTGTAAGAACCAAGTCTCCTCCTCCTTCTCTTCCTCCTCCTTTCAGAGGGCCCAGATGTGGGGCATGCAGGTGAATAGCTTTTCCCTGTGGATTCCCCAGCAGCTGGTGTTGTGAGATGCACAGACCTCTTCTGAAGTTTCCTCTTGCCATCAGGGCTAACTGACACATAGACTCCCATCCTTCACAAATCTGCCTAATCTCCAAACTCATCTGAGCCGATGACCACCTCTGCATTCCAGCTGCAAATCCCATTCCTGATTTGTACCCATTACAAAGAACTAATAGGAACTCAGGCAGCAGAGCATCTGCTTGGCATGCAGAAGAAGAAGAGTTGGTTTTTATATGCCAACTTTCTCTACCACTTAAGGAAGAATCAGACCCGCTTACAATCACCTTCCCTTCCCCTCCCCACGGAAGACACCCTGTCAGGTAGGTGAAGCTGATAGAACTCAAAGAGAGCTGTGACTAGCCCAAGGTCACTCAGCTGGCTTCATGTTCCAGTTCACCTGATTAGCCTCCTCCGCTCATGTGGAGTAGTGGGGAATCAAACCCGCTTCTTCAGATCAGAGTCCACCTCTTCAAACCACCGCTCTTACCCACTCTATCACACTCGCTCTCAGAAGGTCCCAGGTTCAATCCCCGGCATCTCCAGTTAAAGGGACTAGGCAACTAGGTGATGAGAAAGACCTCTGCCTGAGTCCCTGAATAGCCGCTGCTGGTCTGAGTAGACAATACTGACTTTGATGGACCAAGGTTCTGATTCAGTATAAGGCAGCTTCATGTGTTCATGTGACCTCCTACGTGCCAGTCAGTACTGCAGCTTACCACTTTGCGCCACAGGGCTCCTAGGAGCATCTTGTGTGTGTGTTAAGTGCCGTCAAGTCGCTTCTGACTCATGGCGACCCCATGAATGAAAGTCCTCCAAAATGTCCTATCTTTGACAGCCTTGCTCAGATCTTGCAGACTGAGGGCTGTGGCTTACTTTACTGAGTCAGTCCATCTCTTGTTGGGTCTTCCTCTTTTCCTGCTGCCCTCAACTTTTCCTAGCATGACTGTCTTTTCCAGTGACTCTTGTCGTCTCACGACGTGACCAAAATACAACAGCCTCAGTTTAGTCATTTTAGCTTCTAGGGTCAGTTCAGGCTTGATTTGATCTATAACCCACTGATTTGTTTTTTTGGCAGTCCACAGAATCCGTCACACTCTCCTCCAACACCACATTTCAAAGGAATCTATTTTCTTCCTATCAGCTTTCTTCACTGTCCAGAGGAGCATCTTAGAAGCCAAGATTTTCAGGGTATGAGCTTTCAAGAGTCTAAGCTCCCTTCGTCAGATATGAATAGGAACGGACCCAAAGCAGCTTACCTCATTCTGTTCTCTTCCATTTTATCCTGGAAACAACCCTGCGAGGTAGGGTAGGCTGAGAGAGCGTGACTGGCCCACGGTCACCCAGCAAGGTTCCGTGGCTTAGCGGGGATTTGAACCTGGGTCTTCCTGATCCTCGTCTGGCGCTCTTTAACGAGGGCACCACTCTGTGAGGATTCTTGGCTCCGTGAGGATTCTGCTGGCCCCCTCTGTGCCTTTGGCATCCCTGGGGCTGCCGAAACCTGCTTGCGTGTCATCGCCCTGTTGGTATGGTTACTCTAGCGCCCGTATCCCGTTGCCATGGCGTCGAGCTGTTTTTTTTCAGCCAGCTTTGGATGCCAGCCATAGCCATGGCTAAATATTTGCTGAATAACTTAGGCTGGAATTAAAAGTCGAGTACCTCGTGCTTCTTTATCGCAGTGCTACACGCAGCTCGCCAGAGCTCGGCAGCTAAAGAGGGTCGGCCGAGGTTAGTACTTGGATGGGAGACCACCAAGGAAGAATAGAACCGCTGTACAGGGGAAGGCAATGGCAAACCACCTCTGTATGCCTCTGGCCTTGGAAACCCCATGAAGGGTCGCCATGGGACAGTTGCGACTTGATGGCACTTAATCATCATCACACACTGTGGAGCTGGGCACTCTTTAGGGTCTTGTAGGGGGCAGAGTTAAATACCTTGTGAAAGCCAGCATTTGAATATGCAGGTTGAATATCCCTTATCCGAAATGCTCGGGACCAGAATTTTCCATATTGCTGATCTTTCCGTATTTTGGAATATTTGCATATACAAAATGAGATATCTTGGGGATGGGACCCAAATCTAAACACGGAATTCATTTAAGCTTTATATATGTTTTATATGTACTTTAGACACATACCCTGAATGTAATTTCAAACAATATTTTTTAATAATTTTGCGTACATTGAGCCATCAGAAAGCAAAGGAAGAGAGGGCCTGGGAGTAACACCTACCTATCTGCTCAAAACGTACGGTTTTCGGGTCATTCCGGTTTTTGAATGTCCGGTTAAGGGATACTCACCTGTAATGTGTTTTGAACTACTGTTTCGGAATGGGCTGCCCCCAGTATTCCAAGGGACCTAGAAGCAGGTGTCTTGGGAGCATCTTGGTAGGTACTTGGGAGGTGCTTGGCACTCTTAGCCAGCATGCTGTAGTGGTTAGGAGCAGTGGACTCTGATCTGGAGAACCGGGTTTGATTCCCCACTCCTCCACATGAGCAGCGGACGCTAATCTGGAGAACTGAATTTGATTCCCCACTCCTCTACTTGAGCTGCGGATGCCAATCTGCTGAATTAGGTTGGTTTCCCCAGTCTTCCACATGAAGCCAGCTGGGTGACCTTGGGCTGGTCATAGTTCTCCTAGAGCTCTCTCAGCCCCACCTACCTCGCAAGGTGCCTGCTGTGAGGAGAGGAAGGGAAGGCGATTGTAAACTGGTTTGATTCTCCTTTAAAAGGTAGAGAAAATTGACATATAAGAACCAACTCTTCTTTTTCTCCTCCTCCTTGTTGGGTTCTTGACATATCAGCCCTGCCAGAATCTTGGACGTAAGGTGAAGCCAGAGGTGGAAGCTTCCCAGAGTTCAGATAGAAGGAAGGAACAGCTCTTTTTGGTGCCGGCCCCTCTCCAAAAAGAGATGGTTGATGGGACTTCAACTTGGCTTGACCTGGCAAAGAGGAGATGAAGGCAGGGGAGAGCAAGGTGGCCGCTGCTGGTCTCCGTAGACATTCCCAGCAACTCTTGGACTGCAAGCAACTGTGGGACAAAAAGGGATTTATTTGACTCGGGAGCCTCTGGCATTGAGGACGGAGGAGACTAGATGAAGGCCCGCAGACCCTCTACGGTCACAGTAGATAATTAAGTGAGGAAAGGGGAGAGGCCGAGCAAATGTTATCCCTTTAGAACAGAGGGGAAATGTTGTTTGCCACGCATGTCAATGAGAAGCTGGAAGATGAGGGATTCGGCATGCCTTATTAGTTACAGAGACGCCACCAGAGACTTGTAAGTTTCATGCTTACAAGGAATCACATCTTCACCTTCCTGAATAGATACTTGTTCTCACTTGGTGTGCCTTCTGGGGGAAAAGCTACCTTGAAGATGCAGGATGTCTTTATATGCCGACATTCTCTACCACTTAAGGAAGAATCAAACTGGCTTACAATCACCTTCCCTTCCCCTCCCCACAACAGACACCCTCTGAGGTAGTTGGGGCTGAGAGAGTGTGACTAGCCGAAGGTCACCTACCTGGCTTCATGTGGACGAGTGGGAAAACAAATCCAGTTCACCAGATTAGCCTCCGCCACTCATGTGGAGGAGTGGGGAATCAAATTTAGTTTCCAGATTAGAGTCCACCACTCCAAACCACCGCTCTTAACCACTACACCACGCTGGCTGTAGTATTGCCTGACCAGGTTCCTTCCCCAGCATCTCTTGTTAAAAGGATCGGGTAGCAGGTGATGTGAAAGACCTCCGCCTGAGAACCTCTGCCAGTCTGAGTAGACAATACTGATCTCGATGAACTGTTTGGTCTGACGAGCATAAGGCAGCTTTATGTGTATTCATGTGTGTGTTCAGTTGGACTTGGGGGTGGATTCCTCTAATTTGAGGGAGAAGAAGAAGAGTAGGGTTTTTTTTGTTCTGCCGACTTTCTCTACCACTTAAGGGAGAATCAAACCGGCTTATAATCACCTTCCTTTCCTCTCCCCACAACACCTACCCTGTGAGGTAGATGGGGCTGAGAGAGCTCTAAGACAGCTGTGACTGGCCCAAGGTCATCCAGCTGGCTTTGGAGTGGGGAAACCAACCTGGTTCACCAGATTAGTGTCTTCTTCTCATGTGGAGGAGTGGGGAATCACTGCTCCAAACCACCGCTCTTAACCACCACCACGCCTCCTCCTCCTCCTCCTTCTACTACTACTATTAGGGAGGGACTGTGACTCAGTGGTAGAGCATCTGCTTGGCATGCAGATGGTCCCAGGTTCAATACCCAGCATCTCCATTTAAAAGAACCAGGCAAGTAGATGATGTGAAAGACCTCTGCCTGAGACCCTGGAGAATCGCTGCCAGTCTGAGTAGTCAATACTGACCTTGATTGACCAGTTCAGTATCAGGCAGCTTCATGTGTTCATTCAGAGAACCTTTGTCCCAAATCACCAGCTGGTACATTTTGGCTCCTTGAAAAGTTGTTCGGGAATGCAGGACTGACCGAATTGCTTGTCTTGTGTGCATTCAGTCCCGTGTGCTACTGCAAGAGGGCTGGATTCCCATTAAGGGCAGAGTTAAGGGGTTCTCGTGGTCTTTGGACGTGGCTAGTAATGCGCATCTGTGACTTTCAACAGCTCTGTATTTCATTGCTTTGTTTGGGGAGTCAGTTATGGGTCATCGCTACTGTGACTTCCTTGAGAAGAGGGCTGAGTTGTTTTTAATGGCCGTGCAAAGGTGCTACATTGCGGGTTGTTAGATTTCAGAGTGCACAGTATGAAAAATGTACAAATGGAGACTAGTCATGATGCATGCCTGTTCTCTCCAGGATCAGAGGAGCATGCCTATGATATTAGGTGTTGTGGAACGCAGGCAGGATGGTGCTGCTGCAGTCGTCTTGTTTGTGGGCTTCTTGGAGGCACTTGGTTGGCCACTGTGTGAACAGACTGCTGGACTTGATGGGCCTTGGTCTGATCCAGCAAGGGCTTTTCTTATATTCTGGCTTTAAGAGGGGAGTGGACGTGTTCATGGAGGAGAGGGCTATTCATGGCTACTAGTCATGATGCATACCTATTTCTCTCCAGGATCAGAGGAGCATGCCTAATATATTAGGTGGTGTGGAACACAGGCAGGACGGTGCTGCTGTAGTCGTCTTGTTTGGGGGCTTCCTTGAGGCACCTGGTTGGCCACTGTGTGAACAGACTGCTGGACTTGATGGGCCTTGGTCTGATCCAGCAGGACTTTTCTTATGTTCTTATGAATTGATGGTGTATAAAATATTCCGGTGACATCTTGCTATGCATTGGCAGCGGTTGCACGTGAAGGCGATGAAGCCACATGATTTTCATGTGTCTTCCATTCGCTTGGATCAGAGCACAAACGGCTGTTCTTTCTGTTTCAGAGAGGGGAAATGTGCCCTGGTTAAACTCCCTGCCTGCGCCGGCAAAGATGTCCGTGACGGTGCCGTCCGGAGACGTAGAGGACGTGCAGAGCTTCAGTTCCATCCACGGGAGTTCCGACTCTTCTGGAGCAGATACGTTTTGAAGTGTGTTTCACGTACATAAAAAAAGCTTGTGGGGAAAGGGTTTTTTTTGACAGATGTTTGGAAATACTGTCAGGGACAAACATTTGGTGTAGACATGGCATCGACCAGATGTTTCATTTTGGCAACAGAATCAGCTTGCTTCATCCGAATCTTTTTTTAAAAGACATGTTTCTCATGTGTGAATGTGTGTGCTGTTTTTTAACAAATAAAATACTCTGATTTTTAAAATGGGGGCACTGAATTGCTGAGTATTCACAAACCTTGTTTTTTTATTTAACTTGGTGGGTGATTGCGAGGGCAGGAGGATGAATTTGGACAGAGCGGCCATTCTGATTAGGAAGGAGTTCTTCCCCCTAGAGCTCTTGGGATTCTTCTTCTTTGGACTAGATGACCCTTGAGGTACTTTCCAGTTCTAGAAGAAGAAGAAGAGTTGGTTTTTATAAGCTGACTTTCTCTACCACTTAAGGAAGAAACCGTCTTACAATCACCTTCCCTTCCCCTCCTCGCAACAGACACCCTGTGAGGGAAGCGGGGCTGAGAGAGCTGTGACTAGCCCAAGGTCACCCAGCTGGCTTCATGTGGAGGAGTGGGAAACAAATCCAGTTCACCAAATTAGCCTCCAATGTTCATGTGGAGGAGTGGGGAATCAAACCCACCTCTCCAGATCAGAGTCCACCGCTCCAAACCACCACTCTTAACCACTACACCAGGCTGGCTTTCATCCAAATCTTTTTTTAAAAGACATGTTTCTGACGTGTGAAAGTGTGTGCTGTTTTTTTAACAAATAAAATATATTGTTTTTAAAAAGGGCACTGAATTGCTGAGTATTCAGAAGCCTTGGTTTTCTATGTTTTCTGTGTTTCTTCCCCTTTCTGTTGGGTCAACAGAAACGTTTAAAACTGGGGGGGGGGACTTCTTTGGGTAGGGCCAGCCTGAACTGGTCCCCTTAATCTGGAAGCGGCAGAGTACACAAGCCATCCATTCTTTCGCATGGCTTCAGACTTTCCCGTTTGCAAAGGGAAACTAGCAAAACCCTAGAGCAATTTGCTTATCTTGGGGTTAGAAAGTAATACCCAGCCTCACTATGCAGTAGAGATGGCCCTGCTCTAGGTGTGTTGTGTGTGTTAAGTGCCGTCAAGTCGCTTCCGACTCATGGCGACCCTATGAATCAAAGTCCTCCAAAATGTCCTATCTTTGACAGCCTTGCTCAGATCTTGCAAATTGAGGGCTGTGGCTTCCTTTATTGAGTCAATCCATCCCTTGTTGGGTCTTCCTCTTTTCCTGCTGCCCTCAACTTTTCCTAGCATGACTGTCTTTTCCAGTGACTCTTGTCTTCTCATAATGTGACCAAAATACGACAGCCTCAGTTTAGTCATTTTAGCTTCTAGGGCAGGGGTGGGGAACCTTTTTCCTGCCAAGTGCCATTTGCTCATTTATAACATCATTCGGGGGCCATAACCAGGTGTAAATCTCCCGGCGCGGTGGGGGGGAGAGGCTAGGGTTGCCAGGTCTCCAGCCACCACCTGCAGGTTGGCAACTACAGGCAAAGGGCAGCCAGCGGTGGGCCCCAAGCAAACGAGGCACCAGGGGGGCGCAGCCCGCATCCGATCCTCAGGGAAGGAAGGGAGGAAGGAAGGAAAACAGAGAAATGGAGGGGGAGAAAAGGACGGAAGGAGACAGACAAAGAAAGAAACTAGGGAGAGAGGGGGAGAAAGGAGAAAGAGTGACAGAAAAAGAGGAAGAGAGAAAAGCCTTCCCCCCAGAAACCCGCACACGCCAGCCCCACGCAACCAGGCCCCAGGCGACCCACCTCCCCCAACACACACACACGGCAGCACACGCAGCCCCATGCAACCAGGCCCCAGCCTCCACGCCCTCCCACCCCTCCACCCCGAGTCCACAAAAGACCCTCCAAGCCCGATCAGCTCCCACGTGCATGTTCCGCCGCCGGGAGCCACTGGCCTCTCCCCCCCCCCCCCTCGCCACTCGACCAACAGTCGACAAGAGAAGGTCCAAAGGGCACCGCGGCCCCAGGAACACCCTTGGGGAGGGTTGCGCTGTGCTGCGCCTCCGTGGCTGGGCCCTGGAGCTCCCGAGGGCCACTGAAAATGTCCTCGGGGGCCACATACGGCCCCTGGGCCGGACGTTCCCCATCCCTGTTCTAGGGTCAGTTCAGGCCTGATTTGATCTAGAACCAACTGATTTGTTTTTTGGGCAGTGCATGGTATCCGTCACACTCTCCTCCAACACCACATTTCAAAGGAATCTACTTCCTTCCTATCAGCTTTCTTCATTGTTCAGCTCTCACAACCATACATAGTAATAGGGAATACGATGGCATGAATTAGCTTGTTCTTGGTGGCCAGTGACACATCCTTACACTTCAGAATCTTTTCTAGCTCCTTCATGGCTGCCCTTCCCAGTCTCAATCTCCTAGGTGAAGTAGACATTTATTACAAGGGTGAGGAAAATTTCTCTTGAAGACTGAGGAAGGAGCGGGTGTAATACTTGCAGGAGGCACAGATGGTTTGAGTGTGCCGTCGCAGCCCTTAAAACACACACACACAAGCAAGATTTGGAGGGTGTGAAAAGAAACCTCACAGTTCTGAGAATAGATTGTTTCTGTCAATTTTTTTCTCAATCACCCCTTTCTCACCCTGAAGCTCAGGATGGTGTACGTGGTTTCCTCTTCACAACTGAGGGCAGCCGCAGGCAGTTCATCAGTAGGGTTGCCAACCTCCAGGGACTGTGTATGTAGGAAGAAGACACCTCTGTGCTAGTACCACAAGGTTTGGAAATCAGCACAGATGCGAGAGTAATTAACAAAGTGCAAACATTTATATAAATAGCTACACAAATACCAACACTGAACATCAACTAGCCATTCATACATTAAAGATCCAAATATCACATAAAGAGTGGTTCCACGAAGGTTCCCATGAAGTGGAGCTGCAGAAAGGCGGGGATGCGGCGGTTTCGATTTCTTGTCTCGGGGTTACTGAACTTTGTATTTCCAGCGATGTATTAAGAGTTTGAAAATGTTGTAAAAAACATCGCTTTAAAAGGGGTTTTGGATACCATGGCTTATAATGGTTGGAAGACGTCTTCACAGGTAAAGGGGCCAAACAAAGTGCAAATAGTATTTTTTATAACGTTTTCAAACTCTTAATACATCGCTGGGAATACATAGAAAGTGCGAACAGTATTTTTTATAACGTTTTCAAACTTAATACATCGCTGGGAATACAAGTGCGGTAACCCCCACTAATCTCTTCTTCAGTCCCCCAATATTCATTCACTTTTATAAGCTCGTTACTTCTATATTTTCACTGCTATTAATGTTGCTATAATTTAATTCTGGATAGTCAGCATGTTCCACGCAGGGACTAGCTGGAGATCTCCTGCTATTGCAACTCATCTCTGGCCGATAGAGATCAGTTCCACTGGAGAAAATGGCCTCTTCGGCAACTGGACTCTATGGTATTGAAGTCCCTCCCCTCCCCAAACCCCGCCCCCCTCAGGCTCCGCCGCAAAAACCTCCAGGTATTTCCCAACCTGGAGCTGGCAACCCTATTCATCAATGCTTGCCTCCCTGCCCTTCCTTCTACTCGGGTTTATTCTGGGTCATATAAGGGGGTGGCCTGTCTGATTGGGCGCAATATCATCGTCACAGCGGGGGGCGCAGTAAATGATGCAACCGTCTGTTTTAATGATTAGGCAATCTGGGAATTGATTTTAATAAGATGCTTCTAATTAATTCATATATGTATATCGGTGATCATATTGTCATTCCCCGCCCTGAGCCTGGCTTTTACCAGGGAGGGCAGTTTAGAAACATAATAAATAAATAAATAAAATAAACAATCCTGGCAGGCTGAGAGAGACAGACTGTCCCCAAAATCACTCAGCAAGCTGCGTGGCTTTGATTTGAACTCGGGTCCCCCGATCCTAGTCCAACACAAGCACTTGCCCTCACATCATTGCTTCACACACATACACACACACACATTTTAAAATGGGATACAGTGCATCCCTAGATGCTAGAGCAAACATCTTGTGGTAACTATGACCATTTTTAAAGGGCGAAACAGGATTTTGTAAACTGGCTGACATTCTGAAGCGAGGCTCCTGTTCTTTTATTGATTTACTTCAGGAGAAGAAGAGTTGGTTTTTATATGTCGACTTTATCAACCATTTAAAGGAGACTCAAACCAGCTTACAATCACCCTCCCCTCCCCACAACAGACACCCTGTGAGGTAGGTGGAACTGAGAGAGTTCAGAGAGAGCTGTGACTAGCCGAAGGTCACCCAGCTGACTTCATGTTGTAGGAGCAGGGAAACCAACCCAGTTCACCAGATTAGCCTCCACCGCTCCTGTGGAGGAGTGGGGGAATCAAACCTGGTTCTCCAGATCAGAGTCCACCACTCCAAAACACCACTCTTAACCACTACACCACGGTGATACTCTGTCTTTCTCATTGAGATTGATGGCAGGTTATACGATTGCTTATGCTTTAATTACCACCACCACCCCAAAAAAAATCCATTTGTGGGTCATCCCCACCTCACGTCTGGATTTGGTGCTAGAAAAAAGAAGAGTTGGTTTTTATATGCTGACTTTCTCTACCACTTAGGGATGAATCAAATCAGCTTACGATGACCCTCCCCTCCCAACAACAGACACCCTGTGAGATAGGCGGAGCTGAGAGAGCTCAAGAGCTGTGACTAGCCTGAGGTCACCCAGCTGGCTTCATGTGGAGGAGGGGGGAAACAAAACACCAGATTAGTGTCCGCAACTCATGTGGAGGAGGGGGGAATCAAACCCAGTTCTCCAGATCAGAGTCCACCACACCAAACCACTGCTCTTAACCACTTCACCACGCTGGCTTTCTGAATAGTGTGTCAGGTATCCTGTTTTGGCAGGAAAAAAACCCACCTGTAAACTGCACTTCCTTTCCACTCCTTAGGGCAACTGGAGGAAAAAAAACGCTGCTGTGGTGCTTGACGTAGTATAATTTCCTAGATTCAAATGGGAAAGAGAAGGACCATTCCCTGCTCGAGAAACCTCTAAGAGCGGCAGAGGCTAATCTGGTGAACCGGGTTGGTTTCCCCTCTCCTCCACATGAAGCTAGCTGGGTGACCTTGGGCTAGTAACACCCTTTCAGCCCCACCTACCTCACAGGGTGTCTGTTGTGGGGAGGGGAAGAGAAGGTGCTTGTAAGCCGGATTGATTCTTCCTTAAGTGGTAGAGAAAGTCAGCATATAAAAACCAACTCTTCTTGAAGAATCTGCTTGGCTGCTGTTGGGAATGGGTTGCTGGACTAATTGGACCTTTGATCTGCTCCAGCAGGATGGCTCTTAATTATATAGTTCTGAGTATTTGCGGAAGCCTTGTTGAATAGCTCCCTTTGTTAGCCCTCCCTGCGAGGCAAGCTGTTCGTGGGCCGTTGCTCACCACATGAATGGGTGGCATTTCTCCATGTCCCCAGCCCCGTCTTTTAGGTGGTCAGCCTCCTCCGTGCGGCTGTGATTTCATGCACGACAGCTGTGCATCTCGTGTGCTCCTCTCCGGGGCGATTCATGCAAGCTCTCTGTGCCTTCGTGAGAGCCGCCTGGTGCCAGCAGCCCTCTCTTTGGCAAAGGAAAAAGGAACAGCCTTGCGGATGGGGGTGTCGGTTTTATGCGGCTTTATTAAACGTGCTAGAAGAAGAGTTGGTTTTTATATGCCGACTTTCTCTACCACTTGAAGGAGATTCAAACCGGCTTACAATCTCCTTCCTTTCCCCTCAACAGACACCCTGTGAGGTAGGTGGGGCTGAGAGAACTGTGACTATCCCAAGGTCACCCAGCAGGCTTCATGTGGAGGAGCGGGGAAACCAACCCGGTTCACCAGATTAGAAACCAACCCGGTTCACCACCGCTCTTAACCTCTACACCACGCTGGTGTAATGCTAAGAACAAGTTGGTGGTGGAAACTGGGCCCCCTCACAAAAGAAGAAGGTAAAATTGACTGTCCAACCCCCGAAGATCCCAACAATTCACATACATCATGAGATTCCTCACAGGCCAATTCTTACAAAATATAAAAAGGCAAACTCTGTAAAAAGCATGAAACAATCTAAGCATGACATCTACACTACATCTTAAATGGATTAACATTTGCCTTTTACTCTTGACATTTGTGCAGACTTATGTTTACTGGGACGTATAACATTTGGGTTAGAAGGGGGTGTTTTTTTGGTAATCAGATGGTTCTTCTCATCTAACACTTCTTTCACTTCCCCCAAAACTGGAATTAGCTAACTGGACATTTCATCGCCACATGCCAACTGGGTGAATTTATCTGAGTGGCAGAGAGAGAGGTGAAGGCATGCTCCATACCCAGTTACTGTTTTGGCATGCGCGAGTCCTGGAGCTAAGGAATGCACCCAACCACCGAAATGGACCACAGTCAACGTTGCCTCCCTTTCCCAGCCACTGAGATATCTCAACCAAATCTACCAAATATCTGCCGCCCTGTCTCCTGTTACGACTGAGAGGAAACAGTCTTTAACAGTTCTTGTACCTCTACCTGGAGCTGGTAATAAACCGCCCATTTCTTATGTTCTTATGAGTGGACATGTTCATGGAGGAGAGGAGTATCCATGGCTACTAGTCAAAATGGACACTAGTTGTGATGCATACCTATTTTTTCCAGGATCAGAGGAGCATGCCTATTACATTAGGTCATGTGAAACACAGACAGGACAGTGCTGCTGCAGTCAGTCTTGTTTGGGGGCTTCCTAGAGGCCCCTGGTTGGCCACTGTGTGACCAGACTGCTGGACCTGATGGGCCTTGGTCTGATCCAGCAGGGCTTTTCTTATGTTCTAATTTTCCTGGGCTGCATCAAGATTCCCTTCATCCAGTAACGAAAAAAATACGGCCTCTTGTGTCAGATAAGCTGGCTCAGAACAGAGTCACCTTAAACCAATTTTGGAGGAGTAGAAACGGGCTCAATAAAATCTGCGCTAGCCCACTGGTTTGGCTTCGGCGTTCCAATTCTGCTTTTGGTGTTTTCTAAGACCTTTTCAGGTACCTTATTCACAGAGGGAATGGCTGCCAGTTGTATTTTTAAAAGTTTTTCTTTGTGGAAATAGAAACAGATGTTTCTAGCTCGGCAAGGAGGCATCGGCAAAAACCGGGCTAATCAACTCAATACTCTGTTCAGTGGAATCACCTTAAGCAGTTCTGAGAAGACCTCGGGCCAGCGCTGTTTCCTACTCTACCCTCCTTACACCAATGGAGTGCCAAATCTCACTGTCCGCGTGCAAAAATAGGTCCCCCCTGCCCGCCCGCCCGCCACCTTGCAAAGTTTTGCAAATGGATATTTTCCACCTTTGAGAAAAGCCCACGCTTCACGCTTTGTAGCTCAAATTCAGGTCTATAACATCACGCTTCAAAGAAATCCACGGGAACTTTGCCTTCGATGCAGCCAAGATTTCATGGCTGCAGCGTTCCAGTTCTGAAATTGGCTGCGTTTTTCCTTTGCCTTTCCAAGCAAAAATGCTTTTTTTAATTTCCTTTTTATTATTATGACAGCTTGGCCAAGTCAGAGAAATGGGGGGGGGGGAAGGGCAGTACGTTCATGTCATCCTTTTTTACATTAACCACCACTGATACACATTTTCAGTTACACTTAGTGAAGTGGGTGGGGGGAGAACTATACATGCCGGGGAAAAGTGGGCCAGGTGTTGATCTTATTAGAAAATTTTGGTAGGAACACTGACTTGTGGGAAGCTCTGGCAGAAGGAGGAGGAGGAGGAATAGTTGGTTTTTATATGCCGACTTTCTCTACCTTTTTAAGGAGAATCAAACCGACTTACAATCTCCTTCCCTTCCTCACCCCCCTCCCAAGAAAAGACACCTTGTGAGGTAGGTGGGACTAAGAGAGTTCGAAGAGAACTGTGACTAGTCCAAGGTCACCCAGCGGGCTTCATGTGGAGGAGTGGGGAAACCAGGTCGGTTCACCAGGTTAGAGTCCGCTGCTCATGTGGAGGAGTGGGGAATCAAACCTGGTTCTCCAGATTAGAGTCCATCACTCTTAACCACTGCACTACGCTGGCAGCCAAGATCAAACCATCCAGAGCCCAAGAGGTGGTGACGGAGCTGCAGGGGTAGGGTTGCCAACCTCCAGGCGGGGCCTGAACATCTCCCAGAATTACAACTGATCTCCAGAAATGACTGAGTTCCCCTGGAGATAATGGCGGCTTTGGCACGACACCCTGCTGCTCCCTCCCCAAACCCCATCCTCCCCCAAATCTCCAGGAATTTCCTAACCCAGAGTTGGCAACCTTGGGGTCCACTTGTACCAATCATGAAGGGCTGCCAATCGGTAGGGTTGCCAAATCTGGGTTGGGAAGCTCCCGGAGATTTGGAGGTAGACCTCATGATGCAAACAGGGTGGTGTACGGCTCCACAAGAATGGCCGAGGACTTACTTAAAAACCAGTCTGCAGAACTTGTGGGGTGCCAGAGGGCAGCAAACGGAGGGGCCCAACTTGGCTCAACTTTAGACAACATCACCTCAACAGAATATTCCTGTCACACTAAAAAGAAGAGGGAAAGGCTTCACGTTCTGCACCAGGGGAACAAAAAACTAGTCATAGAATCATAGAGTTGGAAGGGGCCATAGAGGCCATCTAGTCCAACCCCCTTCAATGCAGAATTAGCCTAAAATAAGTGTTTTTCCAGCCTCTGCTTAAAGACTGCCAGTGAGAGGAAGCTCACCATCTTCCTAGGTAGTTGAATAACTCTTACTGTAATCCCCCCCCCCCAATATCCAGCCAGTACCTTTCCACCTTCAATTTAAACCAGTGGTTCCCAACCTTTTTTTGACCAGGGACCACTAGGACTTTTTTGTTCGGTGCAGGGACCCCAAGGTTCAAAATAAAAATTCCGAGAATTTGAAAATAAACTTTAATCATAACTGTTAGTTAAACATTAAACTTAGAATAATATTTGAATGTATATTTTTATAATAGAGAACTTTTAATTGAAAATATTAATTTAGAATGGGTTTATAACTTTGTTTCGTGGACCTTAATTTAGTTCTTGTGGACCCCCCGTTGGGAACCAATGATTTAAACCCATTACTGCGAGTAGGGTTCCCAACCTCCAGGTACTAGCTAGAGATCTCCTGTTATTACGACTGATCTCCAGTCAATAGAGATCAGTTCTCCTGGAAGAAATGGCTGCTTTGGCAATTGGACTCTATAGCACTGAAGTCCCTCCCTTCCCCAAACCCTTCCCTTCTCAGGCTCCGCCCCAAAAACCACCTGCCGATGGCAAAGAGGAACCTGGCGACCCTAATTGCGAGTCTTAAGAACGTAAGAAAAGCCCTGCTGGATCAGACCAAGGCCCATCAAGTCCAGCAGTCTGTTCACACAGTGGCCAACCAGATGCCTCTAGGAAGCCCACAAGCAAGGCAACTGCAGCAGCACCGTCCTGCCTGGGTTCCACCACACCCAATATATTTGGCATGCTCCTCTGTTCCTGGAGAGAATAGGTATGCAGCATGACTAGTAGCCATAGACATCCCTCTCCTCCATGAACATGTCCACTCCCCTCTTCAAGCCTTCCAAGTTGGCAGCCATCACCACATCCTGGGGCAGGGAGTTCCACCATTTAACTCTGCGTTGTGTGAAGAAATACTTCCTTTTATCGCTTTTGAATCTCTCCCCCTCCAGCTTCAGCAGACGACCCCACCTTCTAGTATTATGAGAGAGGGCGAAAAGCTTTCCCCTGCCCGCTCTCTCCATTCCATCTTCAAATCTCCAGGAATTTCTCAAACTGGAGTTGGCAACCCTTTCACAGTTCTGGAAACCAAAAAGCAATGAACTCTTGTAAGAAGCGGGAGCGAACAGCTGCAGAACCCGCCCTGAGAAACTGCTTTCCCGCGGGGTGCCGAATGTACGCCTTCCGCAAGGCCGGAACTACACGGCCACTCATGGACGCTACAAGATTAAGCTCTCCGCACTTTTCCAAGCACGGTCTTGTATCTGAGACCGCTTATCACTCGAGACCGCGGGAGGATATCGCTTCCCTCTGAGCTGGACGCGTCTCTGGGCTTTAAAGCGATCCGGGTTTTCCCTTGGCGTGTTGTTAGCAAGCGTAGTTTGACGTGGAGCATTCAAAAACACTCTGCACACCCGCAACATTTAATTGAAAAAGCTCTCCGAGGCCGAGGCTGGGGTTGAAAGGAACAGAACTGCATTTTGTCAAAAAGGAGTCTGGGGGAGCATCCTTTCAGCAACTTCAGCAACTTTAAAAGCGATCGTTGGTTTTTTTATTCTGGGGGGGGGAAACAGGGAGGGGTGAACAGTACCACCATATGAATGGGCTCGTTTTTCATGTTTTAACACTGACGGTTCTTACAGGGGGATTTCTTAAAATTATTATTTCATTGTGATGTTTTTACTTTGTGAGCCCTCTCGAGCAAATCTCTGGGGAGATGACGTAAAAATTCTCAGTTGTGAAGAAACCAAGCATGTCTAAATGACCCAGTAGTCACTGAAATAAATACAGAAGCTGAAGGAGCCCAGTCCTGTCCCAATAGGGTTGCCAACCTCCAGGTGGGGCCTGGCGATCTCCTGGAATTACAACTGATATCCAGACTATAGAGATCAGTCACCCCGGAGGAAATGGCTGCTTTGGAGGGTGGACTCTATGGCGTCACACCTTGCGGAGGTCTCTCCCCTCCCCAAACCCCACCCTTTCCAGGCTCCACCCCCAGATTTCTTCAAACAGCCCATAGTTATTGTGGAACTCCCTGCCCCAGGAAGTGGTGATGGCTGCCAACTTGGAAGGCTTGAAGAGGGGAGTGGACATATTCATGGAGGAGAGGGGTATTCGTGGCTATTAGTTAAAATGAATACTAGCCATGATACATACCTATTCTCTCCTGGATCAGAGGAGCAGGCCTATTATATTAGGTGCTGTGGAACACAGGCGGACAATGCTCCTGTCGTCTTGTTTTTGGGCTTCTTAGACACACCTGGTTGGCCACTGTGTGACCAGACTGCTGGACTTGATGGACCTTGGTCTGATCCAGCATGGTTTTTCTTATGTCCTTATGGTCTTGGAAGGCTTTAAGAGGGGAGTGGCCATGTTCATGGAGGAGAGGGCTATCCATGGCTACTAGTCAAAATGGATACCAGTCATGATGCATGCATGCCTATTCTCTCCAGGATCAGATGAGCATGCCTATTATATCAGGTGCTGTGGAACACAGGCAGGACGGTGCTGCTGCAGTCATCTTGTTTGTGGGCTTCCTAGAGGCACCTGGTTGGCCACTGTGGGAACAGACTGCTGGACTCAATGGGCCTTGGTCTGATCCAGCAGGGCTTTTCTTATGTTTCCTATGTTCAGATCTCTAGGAATTTCCCAGCACTCCTTGCCAAGCGCCATGTTTATTTCAGTGGGACGTCAGAGCATTCCAGGTACAGATCAGCTCTGCCCTCCCCTGAAGCACTCCCCCCACCCTCCAAGCCCTCCTGCGTTGCTGGTTCATGGCTTGGTCAGTCCTGCTCACTCATCCATATGCAAACACTGAGCCCCCTGCTGAGAGCTGGCCTAGCCTCCAAGCATATTTCGGATGCCAGGGTAAGGGAGATAAACCCAGTTTGAATTAGCGAGGTTTGACAGGCGGCAGTTATAGCAGCTGAGCTGTTAAAAACAGATGGTGGTTTGGATCTGACCGCACAAAAGCGGTGCTTTTTTTCCACAGGCCAGCCCATCTTCGATAGAAAAATAGGATCCTCCGCAGAAGAAGATTCTCAGGGTTTCCAAAACCAAACGTTGGCGATTTTCAGAGCAGTGGAAAAAATTTGATCTTCTGAGCATTTTTTTTTTAAATGTTCTAAATATATAAAGAACATTTCAGAACATTGGGGGATATTAGGCAGAACCTACATGCAGCTTACCTGTCTATTGATCCAAGGCATGTCTACTCCACCTACATATAGAGTCATAGAGTTGGAAAGGGTCATAGAAGCCATCTAGTCCAACCCCCTGCTCAATGCAGGATCAGCCTAGAGCATCCCTGACAAATGTCTGTCCAGCCACTGCTCGAAGACGGCCAGAGAGGGGGAGCTCACCACCTCCCTAGGAAGCTGATTCCACTGTAACAACTCTTACTGTGTAAAATCTTTCCTAATATCCAGCCATTACCTTTCTGCCTCTAATTTAAACCCATTATTTTGAGTCCTATCCTCTGTTGCCAACAGGAACAGCTCCCTGTCCTCCTTTAAGTGACAGCCTTTCAAATACTACAAGAGAGCAATCATGTCCCCTCTCAACCTCTCTTTTTTCCAGACTGAACATTCCCAAGTCTCTCAGCCTTTCCTTGTAGGGTTTGGTCTCCAGGCCCCTGATCATCCTTGTTGCATGTCTGACCCTCCCCGCCCCAACAAGATGGGGCTCTGATCCTGCTCTCCTCTGCATGAGTGTGACCCTTCCTGTCCTCACTGTCCCAGTGCATGTGGAATTGTTTCATGGGGATGTGGGAGGAGAAGGAATGATCTGGTTTGAAATGAATCATGTTTTGGCTTGTGGCGAAGATGTTCGATGCAAGATCTTAAACTGGGCCATGTGTCAGAAAGGAATGAGCTGCTGGAGCGGCCCAACCGGGTCTAATAAAATCACTTAGCTGCTCTTGCTGGCTCAGTTACGAAAACAACTCTCACTTCTTTCAGCTGTGTTATTCCTGAATCAGCTACAGCGGAGGAGTTTCTCATTTTCCTCTCTTCTGGAAATGCATTTCATAGCTGAAAGCAAGGAAAATGGAATTTAACAGAAGGAGCGCTTCAGGATAGATGCTTATTTTGGAGGAAGAAGAAGAAGAGGAGGAGGAGGAGTTGGTTTGTATATGCTGACTCTCTTACCCTTTTAAGGAGAATCAAACCGGCTTACAATCTCCTTCCCTTCCCCTCTGCACAACAGACACCCTGTGAGGTCGGTGGGGCTGAGAGAGTTTGGAGAGGACTGTGACTGGCCCAAGTTCACCCAGCAGGCTTCATGTGGAGGAGTGGGGAATTAAACCTGGTTCTCCAGATTAGAGTCCGCTGCTCATGTGGAAGTGTGGAGAAACAAACCTGATTCTCCACATTAGAGTCCATTGCTCATGTGGAGGAGTGGGGAATCAAACCCGGTTCTCCAGATTAGAGCCCGCCGCTCTTAACCACTATACCCCACTGGCTCTATAAGGATCGGTGTCCTAATAGCTTTTGAAATTGCTTCACAAAAATCAGCCTGGCTAAGCTCACTTTCCTACTTGCTGGGATAAAACCTTCTTCCTATGCATTTAGGGTAGTAACTGACCCCAAAGGACTTTAAAAAAAATGAAATATCTCCCCCAAACATCTGTCTTCTCCTTTTTACATTTATCTAAGCCAATGTCCATCTTGGGGCAGTGAGCTCTACAAGTTCCAACTGTCCATCGACAGTCATAGGTGACTTCTGCACTCATCAAGGTTAACAAACGTCTACAGGTCTGTGATGTTAAGATAAACTAATGGGGAGCTTGGGTAGTTGGATCATCATAGGCAAAAGGGGACCATTTGGTATGGATTAGGGTTGCCAGCTCCAGGTTGGGAAATACCTGGAGATTTGGGGGTGGAGCCTGAGGAGGGCAGGGTTTGGGGAGGGGAGGGACATCAGTGGTGTATAATGCCATAGAGTCCACCTTCCAAAAATAGGGGAGGGGCTGTGGCTCAGTGGTAGAGCATCTGCTTGGCATGCAGAAGGTCCCAGGTTCAATCCCAGGCATCTCCAGTTGAAGGAACTAGGCAAGTAGGTGATGTGAAAGACCTCTCTGTCTGAGACCCTGGAGAACCGCTGCCGGTCTGAGTAGACAATACTGACTTTGATGGAACAAGGGCCCGGTTCAGTATAAGGCAGCTTCATGTGTTCAAAGCAGCCATTTTCTCCAGGTGAGCTGATCTCTGTCGCCTGGAGATCAGTTGTAATAGAGGGAGATCTCCAGCCACCACCTGGAGGTTAGCAACCCTAGTATGGAGACCCAAGTGGTGCACCCCAGAAAGCAGCCACGTACAGATCTGACGTTTCCCAATTCCAGCCCTGAAAGCTCTGTTAAGCCTTTGTCATGCAAAAAATCCCTACTAGCAAGACCATTAGGTCATTTGTCAATAGCTATGTTAGCAAGCTGCAGCGTCTGCAGTCAATGGGATACTGAGCGGTGGGAGAACTGAATGTGTACCCCAAAGAATGTCTTATCTCAAATTTGAAAACACGGACAAAACGTGGGGAAACAGAGGGGGAGAGCGAGGTCAACCTCTGACGGTTGGAAACGGCACGCATAATCAGCACAAAGACCCAAAGTCTTCGGAGGGGTGACTGTGAAGGAAACAGCCATGCATAAAAGACCTTTGTCTTTCAGCTTCCATTCAAGAGCTCCCTACTCTACTATTTTTGTTTTTAAAGGGGGGAACATGCTTCCTTTAAAAACGTACATTTCCCCCTTCAAAATTAACAGAGCGAGGAGCCCAGTTTCAATTAGCAAAACCAAGGGGCAGTTGAAGGGTTAAGCACCCCTTCTCTTCCCTGCACAGTCCCCAAGCAAATTGAGGCTCAGGGAGACCACAATTTGCATTTTAAACATTTCTGAGTTGGGTGACCTTCCTCTCACTTCTTCTTTTTTTCCTTCCCTCTAACAGACTGAGGTCTGTTCTTGCAAATGGAAACTTTATTGGCACAACATGGGTTATGGGGGACTGCCCTGTCTGCAAAAACAAGAGGTTTCTTGCGTCCCTGGGGACCACATCTTGTAGGCTTAGTTTGGCCAGAGTGCAGAGTCTGGTTTTACTTGGTAGGGGTGGGGAGAGAAAGACAGCAGCCTTAAAAATGGCTTTTGAATTCCAGATTGGGAAAGGAATCTATTACCATCCTTCTCACTTCTGTTTGAATCACAGTCCCATGATGGGAATTTCTTTAACACTCCCAGCTGTCAACTGCAAATTATCATTGTTTCCTAGAGTGAGAAATGGCTTGAAGACCTGTACTTTCTGCTCAGCCCAGCTTATTTTGTTCTGTAACCGATCTGGCTAGGAGCCCCGTGGCGCAGAGTGGTAAGCTGCAGTACTGCAGTCCAAGCTCTGCTCATGACCTGAGTTCGATCCCAACGGAAGTTGGTTTCAGGTAGCCGGCTCAAGGTTGACTCAGCCTTCCATCCTTCCGAGGTCGGTCAAATGAGTACCTAGCTTGCTGGGGGTAAAGGGAATATGACTGGGGAAGGCACTGGCAAACCACCCCGTAAACAAATGTCTGCCTAGGAAACGTCGGGATGCGACGTCACCCCATGGGTCAGGAATGACCCGGTGCTTGCACAGGGGACCTTTACCTTTTTAACCGATCTGGCTAGCCAAATATTGGAAGCTAAGCAGGGTCAGCCCTGGTTAGTACTTGGATGGGAGACCACTATGGAATTACATGGTCGCTATGCAGAGGAAGGCAATGGCTAGGGTTGCCAACCTCCAGGTAATTCTCCAGATTAGAGTCTGCCGCTCCTAACCACTACACCACGCCGGCTGTCTCCTGCTATTACAACCAAACTCCAGCCAACAGAGATCAGCTCACCTGGAGAAAATGGATGCTTTGGCAATGGGACTCTATGACACTGGAGTCCCTCCCCAAACCCCACCCTCCTCAGGCTCTGCCCCCAAAACCTCCTGCCGGTGGCAAAGAGGGACCTGGCAAGTGTCCCTGGTAGGGGCGGAGAATCCCCCATCCCTAGGTCCCATTGCCCACTGCTGCAGGGAGGGAAAGTAAAAACTATTGTAATCGTGTGCGCTACTACGTCACTCTGAGTGGACAATACTGACTTGAATGGACCCAAGGGTCTGATTCAGTATAAGGAGGTTTCATGCGTTCATGTGTTCAAGTGCTCCCCAAACCACTGAGACACCATCAATTGCGATGGAAACCCTAGAAAGAAAGACCAATCAGCACAATTCTCTTCCTCGGGGCTGCTGATTGGAAATCTTCCCTGTCAGTTAAATATCTCTGAAGTTAAAAATTCTGAAGAAGTGAGCTGTGGCTCACGAAAGCTCATACCCTACCAGAAAATATTTTTGTTAGTCTTTAAGGTGCTACTGGACTCTTGCCCTTTTCTACTACTGCAGACAGACTAACACGGCTACCCACTGTGAGTTAAATATCTCCTTTCTCTTTCCTTCCTTCTAACCAGACACGACCATACCAAAGATATTGCCAATTTCCTGTAGGATATTTGTTATAATAATATATGAATATGGTTTTTTCCGTTTGCTTTTTCAGTATTTGATCAATAAATGCACATCTTTACTGAGTATTACATGTCTGAACATGAGGCTACAGAAAATGTTTGTTTGAGTGCATTAAGCATTACACTGTGTTCCATGCAAAAAGAAAATTGAATTAGCGTGCCAAGGTGAACAGCATACTTTGCTGGAGCTCATTACCCCTATAACATATGCAGATTAAGCACATAAGCATATATTTGCATTCCTTTGCATGTGTGTGGTGAATCAGCGGACGGAAGAATATTCTTTGATCTTTCCTTATGTCCAGATAACTTTATATATTGACATATTTTTAGATATTACAAAGCAATAAAAAAAAATTGTGTGAAGACTAGTTTGCAAGCGCATTGGCTGGCTTTCCCGCAGTACTGGATTGTGAATGCATTTCTTTGGTACGGCCTGTTTTCTCAGCGCTGCTTTCTCTTTTCCTTAGATCCTAATAACCCAAAAGATCTTAAATCCTTTCCACCCCTCTCTTTTGGCTGAATTTTTTGGCTGCTCCATAAGCTAGTGGGGCCTCTGAAGAACAAATTGACAATGGGACTTCTTTGAACATTTTATGGATCTCTCAACCCACATGGTGCCTGTTCCCGTCCCCTCCCCCCAATTTTCAGAAAGAAAGAAAGAAAGAAAGAAAGAAAGAAAGAAAGAAAGAAAGAAAGAAAGAAAGAAAGAAAGAAAGAAAGAAAGAAAGAAAGAAAGAAAGAAAGAAAGAAAGAAAGAAATGCACACACGGCCGAATGCTCCAGATGTCTGGAACTGACTCCAGCAATCAGCTGCCTTGTTCTCTATCTGGGACAATCTTCCTTCCAGTCCAGGAAAACAATATGGACACTTGAAGCTGCTTTATACTGAATCAAACCGTTAGGCCATCCAGGTCAGTATTGTCTACTCAGACTGGCGGGGGCTCTCCAGCTCCATAGATGGTGAAAAGTGCCATCTAATGGCCGCTGATGTATGGCGACCCCACAGGGTGTTTTCAAGGCAAGAGATGAACAGAGGAGGTTTGCCATTGCCTGCCTCTGCAACCCTGGCCTTCCTTGGTGGTCTGGTCTCCCATCCCAAGTACTAACCAGGGCCGACCCCGCTGATGCTTCTGAGATTTCAAGGCAAGAGACGAACAGAGGTGGTTGGCCAGTGCCTTCCTCTGCGGAGCAACCCTGGTCTTCTTTGGTGGTCTGGTCTCCCATCCCAAGTACTAACCAGGGCCGACCCCGCTGACGCTTCTGAGATTTCAAGGCAAGAGACTATCAGAGGTGGTTTGCCAGTGCCTTCCTCTGTGGAGCAACCCTGGTCTTCCTTGGTGGTCTCCCATCCAAGCACTAACCAGGGCCGACCCTGCTTAGCTTCCGAGATCTGATGACATATATATATGGTATGAGATCTACTCTATTGTGAGCTGTTGAAATGGACAAAAATGACCAGGTTAGATTCTGGCGGTCTCTTCTTCCAGAGGCCCCAGGCTACTTACAAAACCTCCACCCCCAGCTTTGGTTGGAACAGTTTTGTCTCAAGGCCACCACAGGCGGCGAAGGCCAAGCAGCCCTTCAAAAACCACTCAAAAGGCAATTAAGGCCCACGTCCACATTCACATCAGACAAACCCTGGACTCCAAAGAAGCCCGTTTTAGAAATGCAGCATTAATGAATGGGGAGAGAAGTGCCATAATTAAAATCCTGACAGACACCCTTTACAACCTGAGCCTGTGTCTTTCTGCTCAGCAAGGAGCGTTCCCGTCATCATTCTGGAAGGCCATTAAAAAAAAAAAGACGTCGCTCTGAGCAGGTCTATACATAAGAGTCTAGGGTTGCCAAGCACCAGATACCAGCTGGAGATCTCCTGCTATTACAACTGACCTCCAGCAGATAGAGATCAGTTCACCTGGAAAAAATGGCCACTTTGGCCATTGGACTCTATGGCATTAAAGTCCCTCCCCTCCCCAAACCCCACCCTCCCCAGGCTCCGCCCCCAAAATCTCCTGCCAATAGCAAAGAGGGACCTGGCATCCCTACAAGAGTCCCTTGTCCTTTCTGAAGGGATCTCTGATAGGGTTGCCAGCTCCGGGATGGGAGATACTGGGGGATTTTGGGGGCGGAGCCTGAGGAGGGCGGGGTTTGGGGAGGGACTTCAATGCCATGCAATCCAATTGCCAAAGCGACCGTTTTCTCCAGGGGAACTGATATCTATCAGCAGAAGATCAGTTGTAATAGCGGGGGATCTCCAGCTACTACCCAGAGGCTGGCAACCCTATGTCCCTCCCCTCCCTCAAATCTTTTCTTCGTTAGGATTCACCCCCAAATCTCCAGGAGTTTCCCAAACCAAAGTTGGCAACCCTATGTGTGTGTGATGAATAATACATCCCTGCTGAGGATCAGGCATTGAGACTCTGTGGGGGCACAAACATAAATATCTTTCACTTGCCCGGTGCCAGTGTGGTATAGTGGTTAAGAGCGGTGGTTTGGGGCGGTGGACTATAATCTGGAGAGCTGGGTTCGATTCCCCACTCCTCCACATGAGCAGCAGAGGCTAATCTGGTGAACTGGGTTTGTTTCCCCACTCCTTCACATGAAGCCAGCTGGGTGACCTTGGGCTAGTCACAGCTCTCTCGGCCCCACCTACCTCACAGGGTGTTTGTTGTGGGGAGGGGAAGGGAAGGTGATTGTAAGCCAGTTTGATTCTTCCTTAAGTGTTAGGGAAAGTCAGCATATAAAAACCGTCTCTTCTTCTTCTTCTTCTTCTTCTTCTTCTTCTTCTTCTTCTTCTTCTTCTTCTTCTTCTTCTTCTTCTTCTTCTTCTTCTTCTTCTTCTTCTTCCGAGTTGTTTTCTGTTGCTCAAGAAGGTCGGACTAGAACCAACGGGTTGAAATTAAATCAAAAGAGTTTCCGTCTAGACATTAGGAAGAATTTTCTAACAGAGCGGTTCCTCAGTGGAACAGGCTTCCTCGGGAGGTGGTGAGCTCTCCTTCCCTGGAGGTTTTTAAGGAGAGGTTAGATGGCCATCTGTCAGCAGTGCTGATTCTATGACCTTAGGCAGATGGTGAAAGGGAGGGCATCTTGGGCATCTTCTGGGCACTAGGGGTGTGGAGGGGGGAGGTAGTTGTGAATTTCCTTCATTGTGCAGGGGGTTGGACTTGATGGCCCTGGTGGTCCCTTCCAACTCTATGATTCTTCTTTTGCTGCTGCTTCTCCCCGCTATGTGTGTGTGATAAATAACATCCCTGCTGAGGATCAGGCATTGAGGCTCTGTGGGGGCACAACCCTAAATTACTTTCACTTGCCCGGTGTTTTCCCCAGACCCCATCCTGTTAAGTGCCTCTCTATTTATGAGTATTTTCATGGGTGGGGGGGTCTAACAAGTATGCCCAGAGGATGCGCGATGCCCTGATTCCATTTAATGCTTGCCACGGCAGGCTAATAAAATCAAGTCGGGCAATGGCTTCAATTAGCAGCGTTCTGTCCAAGCCTTTCAGCGAGGCTCATGATGTGTAAGTGTGAAAAATGGGACACCGGCCTCGTTTTTTTTCATGGGTGCGTGGGATAAAAGGTTAGTCATGTGTACCGCATGTAATGCCGCGTCTTCCAATATTCATAGGTGACAAAGAGACCAGGAACGATGCTGTGCTTGCTGCCGTTGCGGCGCACACAGATCTATCCCTGCCATTATTACAAATGCTTCTCGGTGTGAGGACACTCATGACCCCACAGTGTATTATTCCATGCGCTCGGTTCCCAAGTGGTGTTAAACAGACCCCTGCATGGTACCCAGGAGGACGATCCGTTTTGCGGCAGAACGGGGAGGGCTCACTGTGTTTTCCGTCTGTTTTCACATTTTGGCAGGCCTGGGGATTAAACGAAGGTGATAATTCGTATTACACCGGATGGGGTAAGGCTGCAATTCTGGACGTGCTTATGTTGAAGTAAACACTGTGCAATAGGATGGGACAGAAGCCTGGGCCTGTGTGCATGAGATTATGTTTGTGTAAAGCAAAGAAAGAAAAAAAGGAAACTAGAAAAGAGTAGGAATTTGAGAATGAGGATATGGAAAACAAACTCCGACTTTTGGGGGTGGGGAGGCACAGTGAAAGCGTGGTGTAGTGGTTAGGAGGTGTGGACTCTAATCTGGAGAACTGGATTTGATTCCCCACTCTTCCACATGGGTGGCGGACTCTAACCCTTTCTGCACTCCACCTCATGATCTGCCTAAGGAATAGGGTTTCCCCATTCCTACACATGAAAGCCAGCTGGGTGACCTTGGGCTAGTCACATTTCTCTCTGAACTCTCTCAGCCTCACCTGCCTCACAAGTAGGCTTGCCAGCCTCCAGGTAGTAGCTGGAGATCTGCTATTACAACTGATCTCCAGCCAATAGAAATCAGCTCACTTAGAGAAAATGGCTGCTTCGGCAATTGGACTCTACGGCATTCAAGTCCCTCCCCTTCCCAAACCCTGCCCTCCTCAGGTTCCATCCCAAAAACCTTGCCGGTGGCGAAGAAGGACCTGGCAACCCTACTCACAAGGTGGCTGTTGTGGGGAGAGGAAGGGAAGGAGATTGTAAGCCAGTTTGATTCTCCTTAAAAGGTAGAGAAAGTCAGCATATAAAAACCAACCCTCCTCCTCCTCCTCCTCCTCCTCTTCTTCTTCTTCTTCTTCTTCTTCTTCTTCTTCTTCTTCTTCTTCTTCTTCTTCTTCAAAAGAACCAGCTTGAATACTGAAGCAGGATTTGGGAGTTGCGAATTCAAACCTCTGCTTAGCTGTGAGCAGAATTGCTCGCTGCTTTTTTGGTAGGAAAAAGGTGCTGGGACTCACGACAGGGCAGCCAAAATACTCCGTTGTGCCAGCTGATTATATCATTACCGGGCGCGACAGAATACATCATCTCCTCTGCCACCTTCCCTGTCCGCCTCTTCACAAAGAAACCATCAGAGAAGGCAGCAGGTGCGACCGCAAAGGAGGCGGCAGGGTAGAACGACATACACCGCCGCACCTTCTCTGCAGTCCTGCCAGCCGCCTTCTCTTCTGGCCTCTTTGCAAAGCGGTCAGCGAGAAAGCTGTGGGATTGCCAGTGTGGGTGAATGTTAACTTGGCATAAGCGAGGCCATCTTTATTTTCTGCTAGGTTTCTCTGGCTGAAAATGAACCTTTGTAACCTGACAAGTTTTTATGCTGGCTTTGCTATTCTAAAAGGACTATTGTCAAAGAAAACAAGGCCTCCGTCCTTGGGGGCTGATAAGATGGTACAGAGTAGAATTGTGAGTTACCCTCCCTGTAGCTACAAGAAGCTAGATACAGTTTCTAAGCTGCATGAATGCGTCAATACTTGCCTATGGGCGAAATTGCCTTGGATTTGCCACATTTTCTCCAGCCAAATTCTCAAAACTCAAAAATAAACCCCCATGCAGAGTTTGGAGAATTCAGACGGGGAAAACGTGCATTTAGAGAGTGGCAAATCCAAGGCAAAACCTCCCGTGCGTTTTCACCCTATGTCTCCCCCCTCCCCCGGCATCTCCTTTTAAAAGATCTGGCCGTAGGTGACAGGAAAGACCCCTGCCTGAGACCCTGGAGAGCTGCTGCCAGCCTGAGTCGACAACACTGGCCTGGATGGACCATGGGTCCGATTCAATCTAAGGCAGCTTCCTGGGTGCTTCATTGCTTCCGTACACCCCGACCCAGTGGGGTTTTCTTCCTAGAAACTCTTTGCCTGGTGTTCATCCTCCAACTGCTGCCGGGTTCCCCCCCCCCTTTAATTTATTCTCCCCTTTCCTCCCAAGGCTTCCCCTAACGCAAAGGCAATTAGCGAAGCCCCTTCCACCCCAGCGACAGGCCCTTGAAATGAGCCCAATTAATTCCGATGCCTTTTGCAGGAACGTATGCATTAGGGATGACAGCTTGCGATGCGGTGCGTTGTGTGTGTGTGTTTTTTTTAAAAAGCTTAGAAAAGCTTCCTCTGCCTTTTAATTAAGGTGGGGATTTCATCGGTGTGCTTTCCCCCCCTTGATTGTCTTCTTTGGGAAGTCCTTCAAGCAAACCACCCACGGAGCTCTCCTGTCCTCCCGGGGGCAGATGAAGTGTCACCCCCGTTTAAGGGAAAAGAAAAGCCATTGCTATAACAATCATTAGCGTCATCCCAAATTCATATTTATGCTGCTAATTGCAGGGCTAAGCGGCGCTCCGGCGTAGCCACAAGACGGATCAGCTAAACAAACAGAAAGGCAACCAAAACACACAGATGTGCTTCTGTCTCCGAATCTGCATGCTAATTACTGTTTGCGGACTTCATAATCCCCCCCCATACACACCTCTTTGATTACTCCGGTACAAAGAGATGCGGCAATTAACACTTCACAGGATTTAAAACCACATCGGTAACAGAAAGGACACGTTTTGTTTTGTTTTAAAGGGAAGGGGAATGTAGATTTTTCTTCCTTAAATTGCCCTCCGCGTGCATAAGAATGTCCCTTCCTGGATGAAAATTGCCTCCAGAACAAGTGAAATATAGGCACTGTACAAATACACCCAGGAAGCTACCGTCTACTAAGTCCTGCTATTGGGGTATCAAGATTAGTAGCAGAAGAAGAAGAGCTGGTTTTTATATGCCGGCTTTCTCTACCACTTAAGGCAGAATCAAACTGGCTTACAATCACCTTCCCCTCCCTACAACAGGCACCAGGTGAGGTAGGTGGGGCTGAGAGAGTGTGACTAGCCCAAGGTCACCCAGCTGGCTTCATGTGGGCGAGCGGGGAAACAAATCCAGTTCACCAGATTAGCCTCCGCCACTCATGCGGAGGAGTGGGGAATCAAATTTAGTTTCCAGTTTAGAGTCCACCACTCCAAACCACCTCTCTTACACCACACTGGCTCTAGTATTGCCTGACCGTCAGCAGCTCTCCAGGTTCTCAGAGTGAGGTCTTTCACATCATGATCAGAGCCTTTCAACTGGAGATGCTGGAGACTGAATCTAAGATCTTCTGTGTGCCAAGCAGGGTCGCCACCTCTGGTTTGAGAAATACCTTAAGATTTTGGGAGTGGAGTCTGCGGAGGGGAGGAACCTCAGTAGAGTATAATGCCACAGAGCCCACTCTCCAAAGCAGCCATTTTCTCCAGGAGAACTGATCTTGGTCATCTGGAGATCAACTGTAATAGCAGGAGATCTCCAGGTGCCACCTGGAGGTTGGCAACCCTGATGCCAAGTGGATACTCTGCCACTGAATCACAACTCACCCCTAATAAATATGAACACATGAAGCTGCCTTATACTGAATCGGGTCCCAGGTCTATCCAAGATCAGTACTGTCTACTCTGACTGGCAGCTGTTTTCCAAGGCCTCATATAGAGGTCTTTCATAGCACCAACCACCTGATCCTTTTATTGAAGGTTCTTGGGATTGAGCCTGGGACTTTCCACATGCAATGCAAATGCTCTACCACTGAGTCATGGCCACTCCCCCATGCAGCCAACACATGAGCACATGAAGCTACCTTATACTGAATCAGACCCTTGGTCCATCAAAGTCAGTATTGTCTACTCAAACCGGCAGTGGCTCTCCGGAGTCTCAGGCTGAGGTCCTTCACCTACTTGCCTGGTTCCATTAACTGGAGATGCCAGGGACTGAACCTAGGACCTTCTGCATATCAAGCAGATGCTCTACCACTGAGCCTCAGCCCCTACCCAAGACACCCTGTGAGGTAGGTGGGGCTGAGAGAGCTCTAAGAGAGCTGTGACTTGCCCAAGGTCACCAAGCAGGCTTCATGGGGAGGAGTGGGGAAACCAACCCGGTTCACCAGTTTAGCCTCTGCCGCTCATGTGGAGGAGTGGGGAATCAAACTCGGTTCTCCAGATTAGAGACCACCACGCCAACCCACGCTCTTAACCACTACATCACGCTGGTTCTCTGGCCAAAAACATATGGTGATCCTGTAGAGATTTCAAGGGAAGAGGTGGTTTGTCGTTGCCTGCCTCTGCATAGCAACCCTGGACATCCTTGGCGGACTCCCATCCAAGTACTAATCAGGGCCAACCCTGTTTAGCTTCCAATAGCTAGTAAGATCAGGCTAGCCTGGGTCATCTAACCCTCCCTAGAGGTCAACACAGCACCCAGGTTCAATCCCCGGCGTCTCCAGGTAAGGTGATGGGAAAGGCTTCCGCTTGAGACCCTGGAGAGCTGCTGCCAGTCTGAGTAGACAATACTGATTTGGATGGACTAATAATCTAATTCAGCATATAGCAGCTTCATGTGTGTTCAGATGGAGTGACACAATAAAGGTAGCCATGGCCTTCACTATGCAAGATTTGAGCAAAGCTATCAATGATAGGATGTTTTGGAGGTCATTCATTCATAGGAACGCAATAGGTCGGAAGTGACTTGACAGCACGTATCACGAAGTTGTGTGTGAAGAAGCACCTTCTGAACATTGAAAGCACTACGTCTAAGTAATGGTATTATTATTTGTTCCAAGAGATGGTCAGCAGAAGACAGGTGACCTTGAGAACATAAGAAAAAGCAATGCTGGATCAGACCAAGGCCCATCAAGTTCACACAGTGGCCAGCCCACCCTCAGTGGCCTCTAAGAAGCCCACAAACAAGACTTTGACTGCAGCAGCATTATCCTTCCTGTGTTCCACAGCACCTGATATAATGGGCATGCTCCTCTGATCCTGGAGAGAATAGGGATGCATCATGACTAGTATCCATTTTTACTAGTAGCCATGAATAGCCCTCTCCTCCATGAACATGTCCGCTCCCCTCTTCAAGCCTTCCAAGTTGGCAGCCATCGCCACATCCTGGGGCAGGGAGTTCCACAATTACCAAGAAGCTTTCTCTGACTACGTACTGGAAGTTAAATGAATTTAATATGGAGGCTGAAGGAAAGCACATTTCGGATGTCACTTTCAGAATAAAAGTTCATGGGGGCGGGGGGGGGGAGCTGTGTACACACCACCTGGAGTTACTGGAAGGGAGGATGGCAAATAGATTCTCGTAATTCTGTAAGGGATCTGCTCCTTCTAAGCCCCCAATGGAAATATATGAAAAACTAATGCCTCTATAAAAAGATACAAAATTGAGGGATGCATTATGCATGACGATTACATTCAGAAGCTGAGAGCGGCTTAGAGTCCGTCATCCGGAGAGCAGAACACGCATCAGACGTTCTTTGGGAAAACACCTCCTGCCGTACCAACGGCTGCCAAATCAGACATCGTAAGGGCAGGAAACAACTTTTTTCTAATTAGCAGCGCTTTGCATGATTTAATTAATTTGTTGCTTGTTTGGCTAACTCTGTTGTGTGCCCCCCCCCCCACTTTTTGGAAAGGCCTCCCTGACGAGGTCAGGAAGGCTCCCCCTCTCCTGGCTTTCCGGGGGGGGGGGAAGAAGAAGAAGAAGAAGAAGAAGAAGAAGAAGAAGAAGAAGAAGAAGAAGAAGAAGAAGAAGAAGAAGAAGAAGAGAGGAGGAGGAGGAGTTGGAGTTGGAGTTGGAGTTGGTTTTGATATGCCAACTTTTTCTACCACTTAAGGAAGAACCAAACCGGCATACAATCGCCTTTCCCTTCCCCTCCCCACAACAGACACCCTGTGAGGTAGGTGGGGCTGAGTGTGTGTGACTAGCCCAAGGTCACCCAGCTGGCTTCATATGTAGGAACGGGGAAACCAATCCAGTTCACCACATTAGCCTCAGCCGCTCATGTGGAGGAGTGGGGAACCAAACCCGGTTCACCACCAACAATATGAAGGAAATCGTTTGCTTCACTATGCCTCAAAAGGCTATTCCTGGGCTTTGAAAGGCAATGCATTCCATAATGCTGAGTGACTTGGGGTCCGGGGGAAGGGTGTTGCTTCTACATCTGGTCCTCATAAAACAGCCCCGAGTGCAGATGCCAGGTCTCCTGTTTCCTCAATCAGCTGCTCGCTCACGAGATTCCAATAGGGCCGGGTGGGGACGAGAAAGAGGCAAACCAGAAATCGACTGAAATATCTTTCTGGATTGCTACACACAGACACCCCTCACCCCATACCTTTCTTTGTGTTCGTTCCTTTCCTATTCTGCCGTTTTCCCATGTGGGAAAACAGACCCTGGGCCGTCAATTCAAGACGAACAAGTAATACTGGAAAACATTGTGTAGCTGTAACCCCGTGCAGATATTTAAATATGTTTGTAGAAAGAATCATAGAATTGGAAGGTACCACCAGGGTCATCTAGTCCAACCCCCTGCACAATGCAGGGAATTCACAACTACCTCTCCCCCACACACACCCAGTGACCCCCTAATCCATGCCCAGAAGACGGCCAAGATGCCCTTCCTCTCAATATCTGCCTAAGGTCATAGAATCAGCATTGCTGACAGATGGCCATCTAGCCTCTGCTTAAACCTCCAGGGAAGGAGAGCACACCACCTCCCGAGGAAGCCTGTTTCACTGAGGAACCGCTCTGATTGTTAGAAAATTCTTCCTGATGTCTAGACGGAAATACCTTTGATTTAATTTCAACCCGTTGGTTCTGCTCCGACCTTCTGGGGCAACAGAAAACAACTCGGCACCAACCTCTATGTGACAGCCCTTCAAGTACTTGAAGATGGTTATCATATCTAGATAAACACACTGGAGGCAGGATCATACCTATTCACTGCATCCAAGCCTATATGCACTTGAAGTAGGGTTGCCAAGTCCCCCCTGGCCACTGGTGGGGGAGGGTGGGAGGGTTGCCAGATCCAGGTTGGGAAACTCCTAGATATTTGGGGGTGGAGTCTGGGGAGGACGGGGACCTCAGTGGGGTACAATGCCGCAGAGTCCACCCTCCAGAGCATCCATTTTCTCCAGGGGAACTGATCTCTGGTTTGGAGTGGTGGACTCTGGTCTGGAGAACCGGGTTGGTTTCCCCACCCCTCCACATGAAGCCTGCTGGGTGACCTTGGGCTAGTCACAGCTCACTTAGAGCTCTCTCAGCCCCACCCACGTACCTCACAGGGTGTTTGTTGTGGAGAGGGGAACAGAAGGTGATTGTAAGTCGGTTTTATTCTTCCTTAAGTGGTAGAGAAAGTCGGCATATAAAAAAACCCAACTCTTCTTCTTCACTCTTCTGTGGAGATGAGCTGTAATTCTGGGGGATCCCCAGGTCCCACCTGGAGGCTGGCATCCCTAATTTGAAGTCACGTTTGCACAGGGATATATAGGTTGAGGGGGGACAGGATTGCTCCCTTGAAGTATTTGAAGGGCTGCCAGAGGAGGGCAGGGAGCTGTTCCTGTTGGCAGCAGAGGATAGGACTCGCAACAACGGTTAAATTGTGGGCGGAGAGGTACCGGCTGGATAGTAGGAAAAACTTTTTTACAGTGAGAGTACAGTAGTTCAGCGGTGGAATCAGCTACCTAGGGAGGTGGTGAGCTCCCCACTCACTGGCAGTCTTTAAGCAGCGGCTGGACAAGCGCTTGTCAGGGATGCTCTAGGCTGATCCTGCACTAAGCAAGGGGTTGGACTAGATGGCCTCTATGGCTCCTTCCAACTCTAGGGTTCTATGATTCTATGAAATGTGTTGGAGGGGTCTTTTACGGATACCAGAAGCCACCAGAAAGACAAATACATGGGTTCTAGATGAAATCGAGCCTGGATTCTCACTAGTAGTTAATAGGATTTTGGTCACATCATGAGAAGATGAGGCTCCCTGGAAAAGACACCATACTAGGAAACGCTGAAGGGAGCAGGAAGAAGAAGAAGAAGATTTTCTCTACCATATGCCGATTTTCTCTACCATATGCCGATTTTCTCTACCAATTAAGGGAGACTCAAACCGGCTTACAATCACCTTCCCCTCCACTCCCCACAACAGACACCCTGTGAAGTAGGTGGGGCTGGGAGAGCTCTAAGAGAGCTAGGACTAGCCCAAGGTCACCCAGCTGGCCTCATGTGTAGGAGCAGCAAAACAAACCCAGTTCACCAGATTAGCCTCCGCCGCTCATGTGGAGGAGTGGGGAATCACACCCGGTTCTCCAGATCAGAGTCCACCACTCCAAACCACTGCTCTTAACCACTACACCACGCTGGCTCTCCAGAGGAAGACCCAACATGAGATGGATGGACTCAATCAAGGAAGCCGCGGCCCTCAGTTTCCAAGACCCGAGAGCGAGGCTGTTAATGAGAGGCTGTTCTGGAGTTCATTCATTCATAGAGTCACCGTAAGTTGGAATGGACTTGACAGCGCATAACAGGCACACATTTGCTTATCTAGGGCCCTGAGAGTACAGCTGGGGACACGGGTGATGTGAGACACAACAAGCCCTGCCAACAGCCCCGTGGTCTCAAATGACAGGAAACAAAGGGAAGGGGAACAGGGAGGCAGAGATAAGAGGGGGAGAGGGGAGGTACATTTCCAACGCAGTTCAAACCGTTGCAAAGAAGGAAGAGGCAGATGGCGGGAAAGGGAGCTCCGTAGAAAAGGAGCAGCAGCAGTGCAGTGTCATGGTTAGAGCAGCGGATCCCAAACTGTGCTCCACGGGGCACATGGTGCTCCGCGAAACAGCTCCTAGTGCTCCGTGAAGAGATTGGAAAGAAAAATGCTACTGTCGTTCGGTTTAGTATATAGGTGCTGGGTGAAAATTAGTGCTCCGTGAGGAATTTCTCTCCTGAAAAGTGCTCCATGACTCAAAGGCCGTTTATGCTTGATAATTAGCAATATGTTCCAGGCTGAAGTGCCCCGCGTATTATTTTTTTTTAGTTCTTCATGCTGAACCGTCATTCCAGAAGTCACTGCATACCTGCTTCGCATTTCTTAAGAGCCTCTTTAACGTGACCTTTTTTTATTTGCTCCGTCCCCGCTTCGAAGCATCCACTCAAGGAAGCATGAAGAATCACAGCGGCAGGTTAGCTATGCAAATGACAATTGCTAATGGCTACGCGAGCAGGCAAGTGGGGGTGGAATTTGACTTTCTCCTCTTGCATCGGGACCGTGAATAGGCATTTTAAAGGTCGGATTTTAAAAAGGAGCTTTGGGTGAGCATCAAAATTGACCCTGCATAAATGCCCAAAAAGTCTGGGAACTGCTGGGTTAGAGTATCAGACTGGAATCAAAGAGACCCAGGTTCAAATCCCCACTTTGCCACTGAAGGTTGCTGGGTGACCTTGGGCCAGTCACACACTCTCACCCAGATCTACCTCATGGGGTTGTTGTGAGGACAGAAATGGAGGAGAGGAGAATGGTGTTCGGGTTCCCATTGGGGAGAGAGGTAGGATATGACATTTGTTATAACTCCAGTATTGGCTAGAGAGCCAGTGTGGTGTAGTGGTTAAGAGTGGTGGACTCTATATGAATTATGGTGGCTGTGGCATCCCCATACCCTGACAAGAAGTGAGATACTACTTCCTGTTGTGCCCATGAACATAGGGCTCCTTGTGCTTCCTACGCAAGTCTCAAGGTTGTTTTTTCTCCCATAATCCTCGGCTCCACTCTTTTAGGATCTGGCTCACTTTGGTTTCCAACTAGGGTTGCCAGTCTCCAGGAGGAGCCTGGAGATCTCCTGGAATTACGACTACAGACCGCAGAGATCAGTTCCCCTGGAGAAAAATGGCTGTTTTTGGAGGATGAACTCTATGGCATTCTTATACTTTGAAAAGGTCCTTCTCTTACCCAAACCCCACCCTTCCCAAGCTCCACCCCAAAATCTCCAGGGATTTCTCAAACTGGAGTTGGCAAGCCCCCTCCAACTAGGGTTGCCAGCCTCCAGGAGTGGCCTGGAGATCTCCAGGAATTACTACTTCAGATCGCAGAGGTCAGAGAGGCAGCGTGGTGTAGTGGTTAAGAGCAGTGGTTTGGAGCAGTGGACTTTGATCTGGAGAACCGGGTTTGATTCCCCACTCCTCCACATGAGCAGCGGAGGCTAATCTGGTGAACCGGGTTGGTTTCCCCACTCCTACACATGAAACCAGCTGGGTGACCTTGGGCTAGTCCCAGCTCTCTTAGAGCTCTCTCAGCCCCACCTACCTCACAGGGTGTCTGTTGTGGGGAGGGGAAAGGAAGGTGATTGTTAAGCCGGTTTGATTCTTCCTTAAGTGGTAGGGAAAGTTGGCATATAAAAACCAACTCCTCTTCTTCCCCTGGAGAAAATGGCTGTTTTGGGAGCATGAACTCTATGGCATTCTTATACCCTGCCTAGGTCCTTCTCCTGCCCAAACCCCACCCTCCCCAGGCTCCACCCCCCCAAAATTTCCCAACCCAGAGCTGGCAACCTTATAAGGTTCCAACATTCCCTTTCATTTAGCCTCCCTGCTTCAAAGTCTGCTATTCCTCTTGTCCCCTCGCCGCATTCCCTCGGAAACCTCCTTGCAAAAACCAGACCGTAATTAGCTTACAGACCGCATAGCATTTGCTCCATCACGGCTGCCTTGCCAGGATGGGTGTGTGGGGGGGGGGGAGACTTTAAAGCGGGCGCTTTGATCCTGGCCCTCTGCAATTTGGGACAGCCCCACGTTCAAAGGGCTTTTCCTGCCTAACCTTTCCTCCCCTCCTGGGGGGTCCATCCCTGGGAAATGGCTCCCCCCCCCCACATCA